>NW_024070187.1:3541938-3972589 GCF_014754425.2 Oryx dammah
GTGAAGAGGAGCTAAAAAGCCTGTTGATGAAAGTGAAAGAGGAGAGCAAAAAAGTTGGCCTAAAGCTCAACATTCAGAAAACAAAGATCATGGCGTCTGGTCCCATCACTTCATTGGAAATAGATGGGGAAACAGTGTGAACAGTGTCAGACTTTATTTTTTTGGGCTCCAGAATCACTGCAGATGGTGACTGCAACCATGAAATTAAAAGACGCTTACTCCTTGGAAGAAAAGTTATGACCAACCTAGATAGTATATTCAAAAGCAAAGACATTACTTTGCCGACTAAGGTCCGTCTAGTCAAGGCTATGGTTTTTCCTGTGGTCATGTATGGATGTGAGAGTTGGACTGTGAAGAAGGCTGAGCGCTGAAGAATGGATGCTTTTGAACTGTGGTGTTGGAGAAGACTGTTGAGAGTCCCTTGGACTGCAAGGAGATCCAACCAGTCCATTCTGAAGGAAATCAACCCTGGGCTTTCTTTGGAAGGAATGATGCTAAAACTGAAACTCCAGTACTTTGGCCACCTCATGAGAAGAGTTGACTCATTGGAAAAGACTCTGATGCTGGAGGGATTGGGGGCAGGAGGAGAAGGGGACGACCGAGGATGAGATGGCTGGATGGCATCACTGACTTGATGGACCTGAGTATGAGTGAACTCCGGGAGAGGGTGATGGACAGGGAGGCCTGGCGTGCTGTGATTCATGGGGTCGCAGAGTCGGACACGACTGAGCGACTGAACTGAACTGAACTCAATCCGTGTAAAGAGCAAGTCTACACCCATAATTTACAGAATTAGCCAGAATGTTTAATCCAGAGACTGTCCTCAGGCAGAACACATTATTGCTATATAATCCTAAGGAGATGCACCCCACTCCAGTACTCTTGTCTGGAAAATCCCATGGATCGAGGAGCCTGGTAGGCTGCAGTCCATGGGGTCGCTGAGGGTCGGACACGAGTGAGCGACTTCACTTTCACTTTTCATTTTCATGCATTGGAGAAGGAAATGGCAACCCACTCCAGAGTTCTTGCCTGGAGAATCCCAGGGACAGGGGAGCCTGGTGGGCTTCCATCTATGGGGTTGCACAGAGTCGGACACGACTGATGAGACTTAGCAGTAGCAGTAGCAGCAGTAGCAGTAATCCTAAGGAATGTAGAGAAGGAAAAAAAGTTTATACTTTCTTCCTCCTTGAGAATTCCAGACACCTTTCTCCTTGGGGACCCCTAGACTTCTTATCAACCTGCCTAGGAAATGACTCTCTCAATTGCAGGCAGATTTTTTTATCATCTGAGTCACCAGGGAAGCTCCTTTAGTGGACAAAAGTGTTTTAAATGCTAGAGAATATGTTTTAGTATTTTTATACCAAGATATTTTAAAATTCTAGTGATGGATCTCTAATTTATATCATCTTGTCCACCCTGTCACTAATTTTAAGTGGTTCATTGAAGAGAAAATTCTGAAAGATTTGAGATACAGTTATCTTTTTGATTGTTTCAAGACAGGCATTTTTCCATTTCCAGGAAATGTTGGTTCCTATGTATTATCCAACAAACTACAAATCATAATGCTATTACTTTAAAAAGATTGGAATGAGAAAAAATTACTGTTCCTTCATCCTTCCATTTCCCACACTTCTCATTCTTTTGTGTAGATCTTTATTTGCATATGGTACCATTTCTTATGCCTAAATAATTTTTCTTAACATTTCTTTAGTGCAGATTTGCAATTGAATTCTTTCAGGTTTTACATGTCTGAAAAATTTTCTCCTTCATTGAAAAAAAAAAATTACTCTGGATAATGAATTCTAAGTTGAAAGTTTGACAATTTTATTTGTCTCTACCTTTAGTACTTTTAAATATTTATCTGCTAGGATTTGCTCTCATGTTTAGCTTTTTTCCTTTGTACATAATATATTATTTTTCCCTGGCTACTTTTAGATATTCATTCTATCATTGTTTTAGGCAATTTCTTTGGACTATATCTTCTTGTAATTTTCTTCAAATTTCTTGTACTTGGGGATAGGTTTATCATCTTATCTGTAAATTCATATTTTTCATAAATTTTAAAAATAAATGATTGGATTAACAAAAACTTTGTGATTAACATTTGCACACTACTATATATAAAATAGATAACTAAGTATATATTATATTGCACAGGGGGAGAAATGCAGTATTTTGTAATAACCAATAAAGAAAAAGAATATGAAAAGTATATATATTTACATATATATAATATATGTAAATCAGTTTGTTGTACATCTGAAACTAATGTAACTTTGAAATCAACTATACTTTAATAAAATAAATATTCCACATCTTAAAAGACATTAATAAATAAGTTTTAAGATTATTTGTTTTAGTTCTGTGAAAAATTTTTGAACAAATTTTCTCATTATTTATTCAAATAATTAAATTTTGTATTCCCCACCAGGATTCAAATTAACTTATATTTGGCTGCTTACACTTGTCTCATCTCATAGATGCTCTGTTTATTTTTTTCTGCTTTTTTCCCCTCTTTGTTTCATCTTTTATAATATCAATTGCTAGCTTCAAGCTCATTACCATTTTCATCTGTAGGGTTTTATCTAGTTATTGTCCTGTCTTTGTGAACTTTGTATCTCAGACATTGCAATTTCTGGTATCTAGAAGTTCTAATTGGACTTTTTGTTACCTCTCAAGTCTATTTTAATAAGCTTTCTGAAAATATAACTCTTTTACTCCTTTCTGTATCAATTTTATTACTTATGTTATTTCTGAGTAAACTTTTGGTCAACTAATTTTTCTTAGTATGAGTAGTATTTTCCTGTTTCTTTATATGTTTGGTGGGTTTTGATTGGATGCCAGACATTGTGAATTTTACATTGTTGAGTGTTGGATATTTTCATAGTCTTAAATAATCTGAAGGCTTTGTTCTGGAGATGACTAAGTTACTTGAAAAGAGTTTGGTTCTTTTTTTTCTTACTTTTTCATTTTCTGTTAATCAGAACCTGAGCAGCATTTAGTCTAAGATCAATCTTCCCCACTACTGAGGTAATATCCTTCTAGTAGTCAACCGATGCCCCTCAATTATGATGAGTCCTTGTATCATCCTATTCTGGATCTGCAAATTCAACCAATTAATGAAATGGGAATTTTTTTTTTTTAATTCCAGAAAGTTTCAAAATGCAAAACTTGAGTTTCTTGCATTCAAATAACTATTTACATATTTACATAGCATTTGTCTTGCCTGGACAACTATTTACATAGAATTTACATTGTATTAGGTATTATAAGTAATCTAGAGATGATCTGAAGTACAAAGGAAGAAGCAGATAGTATGCCAGTTATACAAGGGACCTGGCTGTCCTAGGATTCTGGCATCCACAGTGTGGGTTGGGGTGGTGGTCTTGGAACTAATACTCCATGGATACCAAAAGATGACTGTATGAAGATTTCCAATTTGGCCTATCTGAACTTTAGCCACTCTTTCCTTAATTTTTTGATGTGGCTCTTTCCCTGGTTTAAGGACAATTTCCTGCACACATTTGCTGAGAAAGTCTCAACTGCATTCTCAAGGGACCTTGTGCATTAGCTCTGGAGTTGTCTCTATATGTAGCTCTCTCTTCCCCCAGTATCACGCTCTGGAAACTCTACCCTATTTAGCTTCCCTGGACTTCCAGATCAATCTGTCCAGCACAGGCAATACCTAACTGTGCTAGCAGGCAGTACCTTTTCTTGTATCGAAATCTAGAATCTTTCTCCAGACAGAAAGCTGTGCCACAGTGGGGATTACCTTGCTTGTTTTCCTATTCTCAGGGATCTCTGCCTTCCATTGCCTGATGCTCAATATTTTGAGAGATTTTTAAAATATATTTTGTCTTTTTTTTTTCCCCCTTCAAGTAGGAGAGTAAATCCAACCTCTGTAAATCTATTTTGGACCAAAATAGAAATTCTTGAACTACTATTTTAAACCAATATAATTTACCTTTATCATTGCTATAAGGAAGGGTTGAAAACCTGCGTTTACAGTATTTCTAGTTTTGAGAAGCCCTCCAACTCCAAATATATTAATGCTCCTCTCCATAGATCCTCTAACCTGAACACAATAAGATTACTTCCTAAGAAATAATGTCTTTTTCATGGACTGTTATCTGTCATTCTCCACTTTTTTTTATATCTATCTATCTATCTACTTGCAACTTATACTAAAGTTGTCAAATTCACAATGAGAAAAAATTGCAAGGCAAAGAATCACATTACAATTACATGTTAATAATTTTCCTCCTTTGAAAATAGTTTTTAATCATACCATACTGAAAAAAAAAAAAATCTTCTAAGCCAAAATATGTATTGTTGTTGTCTAGTTGCTCAGCTGTGTTCAACTCTTTGTTATCCCATGGACTGAAGCATACCAGGTTTCTCTGTCCTTCACCATCACTCACCAGAGTTTGCTCAAACTCATGTCATTGAGATCATGATGCCATCCAACCATCTCATCCTTTGTAGTCCCCTTCTCCTCGTGCCTTCAATCTTTCCCAGCATCGGGTTTTTTTCCAATGAGTCAACTCTTCGCATCAGATGGCCAAACTATTGGAACTTCAACTTCAGCATCTGTCCTTCCAATGAGTATTCAGGGTTAGGATTGATTTAGAATTGACTGGTTTGATCTCCTTGCAGTCCCAGGGCCTCTCAAGAGTCTTCTCCAACACTACCATTCAAAAGCATCAATTCTTCAGCACTCAGCCTTCTCTATGGTCCAACCCTCACATCTGTATACAACTACTGGAATAGACCATAGTTTTGACTAGACGGACTTTTGTTGGAAAAGTAATGTCTCTGCTTTTTAATACACTCTCTAGATTTGTCAAAAAAAAAGTATATAAATAATCAAATACTTAGCTAGCTAGTTAGATAGTAGATATAACACAGTCACTGATGTTTTTCAATACAGTCAATAAAATGTCTAGTTATAAAATTAAATCAACCATCTGACACTTTTCATACTTTTTCTTAACATTTATTTTATTTGAAGCATTGGTCATATTTTGCTGTGTAATCATATTATGTTTTTTCTGTAATACCAAGCTAGTTTTTAGGATTATATACTGCAATAAATATAAAATAAATTATACTTATATACGTTTATGTTTGTGCTTAGTTGCTCAGTCATGTCTGACTTTTTGAGACCTTATGTTGTAGCCCACCAGGTTCCTCTGTCCATGGAATTTTCTAGGCAAGAATACTGGAGAGGATTGTTGTTTCCTACTCCAGGGGATCTTCCTGACCCAGGAATCAAACCTGTGTCTCTTGTGTTTCCTGCATTGGCAGGCAGATTCTTTAAATCTGTCCCACCCGGGGAGCCCTATGTACCTTTAGGATCCAATTCTGTTTTAAGGCAGAATTTTACATACTTATCAAAAAAAATAAACATATCGACTTTGAATCCAAGTTGCCTAATTAATCAGAATGATAATCAATACATTTAATTTTATTCTACAGGTTCCCTAAAAACCCTCAAGCAAAAAGAAAGAGATAAATATAAAATAAAAAGCATTGACAAAAGCTATTTTCCTCAAAATGTGTCCTGGAGTCTGGCCATTAGAGTTCAAAAGGCCCTAAGCTTAGAGTTAAGAATCTTAGCAGGCATCATTGCTTTACAAAAGGAATTAAGAAAAATAAATAAATAAACAACTGTGCATGCTAAGTGGCTTCATTTGTGTCCAGCTCCTTGCAACCCTATGGACTGTAGCCCTCCAGGGTCCTCTGTCGATGGGATTCTCCAGGCAAGAATACTGAACTGGGTTACCGCGCCCTCTTCCAGGGGATCATCTTGAGCCATGGATCGAACACTTGTTTCTTATGTCTACTGCACTGGAAGGCAGGTTCTTACCCATAGCACCACCTGGGGATCCACTGTATACATATCTACATTTTTTTTGGCTGCCAAGTTGTCCTATTTCAGTCAAGATGCCTGAACCTTTTCTTACAGTGAGAAATGATCTGACATGCCATTTTCTTGTAAACAACTTATTTTCATCAAAAATTGTTTTGTAAAATAAAATAAAGGCAATGTTTTACATATTTTGTTGATCATTTTGAAATGTTTTAGAGTTATAATTTTGAAAAACCAGTTTTGATCGTGCTCAAAACAATGAAAATCTTACATGATCTTTAGACAGATAAATATATCCCACTGTGGCAAGTTATGTGGCAAGTTAATGTTACCTGTGATATACCTTATTCAGAGTTTATAAAATACATGTGTGCTATTAAAAATTACTATATAATTGTGCTGAAATAAAGGATTTAGATCATGGAACTGTTTGGAATATGTAACATTATAGGATTTTTTATGCTATTAGTAAATATACTCTATAGACTATAAATTCATTAAATACAGTATTATTCAGAGAGAATTTTAAAAATTATTTATGTATTCTTTCTAATTTATGTATCAATGTATCTTTAATTTTATAAACTACATGAGATATCAATAATATTGGGGTTAAAATGCTATCTACCAAATACATTATTTTTCCAAATAATATTTTTTCTTAAAACCGAAAACATTTGTTTTCATAGCCAATTTATTCACATTGAATACATTACAAAATTTGCTAGATATACCTAAAAAAAAAAAACTATTCAAATGTCAGACTATTTCAATGATAATGTATTATTGGAGAGGACAGCTGTTGATGAAAATAAACCAAATTGTTTAAGTACTACTTCAGTCCAGCTGAATGTGCCAGCTTGTAGAGATCAAGCCTATTTTATTAATAATATAAAAACGTCAGATGCAGACTATGAATGGTCTCATTTAAAAATAGTCATTTGGTCAGAATGACCATCATCAAAATAATCTGCAAATGATAAAAACTAGAGAGAGTGTGGAGAAAAGGGGACCCTTCTATTCCATTGATAGGAATGTAAATTGGTATAGCCATTATGGAGAACAGTATGAAGATTCCTTAAAAAGTAAAAATATAGCTACCATATAATCCACCAATCTCACACCAGGACATATATTTGGAGAAAACCATGATTTGAAAAGATGCATGCACCCCAATGTTCACTGAAGCACTATTCACAATACTCAGGACCTGAAAGCAGCTTATTGTTCTTTGACAGAGAAAATGATGAAGAAGATATGGTATATAAACACAATGGAATATTACTAAGTCTTTAAAAAAATAATGCAATTTTCAGCAATATGGATGGATCTAGAGATTGTCAAACAGCATGATGCAAGTCGGACAGAGAAAAACAAATATGTGATATTACTTACATGTGAAATCTAAAAATAAAAATAGTTCAGATGAACTTATTTACAGTCAAAGATGTAGGAAACAAGCTATGGTTATGTTAGGGAAATAGAAGGAGTCTTGTTCAGGCTTTAGAGGCAAAGGAGCAGAGCAGGGCTCTGGCGGTGCTTCTGACCTACCTGGACGCTGCCCTGACTACTGCTTGGGTGTCAGCCACACCTGCGGAGTGTAGGAAGAGAAACACAATAGACAGGAAGTGGATCTTGGAATTTGTCAACTCCCTGGAAGAAGTCTGGCCAACCATTCTCCGGACTTAGCAACATTCCAAGATGTGCAGAACAAAGTAAACAACATTGTGACTCCAGACTGCTGTACGCGGACTTCCCAGTGCTGTTTAAGTCTGGATGTCGGCAAATCCAGTTTGGTGATATATATACTATTGCTCTCCTCTGCTCTTTCCGTTTCTTCTTGTTGTTGTTTTTATGTTAGTATATTAAACAGAGACTACATAGTTCTCTAATAATATCTGCATCATTAATTACAATCAATCATTCATTAATAATTAATTTTAATTATTTGTTCTCAATTATTAATATTATTTATTATTGAATACAACAATCAATGTTATTCATTACTACTTATCAACTATTAATAATTTTTCAAAAAATAATTGATAATTTTATTAAATAATTTTGTTATTATTAATGATTATCATTTAATAATTAAGTTAATAATTTAGCTAATAATTAAATATACATTAGTTCACTGAGGTCACACAACTATGAGATAAAACAGTCGGACACGACTGAGTGACTAAGCACAGCACACACATACCCCCCAAACATCATTATGATTGTAAAAGTGTATTATTTTACCTAATGCAAAGCCATTTAGAAATAATTTCTTGCTCAATAAAGATGTTTTCCTTACAAAATTTAATGCACATTATTTTGGCCAAAGCAACAGTGGAAGCTGATTACATGTCAGCTACATTAGACAGAGTGTCCTGTTTTATAATTGCTCTGCTGGCCTGAAAATTCTGGAGTAAGATTATGTGACAGCTGTTTCCCTGTTTCTCCATAAAATTGAGATGTTTGTTTCATAAAACAACCCTGTGACCAGCGATTGCCTTTAATAGGCAACTAATAGATTTAATGAAATAAGGGAAATGGAAAACAATGACACAAAATGTATAACTCTCATTGTTCTTGTCCTATTATTTTTATACCTTTATTTGGTAATAACTCTGTGTGTGTAGCATGTATGTGGACTTGTATTTCTAGAAATATTCTCATATAATATGTATAAATGTATGAGGAAATGTATATATATATATTTTTTTTCTATATGACTTAATAAAAGAATAGAAAAATAGGAAGAGCTCAAAAGGAAAAATGATAGATTAAGGAATATAATCCACTATATCAACACTTTACTTGCCCTCTATAATATTCAGAGAGTAGATTTCTCTACAGTGCAAAACTGTAACATACACGTTAAGTCAACAAGTATACCATAAATCTAAACATTTAATTTTAATTAATATCTAGAACAATATTTTACAAAATATTTAAAAAATATTTTGTAGCATTTTAAACATGGTGAAGTCCTGTCTCTCTCATTACTTCTCTACCATTTTATATTAACATGTATCATTGGATTTTAAAATTTTTATATAATTCCTATATTTTTATATTTGTCCACCGATGAAGTATCTATTTCTCGTACTAAACCAAGTGTTTCAAAGGAGAAGGTAATCTCTTTCCCCATCTTTGCTTTTCTAGCACCTGAAAAGTGTGTGTATGTCGATCTTTAGGTCAAGAAAGAGTTGAGGCTGAAGATGCTATCATGGATATAGGTGATATTTTGTTGGATAAGATCTCCTAAGGGCTCCATATCTCAGTGGTTAGAGCACCAGTCTTATAAACCAGGGGTGATGAGTTGATTCTAGATGGTGCCTCTCGTTCAGCCCTGCTTCAGGGGCTTCCCTGGTGGCTCAGACTGTAAGAATATGTGTGCAATGCAGGAGACAGGGATTCCACCTAGGAAGGAAAAAATTAATTGGTGGTACGAATTGGAGTCAGCAAAGAAAACTGAACAAAAATCTTTCAATCCTTCCATAAAGAGGTCTATAGAGGGATGTTCTTGAAGCTAAGTGAAGTACTTCCACTTGTTATATATAGAAATCTTTGCATGTTTTATAAAAATACTTTCATTTTCATGATACACACCAACGAATACATCACAGCTTTACATAATTTTCATGACATGAACTATAAATCCATATTTTACTTTATCCTAAAGAATCTGAATAGGATGCAAGTGCTTGAAAGTGATATAATTATTAGCATAACCTAAAATGTATTCTGTATGATAGAAATAATAAACCAATCAAATTTTACATCATAGTGACATAAACTGCAAGTTGGGAGACTACAGACTGTAGCTACCATACCTGAGCCAGTTCAGCAAATATATTTTGAGAATTTTATAGTAAAATTCTTAGCAGACTCAGACTTTTAAGTGTAGTGATAGTATGACAACACTTTTGTATATTAAAATATTATAAACCTAAGAAAATACATAATAACTTTTGAACTAAAATGTTTTGATTGACTTCATAGTTATGTATAAAAATACAAATGTGCTGAAATCACAGAAAATGACATCAAAGGGCTTCTATGTAAATACCTCAAAAACCATCTTGCAGGACTTCCTCTTGTTTTGGAGGATTATTGTCTTGACCTGTTTTAATCCACAAATATTCTAAAAAGATCTCTATAAATTCTGAGATTCTAAATCAAATACTAACAAGAAATTTACTATTTTTATCTACAACAAGCTAAATTGTTTGTCAAAGAGTAATGAAAATATTAAACCAAAACACTAAATATCAAATTATATTAACATATTCATAGTAATTTAAATATAATAGAAATACAGTGTCACTCATTTTTAAGGAAAATGGCAGCATTAAAAATTACATGTATTTCCATATTTTTACTCTTCAATAGAATATAAGGATTGGTATGACAATTCTCAAAATTTGACATAGATAAAAAGCAGAGGAAGCCTACTTATGGTGATGCACCCCCAAGCATCACCTCTATCTCTACCCCAAGCATATTGGGTATTAAAAAAGAAAGCTTAAAAAATTTTTATTCTGAAAACAAAACAAAAAAATGTAATTGACCACCTCATGAGGCTATCGGTAATATATATATGAAATATTAATCTCTGTACATGTATTATGGAGGCTGGCAGATTTGAGATCTTCAGGGAAGACTGAAGCCTAAAGACCCAGGGAGAGTTATGCTCAAGTTTGAGTCTAAAGCAGTCTGGGTACAGAATTCCTTCTTCCTTGGTGACCTCAATCTGTTCTCTAAGACCATCAGTTAATCAAATGAGACTCATCCAGATTATGGTGGTAATCTTCTTTACTCAAAGTCTACAGATTTAAATGTTAATCACATCTGCAAAATATTTTCATAGCTGTATTTAAACTGATGTTTAGCAAACAAGTGGATACCATAGCCTAGTCAAGTTGACATATAAAATTCCATTACACATGGAAAGGTAACAAGTGAAGCAGATAGAGCTTAGAGGCTACACTTTGAACTAAACCTTTGCACCAAAATCTGCAATATTGCCAATATCACTATAGATGGATAAGCACAAATATAAACACATAATTTAATTTTGGTCTGAGAAACTTAGGAAGACAGATGAAATTGAAATCAAAATAGTAGGCTTAAGAAGTATAATCTGGAACACAAAAAGATGCACATTAAAGATGAGTCTACAAAATACATCCAAAAATATGTAATGAAACTTGATACTAAGAGAGCTAACAAATAAAAAAATTGAGACAAATGTTTAGAATTCTAAGCAAGACAACCTTAAAAGAGCTATCCAATGAATATATATGTATCCTCAAGGTGATAATGAATATATTTAATTGAAAATGCAAATAATTATGAAAAACCTTTTTAACTTCAAGTGACATAGCCAGTAGCAATGAAGATGGACAAACTAAAAATAGTAGAAATACAGTCTTCAAAACAGTATAATATTGGTAAAAGAAGAGACAAATAGATCAATGAAATGGAATAGAGTACAGAAATAAACTTACACAAATATAGCGAACTGGTATTTAACAAAGAAGCAAAAGTATTATAACAAATTGTGCTGGACAACTGGACATACACATGTAAAATAAATTTTAAAAACTCTATACAGAACTTACACCCTTTAGGAAGATTAACTCAAAATGAATCATAGATCTAAATGTAACGTGCAAATCTGTGAAACTGTTAGAAGATAATATAGCAGAAAATCTAGATAACCTTGCATTTGCAAAAACTTTTTAGTTACAACACCAAAAGCATAATCATGAAGAATTGCTTAGCAGGACTTCATTAAAATGAAAAATTTCTGTTCTGCAAAAACACTTGTCAATGGGTAAATAAATTCTAAACTAGAAGAAAACATTTGCAAGCCACAGGCAACAAAGAATTTATCCAAAATATTTAAAGAACTCTTAACATTCAAAAGTAAGCAAACATACAATTTAATAAAAAAAAAAAAGGGACAACTATCTTAATGGACACTTCACCAAAGAAGATGTACAGATGGCAAATAAGCTTATGAAAACATACACCACATTATATGTCATTAAGGAATTTGAAATTCAAACAATAATAAGTACCACTTCTCTGGTGGCTCAGAAGGTAAAGTATCTGTCTGATGTGGGAGACCCGGGTTCGATCCCTGGGTTGGGAAGATCCCTTGGAGAAGGAAATGGCAATCCACTCCAATACTCTTGCCTGGAAAATCCCATGGACAGAGGAGCCTGGTAGGCTACAGTCCATGGGGTCGCGAAGAGTCGGACACGACTGAGCGACTTCATGTTCACGTTCACACACCTATTAAAATAACCAAAATTCAAAACACTGGCGATACCAAATGCTGGTGAGGATGTAGAGCAACAGGAATTTTCATTTATTGCTGGTAAGAATGCAAAATGATGCAGCCACCTTGTTAGACAGTTGGGCAGATTCTTACAAAAGTAAATATTCTCTTGCCATACAATTCAGCAATCATGCTTCTTGGGTTGAAAGTTTATGTTGTTACAAAAACCCACACAGAACTTTATAGCAGCTTTATTCATAATTGCCAGAATATAGATGCAAACAAAGATGGCTTTCCAAAGGCAAATGCATAAATAAACTTTGATACATCCAAAAATTAAATATTATTCAGAGCCAAAAATGACTCAGCTGTCAAGCTGTGGAAAGATATGGAATAATTATGAATGCATCTTGCTAAAAGAGATAAGCTAATCTGAAAAGAGTGGATATTTTATTTCTAACTATATGACCTCCTGGAAAAGGCAAAACTACAGAGGTGGTCAAAAGGCAAAACTACAAGATCAGTGGTCACCAGGCACTAGTGGGGAGAGATAAATAGGTGAGGCACAGAGGATTTTTAGGGCAGCTAAACAACTTTGTATGATACTATAATGGTGCCTACACATCACTGTGCATTTGCTCAAATCTGTAGAATGTGCAACGCCAAGAGTGAATTCTAATGTAAACTACAGGCTCTAGATGAAAATGATATATTCAAGTAAGATGATGGATTGTAACTAATGCACCACTTTGGGTAAGGAGTTATACTTTCCTCTCAATTTTGCTTTAACTTAAAACTGTTCTGAAAATAAAGTCCACCCGAAAAATTCTAGAAATAAAAAAAAGTCATTGAGACAAACATGTCACACAGTAGACTAAATTTTAAATCAATTAAGATAAAATTGACTAATTGAAATACAAAACAAAATTTGAACAAGGATTCTAAAAAATATGAAAAATGCTCCCATAAGACATAGAAGCTAGATTAGATGGCTCCTATATATGCTTATAATGAATTCCAGAACAGAAAATGTTTGATTTGAACTAGTATTCTATGTATTAAAGCTGGTATTTTATCAGAAGAAAAATGTAAATAGTCAATATTACTCAGATTAAAAGCAAACTCTTGCATCCTGAACAATCCAATTCATACAAATATTATGGAAAAAATAAATAAACCAAACATGATGAAATAGAAAAAGGAAGGCAGTAAAGGACTAAGGTAAAAGAATAGCCTTATAAATAAAAATACAAAATAAAGTAGTAGAAACAAAGCTCCATTTTATTAGCATGATAAACAAATGTGAATTTACTTATAAGACCATCAAAAAGGATAAATTTTAGATGAAAGTGGAAAAGTTTTTTCTAAGTCATTGTACCATAATAAAGATTAATTTTGTACTTATGATTTTACTCCTTAAAGTAAGCCATGACATGACGTTGAACCATTTGGATACTTAAGTTTTGGTAGGATTTGGAACATAAAAATTTACCATATTTAAGCATTAATTTAGTTCTATTAATTAATAACATAGTTATCATTTTTTCCATAAAAGTAAATACAGTTACAGTAATTATAATCAGAGATATTGGTGTCTGACTGGGTTTTAATCCCTTTTCTCTCATTTACACAGTGTTAAGGCACATTACTTACCCTCTATGTTTTTCATTTTCTTTTAAAATAACAGTATCCACTTCACAGGGTAATTATTAGTGTGAACTAGGTTAAGATAGACAAAGTGCTTAACCAATGGCTGAATGTGATAAACTTTCTGTAGTAGCTCTTATAGTATGTCCACTGCTTATGAATGCACTCTGTTCTGAGAGTGTGTTTGTAAGCCCAATTTGTTCATAAGTCCAACAAAGTTAACCTAGGTACCTGACTAACACAATCAGCTATATAGCACTGTTCTGTAATAGATGTATAATAGTTTTCACACAAATAATACATAAGAAAGAAAAACACAGAAAATAAAGAGAACATTTTAATCTTACAGTATGATATCATGAAAGGTACAAAAGTACAGTACAACAGCTGGCATATAGGGACATGTTCTCGTCTTTGAAATGTCACAATTTGAAGGTTCAAGTGTAGGGAACTTACTGTAGTATCCTCCAAGATAACATTCCTTAGAGAAAATACTAGATCTTTCCTAACTCAACATGTCATTAACCGAACAGCAAACCATGTTTGCCAATACAGTCATCTTCTCTCTCTTTTTTTTTTTTTTTTAAATATATTAGCATTTTAGAGTGACAGGCCAAAACATTGAGGCAGTAATTAAGTTTTGGAAAAAGAGATTGTTTTATATCAGCTATTATCTCTTCAAATATTTTCTCAGATCCTTTCTCTCTCTATCCTCCTTCTGGGACTCCTATAATATGAATTTGGTGTATTTAATGTTGTCCCAGAGGTCTCTTAGTTTGTCTTCATTTCTTTTTTCTTTTTTCTATATTCGGTTCTGTGGCAGTAATATCAACCATTCTGTTCTCTAGGTCATTTATCTGTTCTTCTGGCTCAGTTATTCTGCAATTTATTCCTTCTACTATATTATCCATCTCTGTTTGTTCGTTCCTTAGTTCTTGTAGGTCTTTGGTAAACATTTCTTGCTTCCTCTCCATTATTTTCCCAAGATCCTAGATCATCTTTACTATTGTTATTCTGAATTCATTTTCTGAAAGGATGCGTATCTCCATGTCATGTTGTAGTTTTTCTAGGGTTCTATCTTGTCTCTTCATCTGGGACATAACTTTCTGCTTTTTCATGCTGATTTTCTTTATGTAATATGGTTTACATTTTAGTAGCTGTGGGACTCTTGTTCTTCTGGTCTCTTCTGTCTGCCCTCTGATGGAGGACCTGATGGGAAGAACTGGCAGTGGGAAAAACTGGGTCTTGCTCTGGCAGGCAGGTCCTTGCTCAGTAAGGCTTTAATCCAGTTATCTCCCTCCCTGTTAATTGTTTGCCTTGAGGTAATCCAGCCCTTGATTCATTAACTTATATGCAGAGTACATCATGAAAAATGCTGGCCTGGAGGAAGCACCAGCTGGAATCAAGATTGCCGGGAGAAATATCAATAACCTCAGATATGCAGGTGACACCACCCTTATGGCAGAAAGTAAAGAAGAACTAAAGAGCCTCTTGATGAAAGTGAAAGAGGCTTAAAGTTCAACATTCAGAAAACAAAGATTATGGCATCTGGTCCCATCACTTAATGGCAAATAGATGTGGAAACAGTATCAGACTTTATTTTTCTAGGCTCCCAAATTACTGCAGATGGTGACTGCAGCCATGAAATTAAAAGACACTTGCTCCTTTGAAGGAAAGTTATGACCAACCTAGACAGCATATTAAAAAGCAGAGACATTACTTTGTCAACAAATGTCCGTCTAGTCAAGGCTATGGTTTTTCCAGTGGTCATGTATGGATGTGAGAGTTGGACTATAAAGAAAGCTGAGCCCCAAAGAATTGAAGCTTTTGAACTGTGGTGTTGGAGAAGACTTGAGAGTCCTTTGGACTGCAAGGAGATCCAACCAGTCCATCCTAAAGGAGATTAGTCCTGGATGTTCATTTGAAGGACTGATGTTGAAGCTGAAACTGGCCACCTGATGCGAAGAGCTGACTCATTTGAAAAGACCCTGATGCTGGGAAAGATTGAGCTCAGGAGGAGAAGGGGAGGACAGAGGATGAGATGGTTGGATGGCATCACCAACACAATGGACATAGGTTTGGGTGGACTCCAGGAGTTGTTGAAGGACAGCGAGGCCTGGCGTGCTGCGGTTCACAGGGTTGCAAACGGTCGGACATGACTGAGCGACTAAACTGAACTGAACCCAGCACTGTGGTGTATGGGCTCTAAGATAGCATTAATGGCAACTTCAGAGAAGGCCTATGCCAAGGGAGACCTTTCCAAACTGCTGCTGCCTGTGCCCCTGTCCATATGGTGAGCCCCTGCTGACCAAAGTCTTCACAGAAGGCCCTCCAACACTAGCAAATAGTTTTGGCTCAGTCTCTCATGAGATTACTGCTCCTTTGCTATGGGTCTTGATGCTTGCAAGATTTTGTTTGTGCTCTCCAAAACTGAGTCTCTGTTTCCTATAAGCAAATCCCACTGGTCTTCAAGGTCAGATTCCCTGGGATTCCCAGTCTCTTTATTGGATCAGACCAGGCTGGAAGTGGGGTTCATAATACTCACAACAGTTGGAGAACTTCTGTTTTCCAGTTTGTGAGTCCTCCACCCAGCAGATATGAGATTTGATTGTTTCATAATTGTGCCCCTCCTACTGTCTTGCTGCAGCTTCTTCTTTGTCTTTGGATCTTGGGTTTTCTATTTTTTTTTTTTTTTTTTTTTTTGGTGAGTTCAGTGTCTTCCTGTCCACAGTTGTTCAACAGTTAGCTGAAATTTTGGTGCTCTCTTAGGAGGAAATGAGCTCACATTCTTCAACTCCACCATCTTGAATCTGAAGTAGGTACTCTTTTTAAAACCATATTTTTAAACAATTTTCATCATTAGTTTAGGAAAAATACATATCTAATATATGTATTTAATACATATTTGTAATAAATGTATATCAAATATTTATTTTCCTTAATGATAAAATTGTTAAATATATATATGTATATGTATACATACACATATATATTTATGTATATATATATATAAAACTGTTGAAGAAGTTATCTGAACATATTATGTAACTTGTTTGAAGGGGGTTAGAATTATAAGTAGTGCCTAGTAGCTCCATCCCTGGCCTTGGGAAAGTTATTTACCATATCTTGGTCTTGGTTTCCTCAGCTGCAAAATGTGTCAAGATTGTAAACACAGTGGATGTAAACTGCCAAATTATAGACACTTTGTGTTTTATTTTCCTTTCTCTAGCACAGTAAATTTAAATTTCTAACAAGCTTAGGAAATATTGGTATTTGCAAAACTAAGTTATTAACTAATCCATTCTAGCTTTTTGCTTTTTCACTCCTACTGCTATTACTCTCATTGAAACAATGCTATTTCCTGCCTGGGCTATTACAATAGACATGAAATTCCAGTGTTCACAATGGCCTTCCAATGTCACGTTTCTCTCATCTGTAATTAAATTCCCAAGGACTGCTTTAAGGAATATTATCTTGAAACATAACTCCAAATAATACACTTTTCGGTGATTCTTCTGTGTTTACAGGATGTCAGAACCTTTTGTCTGTATTTAAGGCCTTCATATCCTGACCACGACTTATCTTTCCTTCTTCATTTAGATATAGTTTCTATCATGCACTTAAGATTCACTCTCACATCTCAGCTTCTGCTCATTGCAGAAACTAGGTCTGAAGTGCATTCCTTCCTTACAAAATGAAAGCTTTCCCCTTCTTCCAGGCCTACTTAAAATACTAAGTCTACTGGAAAATTTTCCTTAAAAACATTCTCAAACACAACAACAATACTCTTCAATCCACAGACCCATACCTCTCATGACAAATGGAAACTTTCCATTTTGAATTAAAGTTATGTTTTATAATGTAAAAAGCTCTGTTTAGTTTCCCACCAATTTTCAGTCCAAACTGAAGACTGTTGACTTCTTAAAACAACAACATTTTGTCTTTACCTTTGTTGCATACAGTGTCATCTGACATATATACTTTTTAATGGTAGATCAAACTCTCTGCTTTAAGAGGGCATATTTTGCTCTCAAATTCTTTGTCTAAATGTACAATGGAAATTCCTTTGCTATAAATTAACTTTGTATAGTAATCTACAATGATATATTTAGGCTTTATTCACTGTTTTGTTACAATTTATATAATCTATATCATAATGTTCTTTATCCTGCAGTGGAAGTGGAGACTTTTACCCTCAGGCAGAGACCTAATTTTGTATGCCTCAAGAAAATCAAATCAGAAGTTAACATATAAGAAAGTAATATGTGTAAATAATGTGACCAATACATATATACATATGAAATTTTATATGTGAGATAGATAAAATGCAATATTTATCACCTTATATTTAAATAAGGTGAATATCTATTTTGGACAAATAGATATTCTGTTTAAAATCTGGTTACTCTTACTTAACATAAAATATCAGGGTCAAAGAGCTCTGAGAAGCATACATACTACAGTCAACAGTTGTTAATTAGCCTGTTCTTTTTTGGGAGGAGCAATCTGTGAGGCATGTAGGATTGTTCTTCCACCTCCACTGTGGATGGAAGCCAGGCCCCTTGCAGTGGAAGACTGAAGTCTTAACTACTGGACCTTCAAGGTAGTCCTGATGCTAATTATTCTTCTAACGAAAGCAATTGCATCTAACTCTTAGTGACCTCTGAATAAAGTTCTTTCTAAATGAAACTCTCCTCTTTAGGTTATTTTTTTAAAAAGTAAAGCCTCATGGTTGAGCTTTCCCCAAAATTTATATTTAAATTATACTTATGATACTCAAATGGTATAGAAAACATGATGATCTTAACAGTCATAAGTTTTCCTTATCCAGTAGAATGTATACCTGGTAAAAAGTAACTTTTAGGACTTCAAAAAATGCTTAATTATGCTGGAGATGATCTGACAATTTTGTATGGCCTTTCTAAATTCAAAATTTTTCACCTACCACTGGACAATATTCCTTAAGAAATTCATGGTAGCATACTAATCAGACAACTAGATGTGACTTTTAAAATAGGGCTTAGACATTTAGTTACACAAATAATTTATTATATAATCTTTGACTTTGAGAATAGAAGGGAGGTAATTTAGGCAGTAGCAATACATATATCCACTTCACTCTATTTTACCACTGTGCTTGAATTTACACCTTTACATTTAGTATTCTCCTTACATTGTTTATTAATTTGAGGTGAGGATTCAAGTCCTTTCAAAACTAGGTCAGCAGAAAACTTCTGTTTCTGGCTAGAAAAGTAGTGTTTAGCCAAATAATTCTTCCATGGGAATGGTCTAAAAATCTAGAAAAATTGCAAATGTATTTATTTGCTAATTTGATGGCTTAATAACTTTTGTTTTATTTAAAGGCAGCAGAATGTTGCTGAGACAATTATGAAAGGCTATATTTTATAGAGTGTAAGTATGGAGAGATGAGCAGATGTCAGCCATTTCTTCTTTTAGGATATTTCTTTTTCTAGGTATTTGGAAATAGGCTAGTGTAAGCACAGGGCTTGAGAAAAAGATGACAGTTGAGCATCAGAGAAGACCAGCAAGTGTTTTGAATTTTTGTGTGACTGAAGACATGAAATTTGGAGATGAGAATGTACAAGATTCTGGTAAAAAGAAAGGTTAAAGAACTGAGCATAAATGCAGATGAGTTTTTCAATCAAGATATTTTCAAATTATAAACAATGTAAGTAACAAGTGAAGAAAGTGAGTTAAAACTTTCTGAAAAACATAATAGAATTTTCTTTTGTCTCAATGTGCTAAATGGACAAAGATTATAAGGTTCAGACCCCAGTGGGAGGCCAACTCAGTGAATATCTCAGTGATTTGGAATCACTGGAGGGTTATGATGAGAAGTAGGTGGTGAGTGTAAAACACATAAGACATATTATTACTGCAACTGTAGCTCATCTCAAAATCAGCAAGTTCATAATTAGAGTCAGTTCATCAGTTCCTCAGCTAGGAATACAGATTTGGGATAAAGCTTTGATAGAAGAAGTCACACAATTTAGAACATATACTCTTCAAAAAACATCAAATATTTACTGAAATTACTAGAGTTGCCAAAAGATAGGACCAAATGACCAAAATATAAGAGAAAATTCAGTCAATAGAAGTAAGATGAGAATTTTAAAGTGTCTGTGTTTAATATCTGTAATGAAATACAGGAAGAGGTAGAAAATAAAAGAATAATACCAGAGAATCTGTACAATTTTAAGTGAAGTGCAGTGTTTAACATAGTTTCTTCCAAGATTTTATGTGTGTATATAACATAAGCTCAAACTACATTGAAGCTACTATATAGAAAAGTCATAGTTTTAAGATATAATGTCATAAGTTGTGTCTCTCTTGAATTCTTGAAGGGCTAATTGGGGAAATTTAGAATAAACATGAACAATACTGGAACATGTTTTTACCAGGGAAATTTGACTCAATAAATGTTTAAAATAAAATGTAGCAAAGATCTTTATTGGAGATAATCTTTCCCTTAGGCTGATACTTTCTAGTAGAAATATGTGTATATATATATATGGTAACTCTTGAACTCTCTCTTTATTCCATATTAACTGCTTTTAAAGGAAAGAGTGGACTTTATGGCTGGCAATTGTAGTAGGAAGAATTCTAAGATGGCTCCCAAAATTCCCAGACCTTGGTATTAACATGCTCCATAATCTCTTTCCCTTGTTTGTAGGAAGAATTGATTGATGGAATTCACTCCCATGATGATGTTATACTAAATGACAAAGGTGAATGCATTTTGCAGATAAAAGCAGTCTTTAATCAGTTTGACATTGAATTAATCAGAAGAAAAAAATATTCTAGGTGGGCCTGCCTTACTAGGTGAATCCTTGAAAGACTGTTCATGCTCTTGTTGAGATCAGAGAGATGCTCCATCTGGTCCTGAATAAAAAACCTGCCATGTGTTCAAGAAATAAGCTCTGTCCATAGTCACATGAGCTTAGGAGAGGACCCTGAGCCTCAGCCCTGCCCAATGTGACTTTGTAGGATGTGATTCCCTGAACCATAATAGACATGCCTGGTCTTCTGACATATGTGTGAGGTAATACATGAGTGTTGGTTTAAACCAGTAAGTCTGTAGTAATTTCTATGCAATGATAGACAGTTAATACAGTAAGTTTAGGATAAGTCTGTAAGAAAACATTGCTCAATATTTTATTCTTTGAGAGCTTCCTGATCACAAGATGCATGGGACAATTCTCTCTACATGGAAATCCTGTATTTTTCTAGTTGTGCTTTTAATTAGGTTAGTTAATAAACCAAAACCAGGAATAAATAGTAACAAATTCCCTTCACACAAATGTAAAATCATGCTTTTCATTCAGCTTTATTAACGGTAAAAGTAAAGTTTAGATCTCAATCAATCTAAATCCTGAATATCTCTCTCAGATGGTTCTGAATTAGTATGGAGAAAAGAAAAACACATTCCTTACAAACCCCCAAATCTACAATATTTTCTCTTGTTGTAGAGTAATAATGCATTACCAACATTACACATCATTACTGCTAAACAAGGCAACTGAAAGAGAAATGAAGCCACCAGAAAATAAAGTACATCATGGGGGAAAGTGGCATTTCTCTAACAAAATCTATAACAGTTTCAATGTAATCATCAAAACAACCACCCCTGAGATTCATTATTTTCTTCCTGATGTTAAATGGGTTGAAAATTTAACTTTTCTTCTTAAATGCACAATTACAAAGATGGTCACAGTAGAAGAATAATCATTACCAACACGGCGTCCTTGAATGACGCTGGAGTTGTTGTTTCATGTGAATTTGCATAACTGGCAGCTTTGAGTTTCCTAAACCTCTTTGGCAGAAATAGTGCCCCAATTGTTTTTTTCCAGAAACAAGATGACAGTGTTCTTAAATAAAATTGTCATTAAATTTTCTTTTGAATTATGACTGTATGATTAAATAAATATTGTCTGTTGAAACTGGCTGTAAAGATAAGTCTTTCATGAAAGTTCACGTATTTCATATGCAAATGTTTTGGCCCCTTTTTATATTGTAAGGGTGGAAGAAAATATTTGATATCTATTTAACTTGAATGTACTATCAAATCAGATGCATAAGCTTCTGAAGCCAAATAGCTATTTTATTGTATCATGTTATTAAAATGGCACATTTTGTACTGAGGACAATTCAGTGATATATGCTGACTTTTGTATGCATGATATACTATCAGAAAGAAATACATCTTATTAAATATAAATTATTGAAGAGAAATGTGAAGTTTTTACAATATGTCTATTTTAATTTTACACACACACACACATATATATGAGTTTCCAAATTTTCATCTGAATTTCTCTTCACAATTATCATACATTTTACCACAAATATCCTTGGATTCCTTAAAATACTTCAGAAATATATATTAGTTCTTTTAATGAAACATCTCTTTAGATTATTTTGAATTGAACTTCACCTGATTTACTATATGCATACTTGGCTTAATATCGTAATTTATTACATCAATTAAAAACAAATTTCACTTGTTTAAAGATTCAAAAGATTGATAGGACTTATTTTTCTACAGACTATAAGGTTTAGGTCTAATAATTATTTAAAAATAAAAGTACACTGGATGAGAAATAATGTAAATACTTGTACTTTAGAAATATGGGAATGATTTCTCATTCCCTACAGATTAGTTTAGAAACACCATACTTTCCTGTTTTGTTAATATACATTGCCTCCTTTCACTGACAGAGTGGCAATGGGTCCTGATGTCATTTGTGCAAAGTAATAAACAGTCTTTCCTGAAAATCTTCACTCTTCTTTAAATGTGTAATTTTGTTATTACCTTATTTCATGGTGGGCCTACTTTGTATCTGCCCCCAAATCTCCTTTTGTGTAAGCTAGTAGCCCCCTTCCTAATTACTATTGTGATTGTTGCTTTTAAAAAAGTGTACCAATGAATAAGTGCACCTCTTATAAAATACTATTGCTCTTTATATCTCTGGAACTAAAAGCAAATGATTCTAAAAACACATGACAAAAAAAATTGAATTCTTAGAATTAAATCTCTGACAGAAAGAATGATTAAGAAGATAAAAGGTCAGAGGTGCAGAGATAAGAAAAACTCACAATTAAAAGATAGAAAGTAGAAAGAGGGGGTGAAAGAAAGAGGTGCTAGATGATAGAGCTCAAATGATAACATTGTGTCCTGTGATAGAAGATAAAATCAAAGAAGGACCATAAATCTATGTGAATGCTGAGAAGTGTGAAAAAGAAAACATTAAATTAATAACAAACAAAATGACTCCAATGAATTTGAAAAGAAAAGAAAAGCATTTACTGCAAAATGGTAGACTAGAAAGCTAAATTCTATAGAGACTGAACGAGTATGTAATCTATTATCTCAAAGTTGGTCTCTACCTATGACTTTCCCATGAGTGTCTAGGAGTCTCCAGTGGAGGCATGGGTTCCCTGTGGCCTGCTGCAGGGTTGGGGGCAATGAGTGTAGCAGTGCCTGCATGGGACCTTTGGAAGGAGGTCTCCATGGTCTTCATTACCTCCATCATAGATTGGCACCAGGTTAAAAAAAAAAAAAGGGAGGGAACACAGCCCCACACATAAATAGAAAATTGGATTAAACACTTACTGAGCATGAGCCCAACCATCAGAACAAGACCCGGTTTCCCCCTCAGTCAGTCTCTCCTATCAGAAAGCTTCCATAAACCTCTTATCCTCCTCCATCAGAGGGCAGACAGACTGCAAACTACAATCACAGGAAACTAACCAATCTGACCACATGAACCACAGCCTTGACTAACTCAATGAAACTATGAGCCATGCTGTGTAGGGCCACCCAAGATGGATGGGTCATACTGGAGCATTCTGACAAAACAGGGTCCACTGGAGAAGGGAATGGCAAACCACGTCAGCATTCTTGCCTTGAGAACCCCATGAACAGTATGAAAAGGTAAAAAGATAGGACACTGAAAGATGAACTCCCCAGGTCGGGTGGTACCCAATATGCTACTGGAGATCAGCGGAGAAATAACACCAGAAAGGATGAAGAGACAGAGCCAAAGCAAAAACAACACCCAGTTGTGGATGTGACTGGTGATGGAAGTAAAGTCTGGTGCTATAAAGAGCAATATTGCATAGGAACCTGAAATGTTAGGTCCACAAATCAAGGCAAATTGGAAGTGGTCAAACAGGAAATGGCAAGAGTGAATGTTGACATTTTAGGAATCAGCAAGCTAAAATGGACTGGAATTAGTGAATTTAACTCAGATGACCATTATATCTACTACTATGGGCAAGAATCCCTTAGAACAAAAGGAGTAGCCCTCAGAGTCAAAAAGAAGAGTCTGAAATGCAGTATTTGGATGCAATCTCAAAAACAGCAGGATGATCTTTGTTCATTTCCAAGGCAAACCATTCAATATTACAGCAATCCAAGTCTATAGCCTGACCAAGAATGCTGAAGAAGCTGAAGTTGAACGGTTCTATGAAGACTTACAAGATCTTCTAGAACTAATACCCCAAATGATGTCCTTTTCATCATAGGGGACTGGAATGCAAAAGTAGGAAGTCAAGAAATACCTGGAGTAACAGGCAAATGTGGCTTTGGAGTACAGAATTAAGCAGGGCAAATGGTAATAGAGTTTTGCCAAGATAATGCACAGGTCATAGCAAAAAATATAGGAGAAGACTCTACACCTGGACATCACCAGATGGCCAACACTGAAATCAGATTGATCATATTCTTTGCAGCCAAAGATGGAGAAGCTCTATACAGTCAGCAAAAATAAGACCAAGAGCTGACTATGGCTCAGTTTATAAACTCCTTATGGCAAAATTCAGACTTAAATTGAAAAAGTAGGGAAAACCACTACACCATTCAGGTATGACTTAAATCAAATCCCTTATGATTATACAGTGGAATTAAGAAATAGATTTAAGGGACTAGATCTGATAGAGAGAGTACCTGATGAACTATGGATGGAGGTTCATGACATTATACAGGAGACAGGGATCAAGACCATCCCCAAGAAAAAGAAATGCAAAAAAGGCAAAATGGCTGTCTGAGGAGGCCTTACAATAGCTTTGAAAAGAACAGAATTGAAAGGCAAAGGAGAACAGGAAAGATATATCCCTTTGGATGCAGAATTCCAAAGAATAACAAGGAGAGATAAGGAAGCCTTCCTCAATGATCAGTGCAAAGAAATAGAGGAAAACAATAGAATGGGAAAGACTAGAGATCTCTTCAAGAAAATTAGAAATACCAAGGGAACATTTCATGCAAAGATGGGCTCAATAAAAGACAGAAATGGTATGGATCTAACAGAAGCAGAAGATATTAGGAAGAGGTGACAAGAATACACAAAAGAACTGTACAAAGAAGATCTTCATGATCCAGATAATCACAATGATGTGATCACTCACCTAGAGCCAGACATCCTGGAATGTGAAGTCAAGTGGGCCTTAGGAAGCATCACTATGAACAAAGGTAGTGGAGGTGATGGAATTCCAGTTGAGCTATTTCTAATCCTAAAAGATGATGCTGTGAAAGTGCTGTACTTAATATGCCAGCAAATTTGGAAAACTCAGCAGTGGCCATAGGGCTGGAAGTTGTCAGTTTTTATTCCAATCCCCAAGAAAGGCAATGCCAAAGAATGCTCAAACTGCTGCACAATTGTACTCATCTCACATGCTAGCAAAGTAATGCTCAAAATCCTCCAAGCCAGGCTTCAGCAATACAAAACCGAGAACTTCCATATGTTCAAGCTGGTTTTAGAAAAGGCAGAGGAAGCAGAGATCAAGTTGCCAACATGTGTTGGATCATTGAAAAGGCAAGAGAGTTCCAGAAAAACATCTATTTCTGCTTTACTGAATATGCCAAAGCCTTGGACAGTGTGGGTCATAAAAAACTGTGGAAAATTCTGAAAGAGATGGGAATACCAGGTCACCTGACCTGCCTTCTGAGAAATCTGTATGCATGTCAGGAAGCAACAGTTAGAACTGGACATGAACAAGAGCCTGGTTCCAAATTGGGTAAGAAGTCTTTCAGGGATGTATATTGTCACCAAGCTTTTTTTAACTTATGTGCAGAGTACATCATGAGAAATGCTGGACTGAATGAAGCACAAGCTGGAATCAAGATTGCTGAGAGAAATATCAATAACTTCAAATATGCAGATGACACCACCCTTATGGCAGAAATTAAGAAGGACTAAATAGTCTCTTGATGAAAGTGAAAGAGGAGAGTGAAAAAGTTGATTTTTCAGAAAACTAAGATCATGGCGTCTGGTCCCATCACTTCATGACAAATAGATGGGGAAACAGTGGAAACAGTGGCTGACTTTATCTTAGGGGGGCTCAAAAATCACTACAGATGGTGATTGCAGCCATGAAATTTAAAAAACACTTGCTCCTTGGTAGAAAAGCTATGACTAACCTAGACAGCTTATTAAAAAGCAGAAACATTACTTTGCTGACAAAGTTCCATCTAGTCAAAGCTATTGTTTTTCCAGTAGTCATGTATGGATGTGAGAGTTGGACTATAAAGAAAGCTATGTGCCGAAGAATTGATGCTTTTGAACTGCGGTGCCTAGAAGACTCTTGAGAGTCCCTTGGATGGCAAGGAGATCCAACCAGTCCATCTTAAAGGAAATCAGTCCTGGATGTTCATTGGAAGGACTGATGCTGAAGCTGAAACACCAATACTTTGGCCACCTGATGCAAAGAACTGACTCACTGGAAAAGACCCTGATACTGGGAAAGATTGAAGGCAGGAGGAGAAGGGGATGACAGAGGATGAGACGTTTGGATGTCATCACTGTCTCAATGGACATGATTTTGAGTAAACTTGGGAGCTGGTGATGGACAGGGAGGCCTGGCCTACTGCAGTCCTCGGGGTCTCAAAGAGTTGGACACGACTTAGCAGCTGAACTGAAACAGGACAATAAAGAAACATCTTAATGCGCAACACAGAGAACTTTGCCACTATTTTCTATAACTTTTTATGGACTATAGTGTGCAAAAATATCAAGTTACTCTGGTTTACATCTGAAACTAATAAAGTATACTATACTTCAACAAAAAAAAAAAAAAAGAGAGAGAGAGAGAAACAACTCCTTTCCTGCTTCAGAGTGATTTACTGAGTATCTGTCAAGAGAAGATCAGTCTACCATAGAGAAGGGTAAAAAGGAATAGACCATATCCTCTTTTGTTACAAATGTGCAAAACCTGCCAGAATATGAGAGTGAAAGAACACTGAGAAATCCCCTACCAGGCTTCATACTAACCACAAGGTAACTGCATTCCAGGGACAGGAACCCTCTTGTACTCTGAAAATAACTATTTAAAAGCAAAACTCTAGAACAGTTCAGTCATTGAGTGGATTGACTCAATCCTTATACTAACAGTCTGATAGAAGATAAGATATGATCATTTCCAAGCAGAAATACAATACACCAAAGTCTTTGGTTTTTGTTTGTTTGTTTGTTTTTTCCTTTGCACAGTGTTTAAAATTCAAGTAAAAATTTCAGGATTTATAAAAAGGCAAGATGGCAAAAATCAGATTCATGATAAAAAATAAAGTCATCTGAGACCCAGAGATATACAAAATGCTAGAACTATAAGAATTATGACCTTTAAAATAACTATATTCGATATATTAAATGTTTCAGTGAAAAAAAGTAAACAGCAAGCATGAGCAGATAAAATTTTTGCAAACAAATGGAACCCACAAAAAGAAGACAAACAAAAACAACATAAGAAAAATCTCTTAATGAGTTCATGAAGAAGGTGAACACAGCAGAGGAAATAATCGCTGAACTTGAAGAGATAAATATGTGCAGTACCCAAAACGTAATGCAACATATAATGCACACAAACAGAACAGAGCATTCAAGGGCTGGAGGATATATCTAAAAGTCTACATATGTGTTACTGGAGTGTAGAAAGGAGAAAAGAAAGAATCGATCAGAAGAATCACTTGAGCTGAAAATAGCCAAGAATTTCCAAAGTAAATGAAAGTCCACAAATCTATATAAATGGATTGTAGAATCCATGAGAATTAGACAATCCATTGAGAATCACAAAAATTTTCTTATAAGAAACTATAGCCGAAGACAAGATGAATACCTAGTGGATGACTTTTTTACTAGTGGAATCTTGAACACAGAAAAAAATTTCTCCCAAAAACTTCAGGCAAATGCTTAAAAAAAAAAAAAAAAAAAAGCTGGGTGAGGCCATTACCAACACACTCTACTACAAGAAATGTTGAAGAAGTTATTTTGGCAGAAGAAATATGACACCAAATGAATATGTGTTTTTACAGAAAAGAATGAATAGCCCCAGAAATCATAAAAATTGGGCTATATATTTTAAAATTTCACTTTAAATTGTTTAAATAATATTAAATTGACTAAATAGAATATAAGATTTATGACATACATAGAAATAAAATGTATGAGGGTAATAGTACAAAAGACTTGAGGGAGAAAATGAATCTATTGTTAACTTCTTTATCTATAAGAAAGATGGTATAACATTCTCTGAAAGTAGATTGTGATAAGTTAAATTTGCAATATTTAAAACTCAGAGTAACTTCTAAAACTGAAGTAATTAGCTAAAACCAATTATGGAGGAACAAAGTATACTCATAAGAAATACTCAACCCAAAGGAAGGCAAGAAAAATGCAAGTATAGCATATAATGCTGGTAGATTTTTATTTCTCTCCAAATTTATATATAATAAGTTGTACATGAAAGACAAAATAGATTAATGTTTGCCTTGTTATTATTATTAGCAGCAATTCTAACCTTATATTGTCAGGAAACTTGGGGTTAAGTCCAAGTTCTGCCTCTTCTGAACTGTGTAATAATTTGTCAGATTCTTAGCTTCTCTTATCCTTGTTCTTTTTCTTATATGAGAGGCCTTCTAACCCTCCATCTTGATATTGTGTAAAAATTATTTTAAAATGCAACTTAGTTCTACATGTAGAACTTACTTCACATAAGTTCTACAAATTCTATGCCTTATTATTATACTATAGATATTAAGTTCAGAAGCTGAAAACGATCATTTTTTTTTTCCTGTAATTACACATGCTTACCTCCAGCAGACTCCAAACCAGTACATAAAAGTAACAGCATTCTGAAATGTCCCGTTAACCCAGCTATATCATAGTGTGTTTTGTCTAAAGTCTTATTATCACCTAAGCAATATCAAGATAAATATGTAGTGGGAAATTACTTGGAACTGTGCAAATATTATCTTATCTCATCATTTAACCATAACAAATGTCAAAGGAAATGTGTTGGAGCTCAGACAGGACCTCTCAACAAGGAAAAGCATGATGCTGAAAAAAACTGTTCTTGATCTCAAAAAGCAAATGTAGATCTTAAAAAAAAAAAAAAATTACCCAAAGATTGAATTACAGCTATTAATATGTTATATAGATTTTAATAAACTAGCTGCTCATTCACTGATTTGTAAAGGAGAGAAAACTAACTTTAAAGTAATTGGAATATAACATTTTTTTTTCAGCCAATACTCTCTTCATTCTGCAAATTTCTAATAGAATAGTTTGTGAAAACAAAAGCAAGATGGGTTTGATTTTTACATGCACCCAGTATTAAAGCAAATATATTTAATATATCTTGAACAATGTTTAATTTGACTATTGCAGAAAAAGAAAAAAAGAAACACCTCTGCCCTCTGTGAGAGGCCCAATGATATCTAGGTCCTAAACTCTGAAATCTGTGAATGATATAAAACTATAAAAATATCCCGAGGGACTTTGTAGATGTGGTTAAATTAAGATCTTGAAATGGGGAGATGATCCTGTATTACCTTGCAAAGGCCCTGGAGGTAATCAAAGTATCTTTAAAAGAGAAAGGCTTCAGTTCACTTCAGTCACTCAGTCGTGTCTGACTCTTTGCAACCCAATGGACTGCAGCACACCAGGCTTCCCTGTCCATCACCAACTCACGGAGATGAAGTCAGGAGCTAGGGAAGGCATCTCTGTAACCTGGGAAAAACCAGGAAACCAAGCCTCTCCCTAGACATTTGAGAGGCAAAACGGCCAAGCTGACACCTTGATTTCATCCCAGTGAATCTGGTTCTGGACTCCTGACTGCCAGAACTTTAAGAAAGTAAATGTGTGTTTAAGATATCAGCTTTAAAATTGGGCCTCCCTGGTGGCTCAGAGATTAAAGCGTCTGCCTGCCATGCAGGAGACCTGGGTTCGATCCCTGGGTCGGGAAGATCCCCTGGAGAAGGAAATGGCAACCCACTCCAGTACTCTTGCCTGGAGAATCCCATGGACAGAGGAGCCTGGTGGGCTACAGTCCACGGGCTCACAAAGAGTTGGACACGACTGAGCAACTTCACTTTCACTTAAAAATGGTAACAACCTAAAAGTTGAGAATTGTGTTTTATTCAGTGGGAATTTTTAGAACTTCAATTCTGGGTGATAGCATCACAAGTAGCCCTGAGAAACCTGCTCTAAGAAAGTGAGGCAGGGGAGCCAGGTTGTATAGAAGTCTTGCAACAAAGGCAGTTTTGACGTCCAGGTGGTCTGAACACCAAAATGTTATTTTTAATGAAAGAAAACAAGATATCCCAGGGCTTCCCCAGTGGCTCAGCAATAAAGATTTCATTTCCAATGCAGTAGCTACAGGAGATGTAGGTTTGACTCTGGGTCAGGAAGATCCCCTGGAGGAGGACATGGCAACCCACTCCAGTATTCTTGCCTGGAATAGCCCATGGACAGAGGAGCCTGGTGGGCTACAGTCCATGGAGTCACAGAGATTTGGACACAACTGAAATGATTTAGCACATATTCACAGATACCAAAGCGAAAATGATGCTCAGTGGAAATGTGGTTGTGTCTTGTGATGAAAGTAAAATATGATGCCATAAAGAACAGTAATTCATAGGAACCTGGAATGTTAGGTCTGTGAATCAAGATAAATTGGATTGGTCAAGCAGGAGATGGCAAGAGTAAGCCTGGTCATCTTAGGAATCAGTGAACTAAAATGGTGAGGAATAGGTGTATTTAATTCAGATGACAATTATATCTACAACTGTGGGCAAAAATCCCATAAAAGAAATGGAGTAGCCCTCATAATCAACAAAAGAGTCTGAAATGTAGTACTTAGGTGCAACCTTGAAAACAACAGAATGATCTCAGTTTGTTTCGAAGGCAAAGCATTCAACATCACAGCAATCCAAGTCTATGCCCCAACCACTGATGCAAAAGAAGCTGACGTTGATCAGTTCTATGAAGGCCTAGAAGATCTCCTTTAGAACTAATGCCAAAATAAGATGTCCTAGTCATCATAGAGGACTGGAATGCAAAAGTAGGAACTCAAGAGATACCTGGAATAACAGGCAAGTTTGGCCTTGGAGTACAAAATGAAGCAGGACAAAGGCTAACAGAATTCTGCCAAGAGAATGCACTGGTTGTAGTAAATACCCTTTTTCAATGGCACAAGAGATAACTTTACACATGGACATCACCAAATGGTCAATACTGAAATCGAGTTGATTACATTCTTTGTACTTGGAGATGGAGAAGCTGTATAAAGTTCCAAAAAAAGACCTGGAGCTAACTGTGGCTCAGATCATCAGCTCTTCATAGCAAAATTCAGGTTTAAACTAAAGAAAGCAGGGAAAACACTAGGCCAGTCAGGTACAACTTATATGAAATCCCCTATGAATGTACAGTGAAGGTGACCACAGATTCAAGGGGTTAGATCTAGTAAACAGAGCGCCTGGAAATCTATGGACAGAGGTGCATAATATTGTACAGGAGGCAGCAAACAAAATCATCCCAAAGAAAATGTTATGCAAGAAGGCCAAGTGGTTGTCTGAGAGGCTTTAAAAATAGCAGAGGAAGAAGAGAAGAGAAAAGCAAGGGAGACAGGGAAAGGTACACCCAACTAAATGCAGAGTTCTAGAGAATAGCAAGGAGAGACAAGAAAGCCTTCCTCAGTGATCAAAGAAAAAGGAAAAGGACAGAAAGGGTAAGACCAGAGATCTCTTCAAGAAAATTGGCTCTATCAGAGGAACATTTTATCTGAAGATGGGCACAAGAGATGGGAAGATGGGAATACCAGACCACCTTACCTGCTTCTTGAGAAATCTGTATGCAGGTCAAGAAGCAAGAGTTAAAACTGGACACGGAACAACAGACTGGCTACAAATCGAGAAATGAATACATCAAGGCTGTATATTCTCACCCTTGTCAACTACAAATTGGCACTTACCAAGAGCATCGCCAATGACTGAACAACAAAGGTGCTTGCCATCTGCCTCCATGGAGATTGAGCCCCATGCTGCTATAGCTGGTGATTTTAAACAACCCCCGAGGGAGTTCAGGATGGAGTGAGGCACTGTGTGCTCCAGGGAATCTGGTGGGACAGGTCTTTAGATAGCTGGATGTTTTTAGGAGCAGATTTTATGATCTCAATCCTTGCATCGCGTCATATCTAGAGAAGCACTAAATCCCTTCATGGTGATATCAGATCCTCATGACTAACAAAAAGACTTTCGTAAAATGAGTGCTTCATGGTATTGAACTCCCCCTTCACCAAAACCTTATATATTGATTTTCCCCACTGCCGCTTTGGAACAGTCTCTCAGAGTTATCTGAGATGCTGCCTTCTAGGCTGCAGTTCTCATTTTGTCCCAACTAAAACTTAACTCACAACTCTCAAGTTGTACATCTTTTTTTAGTCGACACCCTGCTTATTTAACTTATATGCAGAATATATCATGCAAAATCCTGGGCTGGATGAAGCACAAGCTGGAATCATGATTGCTGGGAGAAAAATCAATAACCTCAGACATGCATATGACGCCACCCTTATGGCAGAAAGCAAAGAAAAACTAAAGAGCCTCTTGATGAAAGTGAAAGGGGAGAGTGAAAAAGTTGGCTTAAAATGCAACATTCAGAAAACTAAGATCATGGCATCTGGTCCCATCACTTCATGGCAAATAGATGGGGAAACAATGGAAACAGTGACAGCTTTCTTTTAGGGGGGCTCCAAAATCACTGCAGATGGTGACTGCAGCCATGAAATTAAAAGATACTTGCTCCTTGGAAGGAAGAAAAGTTATGATCAACCTAGACAGCATATTAAAAAGCAGAGACATTACTTTGCCAACAAAGGTCCATCTAGTCAAAGCCATGGTTTTTCCAGCAGTCATGTATGGATGTGAGAGTTGGACTCTAAAGAAAGCTGAGCACCAAAGAATTGATGCTTTTGAACTGTGGTGTTGGAGAAGACTCTTGAGTCCCTTGGACTGCAAGGAGATCCAACCAGTCCATCCTAACAAAAATCAGTCCTGAATTGAAAGGACTGATGCTGAAACTGAAGCTCCAATACTTTGGCCACTTGATGTGAAGAACTGACTCCTTGGAAAAGACCCTGATGCTGGGAAAGAATGAAGGCAGAAGGAGAAGGGGACGACAGAGGATGAGATGGTTGGATGGCACCACTGATTTGATAGACATGAGTCCAAGTAAGCTCCAGGGGTTGGTGATGGACAGGGAAACCTGGCGTGCTGCAGTCCATGGGGTCACAAAGAGTTGGACATGACTGAGAGACTGAACTGAACTGAACTGAATTGTAAAGATATAATAGAAGCAGAAGAGATCAAGAACAGATGTAAAGAATGCAAAGAATAATTGTACAAAAAACATCTTGACCTGGATAGCCACAGTGGTGTAATCACTCACTCAGAGCCAGACATTCTGGAGTGTGAATTCAAGTAGGCCTTAGGAAGTGCTGCTGCCAATAATGCTCGTGGAGGTGATGGAATTCCAGCAGAGCTATTTAAAATCTTAAAACATGATGTTTCTAAAGTGGCACACTCATTATGTCAGCAAATTTGGAAAAGCCAGCAGTGGCTATGGGTGGGGGAAAAGATCAATCCTCATCCCAGTTCCCAAGAAGGGCAGTATTAAAGAATGTTCAAATCACCGGACAATTGCACTTATTTCCCATGCTAGTAAGTTATGCTCAAAATTCTCCAAGCTAGGCTTTAGCATTATGTGAACCAAGAACTTCCAGATGTTTAAGCTGGGTTTAGAAAAGGTAGAGGAACTAGTGATCAAATTGCCAACATTTGCTGAATCATGGAAAAAGCAAGAGAATTCCAGAAAACATTTACCTCTGTTTCATCCACTATACTAAAGCTTATGACTGCATGAGTTATAACAAACTGTAGAAAACTCTTAAAGTGATGGGAATACCAGATCATCTTACCTGTCTTCTGAGAAACCTGTATGTGGGTCAAGAAGCAAAAAAAAAAAAATACCTATATGGAACAACTGACTGGTTCAGGATTGGGAAAGAAATATAACAAGGCTGTTTATTGTCACCCTGTTTATGTAATTATACACAGAGCACATCAAATGAAATGTTGGGCTGGATGAATTACAAGCTGGAATCAAGATTACCAGGAGACATATCAACCTCAGATACAATTGCTTCCTGGCAGGAAAGCTATGATAAACCTAGACAGTGTGTTAAAAAGCAAAGACAACACTTTGGCAACAAAGTTCCATATAGTCAAGGCTATGGCCTTCCTAGCAGTCATGTATGGATGTGAGAGCTGGACAATAAAGAAGGTAGAGCACCAAAGAATTGATGCTTTCAAGCTGTGGTGCTGGAGAAGATTCCTGAGAGTCCTTTGTAAAGCAAAGATATCAAACCAGCAAATCTTAAAGGAAGTCAACCCTGAATACTCATTAGAGTTGAAGCTCCAATACTTTGGCTACTGGTTGCAAATAGCTAAGTCATTGGTAAAGACCCTGATGCTGGGAAAGGTTGAAGGCAGAAGGAAAAAGAGGCACAGAGGACGAGATGGTTAGAATGCATCACTGATACAATGGACTTGAAGTTGGGCAAACTCAGGGAGATGGTGAGGGACAGGTGTGCTGCAGTCCATGGTTTGTGAAGAGTTGAGTATGATTTGAATAACAACAAAATATTCATGCCTGTAAGAGAGCATATTCCCCTTAAGGCAAGTTTCACAAATTTTAATTTAGGAATTTTCTCTTCTAAAGTCCATGTTTGTTGCACCTATTATTAACAAGATTTGCTTGAAATTTTTTAATTAAAATTATTGTTTATGAGTGAGGAGACGGAAGAAGATGGTGGAAGAGTAAGATGGGGAGATCACCAGTCTCCTCCCAAATACATCAAAAACTCATTAAGATATGGAACAACTCCTACAAAGCAACCTCTAGGCGACAGCAGAAGACCCCAAGGCATCCAGGGGGACAGGCTAAGCTCCCTGAAATGAGGTAGGAAAGAGGAGGGAGACACGAAAAGGAAAAGATGGAGAACTTCTGGGCAGGAGCTTGTGCCCCAAGGAGCGGGGAGGGAGCCCTGAAACAGGAGTTCCTGAGCACAGGGAAACTCCCTCACAGGCGGGCCCAAAGGGGAGTCTTGGAAAAACAATCAAAGCAGGGACGTGGGGGACAGTAAGCAGAGAACGCTGCACTTTTCAGCCAGTTCATAGCTCACGCACTGTGGCCCCAAGCATGGCGGGTTCACAGAACCGAGAGTGGTGGGCATACAATCCCAGCCAGTGCACACAACCCTTGCAGCACAGAGGGCTGGCCCAGATGGCCGAGTGTGACGGGGCAGACAAACACAGCAAAGTGCGGGCCTGGGGTGTCATAGAAGGGAGGCATGCAAACTTGGGCAGCGCACACAGCCCTTCCAGCACAGCCGAAAGAAAAACAAATAACCTCCGCGACAGAGTGAGGTGAAGCAAGTGCACATAAACCCCGCAACACAGAAGGCAGGCACAGGGAGCCAAAACAAGGCCACAGTAGCCCTGCGACGCAGAGTGCGTGCCCGGGAGCCGAGATCAGTGCACTCAAGCCTACAACACAGAGGGTGGACCTCGGGAACTGAGTCAAGTCCACACAAGTCCGCGACACCGAGGCTGAGCTTAGGGCGCTGAGGGAAACCCGCACAAGTCGCCAGTGTCGCAGAAGGATCCACACAAGCCCCTGCCTAGCAAGTTTCCGCCCGCGGCGCAGGGCGGGACAGGGGAACCGAGGCACCAGCAATGATCCCCTGGACAAGTACGGGGCTGGCAGCACTGAAGTTATGCTGAGCGAGCCACCCTTTGAAGCAGCTGCGGAAATAGATGCGCCTAAGACCGCGAAAGCTAGAACAACTGCCCGAAATCGTACTGAACCCGTAAATACTCCAAAACCTACTACTGGACACTGCACTGCCCTTCAGAGAGACGAGATCCAGCTCCATCAACCAGAACACAGGCACAAGCTCCACCAACGAGGAAAATGTCACGGGGCACTAAGCCAACCCCATCCACAGGGGCAGACTCCACAGCCAAGAATTACGACCTTGAAAATCCTTTATAAATTTTTTTCTTTTTTTTTTCCCCTCTTTTATAAATCAGTTTATTTCCCCAACATATCTACCTTCACATTAGCCTTTAGCAGTATTATGGAATTTTCCTGTTTGTTTTTCTTATTATAAAAATTTTTTAAAAATCATTTAATGAGTGTTTCTTCTTATAAATCACACTGCTTATTTCCCAGCATATTTTCGCCATCACATTAGCTTTTTGCAGTGCTGTGGAGCTTTCCTTGTTTAGGAAAAAAAAAAAAATCATCTTAAGATTTTTTTTTTTCTTTTTTCTTATAAATCACACAGTTTATTTCCCCTACATTTTTCCACCTCCATATTAGCCTTTTGTGGGGCTGTGGAGTTTTCCTCTTTGTGTTCTTGTCAAAAAAAAGAAAAAATTTCAAGTTTTTTTTTTCTCTTTTCTCATTTTTTTTTCTTTTTTCTGGATAAGTTTTTCGGATTTTGTTTTTGATATATTCAATTGCTTTTCCTACTGTTTTTTACTGGTAGCTATTTCTGAATACTACAACTCTTTTCCAAATACCTCTAATCATCTTTGCTTTTCTGTTTTTTCTTTTCTTTTTCTTTTTTAAGAAATTTTTAAATCCTCTTCTCCACCCCGCTTCCTTTTTTCGTTTTTCCTCCTTTCTCTCCTTTCTTTTTTCACTTTCTTTTTTCCTTCACTCTTTCTTCTTTCATCAAGTAAGTTAAATTGTTGTGCTCTCTAGGCTATATTCCCCAATTGGTTGATATCACCTCTGGTTTCCTTTGCTCACCAAGTCAATCTCCTGTACTCTTTTCTTTAGAACACTTCAGTTATAACTTTATGTATGAAAGTGTGTGTGTATATGTCCCAGTATTTCTGTGATTACATGTTTGATCTCCTCCCACTAGAACACAGGCACAAGTCACCCCCAACAAGACATCAACACAAACCACCCAGCCAACATTTCCCTCCAAGGGCAAAAATCAAAAGGAACAAGTAATACAACCCTAAAGCCTTGGAAGAGGAGACCTCAAGTGGAGCAAGTTAGAAAAAAAAAGATGAAAAGACAGAGAAATACAGCACAAATGAAAGAGCAAGGTAGAAACTCACAGGACCAAATAAACAAAGAGGAAATAAGTCTTCTCCCTGAAAGAGAATTCAGAATAATGATAGTAAAGATGCTCCAAAGACTTGAAAATAGAATGGAGAAAATGCAAAAAGCATTTAACACAGTTAATACAGTCACCAAGGACATAGAAAAATAAAGAATAAACAAAGACTGATGAATAACACAATTACTGAAATTAAAAATACTCTAGAAGGAACTAATAGCAGAATAACTGAGGCAGAGGAATGCATACGTGAGCTGGAGGATAGAATGGTGGAAATAACAATAACTGCTGAAGAGTAGAATAAAGGGAAAGGAATGAAAAGAATTGAGGAAAGCCTCAGAGACCTTTGGGACAATATTAAACATGCCAACATTCAAGTTATAGGGGTCCCAGAGGAAGAAGACAAAAAAGAAAGGCACTGAGAAAATTTTTGAAGACATTATAGTTGAAAACTTCCCCAACATGGGAAAGGAAATAGTCAATCAAGCCCAAGAAGTGCAGAGAGTCCCCTACAGGTTAAACCCAAGAAGAAACACATTGAGACATATATTAATCAAGCTAACAGAGATTAAGCTCAAAGAAAGAATATTAAAAGCAGCAAAGGGAAAAGCAACAAGTAACATACAAGGAGAAATCCAAATGATTAACAGTGAATCTTTCAGCATAAACTCTACAGGCCAGAAGGGAATGGTAAGATATATTTAAAGTAATGAAAGAGAAAAACCTACAACCACAATTACTGTACCAGGCAAAGATCTCATTCAGAATTGATGCAAAAATCAAAAACTTTATGGACAAGCAGAAGTTAAGAGAATTCAACACCACCAAACCAGCCTTGCAACAAATACTAAAGGGACTTACATAGCCAGTAACACAAGAGAAATGAAAGACCTACAAAAACAAACCCAATACAATCAAGAAAATGCCAATAGGAACATATGTATCAATAATTACCTTAAATGTAAATGGATTAAATGCACTAACCAAAAATACAGACTGACTGAATGGATACGAAACCAAAACCCATATATATGCTGCCTACAGGTGTTCATTGGAAGGACTGATGCTGAAGCTGAAACTCCAATACTTTGGCCACCTCATGCGAAGAGTAGTTGACTCATTGGAAAAGATCCTGATCCTGGGAGGGGTTGGGGGCAGGAGGAGAAGGGGACGACAGAGGATGAGATGGCTGGATGGCATCACTGATTCGATGGACATGAGTCTGAGTGAACTCCAGGAGTTGGTGATGGACAGGGAGGCCTGGTGTGCTGCAATTCATGCGGTCACAAAGAGTCAGACACGACTGAGTGATGAACTGAACTAAACTGATGGTCACTTAACAAAAGAGGCCTGAATGTCTGATTAGTAAGAAAGAAGATGCTTGGTTCAGCCCTGGGGCCAACATCTCCAGGATCTTCCATGAGAAAAAAATTAATAATAATAATTTGTGTTTGGTTTACAGAATTATTCTCTTGCCACCAAAATATAACCCAAACCAATAAATTACCTTGTTTCTTCATATCTCACCCCAGGATGGTTAGCCTTTACCATTTCTGTAAGTGTCTCATTTCCTTTGAAAATATATAAACCTGAAGACAGATGTTAATTCTAGCATTCTTTGTAGCCATTAAAAAGTACTCATAACTTTTGAAAATGGTGCATTGACTGGAAACTGTCAGGCTTAAAGACTAAAGGAACAGTACATAAACACTGTTCTCAAACTGAGAAATTTGTTTCTCATGGTAGTACAGGTTAACAATTCAATAACTGTTTTACATGTAAATGGAAATTGAACAAGTAAGTAAATTGATATGGATGGTGGGAGTCAGAGAAGAAAATTATAGATGAGAAAATTTCTCTAAGATTAGAGTAAACCGTGTTTTTCCATTTACATGGTACATGATTCATCCCTAATGTGGTTTATATAATGATGTGTTTGAATCTGATATTGTTCTCATTGAGATTTTAACCCCTTCACCATGTTTTTTTTTACAGCAAGCTGTGAGTATTTATCAGAAGCACTAGTTTAAATATCTTGCAGTTTGTAATTCTTTCTCTGCCTTAAAAACAAAATTTCTCCAAAGGAAAAACTCTCACTAAGAAATCTCTAATCACATTCCTTCTCTGTTCAAATGGTCTTTTGTTGTTGTTTAGTCACTAAGTTGTGTCTGACTCTTTTGCGACACCATGGACTGTAAGCTGCCTGGCTCCTCTGTCCATGGGATTTCCCAGGCAAGGATACTGGAGTGTGTTGCCATTTCCTTCTCTAGGGAATCTTCCCTGCCCAGTTATCAAACTTGTGCCTCTTGCTTTAGCAGGCAGATTCTTTACCGTCGAACCACTAGGGAAGCCCTCAAATAGTCTTATGGAATGCAAAATCTTTACTCTTCAGAACTGTCCCAGTTTCAAATCAATGTATTTACAGTTTATTTGTCATATTTCTGCATGACCCCTACACCTTTCAAAATTCCCAAATATATCTTTAACCTGCCCCCTTTTCCCACCATCATAATCTCTATTTTAGCTACATTTTTCACAGACTAGTCACCTATTGTTCTGTCATCACTCCTATCTAAAGCTAAAATTAAATGCCACACATTCCATGAAGATGCATCTATTCTGTTCTTTCCAGCAAGAACTGATCCTCCTATTCTCTGAATTCATTAGGCTGTTTAGCTGTTTCTTATGTATTTCATTCTACTTGGCAGCCTAAATGTATGTATACAAATGTGTCTGGACATGTATTTGCTGTATTCAGTTGCTATTTATCCTGATAACTCATTTCAAGTTTCACCACTTTTGTTACATAAGCAAGAACTCTGCTTCCCCTACCAACTAATAAGAGATATTTGTGAAAAGAGGAAAGATTATGTTTTCATGATGATATAATTGTACTAGAAACACCAGTTTTATGTATTACCCTAAGAAAAGCTTCCTGAAGCTTGATGAAAACAGGCTGAAATGATAAAAAAAATTTTTACCACATTATCAAAAACATTTTTCCAAATTTGTAAACAAATGTGTGTATATATTAGAATTTGTCACCCTATAAACTTATGTGTCTATTTCCCTTTTGTCTCCAATTCAAGGCTTTCCAGGTGGCACTGGTGATAAAGAATCTTGCTCCCAATGCAGGAGACACAAGAGATGCAATTTCAATCCCTGGCTTAGGAAGATCCAGTACAGAAGGAAATGGCAACCAGCTCCAGTACTCTTGCCTGGAAAATTCCATGGGCAGAGGAGCCTGGCAGGCTACAGTCCACAGGGCTATATGCAGACATGACAGCATGACTGAGCACACACACACCCAAGTTCATATTATATTTGTTGAGCCAGATACAGGTGTTTTACCTGTGAAAAACACAGCTATGGTTCTTGGCCTTCTAGAGTTTGTTGTCTTTGAGGGTGTAGAGAGTGTACTAAGTAAGCAATTACAAAATCCTAAATTTTTGGTTAAGGAAGTCCTGAATGTTGGTTCTATTAGAGTGGTTATGGAAGGCAAATAACCCAAGCTCCAAAGATCAAGAAAAGCTTCCTGGAGAATATGTTTAAGATATGATCCCAGAACATTCCCATACACTGATGCAGGTGAGAATGATCTATCAAGGGAAGAGAAAGAAATTCAAAGTAATAATTTAATTTGTAATGAGAGAAAATAGAAATGAAAGTAATGGGAAATGTAACCAGGGGTCAATGAACAATTTCAAGAAGACTAACTCAAAGTTCCAACAAATTAAAACCCTATCCCGTGCTTTTTGTTGTTTGCTTTTATAAAAACATTGTGTTTGATAATATATTTTTCTACAAATTTGCTTAGGTTAACTGTTTGCATAATTACTAAACCTTTAAGAGAATAACATTCCTCCTTTAAAATGTTACAGATACTTTAAGGGAGTCATTGTTTTCCCAGTATTATGATTATTCATATCATCTCAAGTATAGATTGATTCATAATAATAATTATAAAAGTAATTCAGCATAATTTATTGTTGTTTTTGTTCAGTCATCCGGCCATATCCAACTCTTTGCAACCCCATGGACTGCAGCACGCCAGGCCTTCCTGTCCCTCACCATCTCCCAACGTTTGCCCAAGTTCATGTCCATTTCACTGGTGCTGTCATCCAGCCATTTTATCCTCTGATGTCCTGTTCTCCTTCTGTGCTCAATCTTTCCCAGCATCAGGGACTTTTCCAATAAGTTGGTTGTTTGTATCATATGACCAAAACACTGTCACTTCAGCTTTAGTATTGGTCCTCCCAGCTAGTATTCAGGTTTGATTTCCCTTAAGGTTGACTGGTTTGATCTCCTTGCTGTCCATGGGACCCTCAGGAGTCTTTTCCAGCACCACAGTTCAAAGGAATCAGTGCTTTGGCATTCTGCCTTCTTTATGGTCCAGCTCTCACAACTGTACATGACCAATGGGAAGACCATTACCATGAAGTAATGGAGCTGGATGCCATGTTCTTAGTTTATTTAATATTTAGTCTCAAGCCAACTCTTTCACTCTCCTCCTTCACCTCTCCAAGAGGTTCTTAAGTTCCTCTTTAATTCCAGCAAGTATTCAGATTTGATTTCCCATAATATTGACTGGTTTGATCTCCTTGATGTCCAAGGGACCCTCAGGAGTCTTCTCCAGCACCACAGTTCAAAGGCATCAGTTCTTTGGCGTTCTGCCTTCTTTATGGCCTAGCTCTCACAACTGTGCATGACCACTAGGAAGACCATAGCCTTGACTACGTAGACCTTTGTCAGCAGAACAGTGTCTCTTTTCAACACACTGTCTAGGTTTGTCAGAGTTTTCCTGCCAGGAAGCAATCGTCTTCTGATTTCATGCTACAGTCACCATCCACTGTGATTTTAGAGCCCAAGAAGAGGAAATCTGTCACTACTTTCACTTTTTCCTCTTCTATTTGCCATGAAGTAATGGGGCCGGATACCACGTTCTTTGTTTATTTAGTATTTAGTCTTAAGACAACTTTTTCATTCTCCTCCTTCACCTCACCAAGAGGTTCTTAAGTTCATCTACATTTTCTGCCATTAGAGTGGTATCATTCACATAGCTGAGGTTGTTGATGATTCTCTGCCTATCTTGATTCTGGCCTGTAGTTCATCCAGCTCAGCATTTCTCATGATATACAGGGTGACAGCAGACAGCTTTGTCGCACTCCTTTCTCAATCTTGAACCAAGATTGTTGGTTGTTCCACACAGGATTCTAACTATTGCTTCTCAACCTGCATACAGGTTTCTCAGGAGCCAGGTAAGATAGTCTGGTATTCCCATCTCTTTAAGAGGTTTCCACAGTTTATTATGAGCCACACCATCAAAGGCTTTAGCATACCTGATGAAACAGAGGTAGATGTTTTTCTGGAACTCACTAACTTTCTCTATGATCCAGCAAATGTTGGCAATTTGATCTCTAGTTCCCCGTCCTTTTCTAAACCCAGCTTGGACATCTGGAAGTTCTAGGTTTGCCTAATGCTGAAGCCTAGCATGCAAGATTTTAAGCATGACCATACTAGCATGGGAGATGAGTGCAATTGTCCAATGGTTGGCACATTCTTTAGTACTACCCTTCCTGGGAATTGGGATAAAGATTGACATTTTTCCAGTACTGTGGCCACTACTGGGTCTTTCTGATTTCCTGACATATGGAATGCAACACCTTGATGGCATCATCCTTTAGAGTTTTGAATAATTCTACTGAAATTCCATCACATTCACTAGCTTTATTTTTTTTGTTGTTGTTTTTGGATTTTTTTTTTTTTGATTGACCAAAGTTTTGTTTTGAAAGATGCCTATGATGACAATCCACTAGCTTTATTAACAGCAGTGTTTCCTAAGGCCCACTTGCCCTCACTCTCCAGAATGTCTGGGTCTAGGTGACTGACAACACCATCGTAGTAAACCAGTTCATTAAGATCTTTTTTGCATAGTTCTGTGTATTCTTTCCCTCTCTTCTTGATCTCTTCAGCATCTCCTAGGTCTCCACAGTTTCTGCCCTTTATTGTGCCCATCTTTTGGTGAAATACTCCCTTGATATCTCCAATTTTCCTGAAGAGGTCTCTAGTTTTTCCCTTTCAGTTGTTTTCTTCCAGTTTTATGCACTGTTCATTGAAGAAGCCCTGCTTGTCTCTCCATGATGTTGTTTGAAACTCTGCATTTAGCTGCCTTTTTCTTCCTCCCTTGCTTTTCACTTCTTTCTTTAGTTATTTGTAAAGCCTCCTCAGCTAGCTTTGCCTTCTTGCTTTACTTTTACTTTGGGATGGTTTTGTTTGCTGCCTCCTGCACAGTAATACAGACCTCTGTCCATAGTTCAGGCACTCTGTTTACTAGATTTAATCCCTTGAATCTATGCATTATCTCCACTGCATATTTATAGGGGATTTGATTTAAGTCATATCTAGCTGGCCCAGTGGTTTTCCCTGCTTTCTTTAGTTTAAACTGCATTTTGCTACAAGAAGCTGATGATCTGAGCCACAATCAGCTCCAGATCTTGTTTTTGCTGACTGTATACAGCTTCTCCATCTTCAACTACAAAGAATGCAATTAATTTTATTTCAATGTTGACCATTTGGTGATGTTCATGTGTAAAGTTGTCTGTTGTGTTGTTGAAAAAGGGTATTTTTTATGACCAGTGCATTCTCTTGAAAGAATTTAGTTAGCCTTTGTCCTGCTTCATTTTGTTCTCCAAGGCCAAACTTGCCTGTTACTCCAGGTGTCTCTTGACTTCCTACTTCTGCATTCCAATCTCCAGTGATGAATAGAACATTTTTTTTTTGGTGTTAGTTCTAGGATGTCTTTGAGGTCTTCATAGAATTCATCAACTTCAGCTTCTTCGGCATTGGTGATAGAGACATAGACTTGAATAACTGTGATGTTGAATGGTTTGCCTTGGAAATGAACCCAGATCATTCTGTAATTTTTAAGGTTGCACCCAAGTACTGCATTTTGGACCCTTTTGTTGATTATAAGGGCTACTCCAATTCTTCTATAGGATTCTTGCCCACAGTAGTAGATATAATGATCATCTGAATTAAATTCACCAATTCCTGTCCATTTTAGTTCACTGATTCCTAAGATGTCAATGTTTATTCTTATCATCTCCTGCTTGACCATGTCCAATTTCCCTTGATTCGTGGAACTTGATTCCAGGTTCCTATGCAATGCTGTTTTTTGCAGCATCAGATTTTACTTTCATCACCAGACCCATAATTGATAGTAATCCATAATAATGACTGACTCATAATCATGTGTTCAATGATTTCCAAAACTGACTTTGTGAATTTAATTATGTGCCTAACAATAGTGTCCCCTATGCTCTAATCTACTAAAAGGTGCTAATACTATCACATAGAATATCTGAATTCTTGAGTTGGAGAATGCAAGAGTTTTAATATGCTTTGTAACATAGATAGTTCAGTGGCTTCCTGATCCCATTCTCCTGCTTATGGTTGTCTTCTGTGTATGTGAATTTGTCTTCCTCCTTTTCTTTTATTTTGGGATATTTTCTTTTTCTTTTTCTTCTTTCTTTTTCTATCATTCTTGCTTTTTTGCATCTTCTTTTCTCCTCATATTCACAGCACTTGCTAACCTTACTACTTAGACTAATACTCAATTAATAGGCAACAGTTATTGGGCATCAAATATGTTCCAGGTATTTTGTATATATTATTTCACATAATTATTGCAAATTTCCTATAAAATAATGGTGTGACTAGAATTTCTCAGATGAAGAAAACCATTTCAGGGACACTAAATGGTTTTCTTAAAATTCTCTTATCTAGTGGAAGAATCAGGATTCACATTCATGTTTCCATTATTCCAAATTTTCTTTTCTCCATCCTTTGACACACAGATTTCCAAAGTACCTTAAAGTCAATGTCAACTGTTAGTTCTAACATTCTACCTATCAAGGGGAAAACAAATAAAAAAATCCTCACACAAGCTGGTATGGAAGACTAGAGATAGGGTAATAGATTGCCCAAAGTCATTCAGCGCAGACCCATAAAACTTTCTTCCCTGTTCCATGTCCCCAAACACCCCACATACCAGGGAAAGATCCTGTTCAATACTTAGAAAATACAGCAAGAGGTGTAACATTTGAGTAGAAACCCTGTAGTAGATTGTTAGTGTCTGCAGGCAAGAGAGTTATCTACCAGCAGAAGCTAACAGTGAGATACAGTTTTGAAAATAAAGTTGATCTAAATTTAGAAAAGAAAAGGATAGCATATTCTTTTTATTGCAGCCTAAAACCTCTATTAACATAGGTGAACTTCAGCATGTCTTATAGGACAACACCTGGAGTCTGGGCTCTTCATTAAACTGGACCCAATTCCAAAACTAGAGAGATGATCAAAGGACACGTTGAAATGGAAGAAAACTATCTAAGCAAATATTTTATTTTTAAAGATCTTAAAGAGTCAGCTAGCACCTTGGCTATTAAGTCTAAAAAGAGGCTTATCTCAGAACTGCAGCATGTTTTGAGTAGGCTGCCATTGAAGCTACACTCATTTATTTATCCAAGTGTAATTATGAGAGAAGCTGCTACTCATTAGGGACTATTCTAGGTGTTGTGGATATGTAGTGGAGCTTATATTCTACAGGAAAAAAAATAGTCAGAAATAAATTAGTACATAATATGAGACATTGATTGGCTTCCCCGGTGGCACTAGTGATAAAGAACCTGCCTACCAATTTGGAAGATGCAAGAGATGTTGGTTCGATCCCTGGGTGGACAAGACCCCTTGGAGAAGGAAATGGCAACCCACTCCAGTATTCTTGCCTGGAGATTCCCATGGACAGAGGAGCCTGATCCATAGTGTCGCAAATCACACTAGAATCACCAGACATGATTGAAGCGACTTAGCAAGCATGCATGTGATGTTGATAGGATAGCAAAATCAAACCAGGAGATATAAAGTGAGAGACATAAAGTGCTCCCTGACATATGGCTGTAGGTGAAACCTTTAATAACATGGTGGTATTTGACAATCAACTAGGATTGCACAGGGAAGTAAAGTATGAAGATAAATGACTGAATACCATTCTCACCAGACAACAAAGATGAAAACACTAAAAGGTGAAAGTGTGACATCCAAGAGCACCAAAAAAGCCAGGCTGGCTGGAGAGAGAGAAGGTGGGAGAGGAAGTTGGAGGGATGGATGGGGCCAGAATAAGTAGGGGAGTGACCACTACAGTCAGGAGACAATGGTGCTATTGGAGAAGATCCCACCAAAGAGCTGAGACATCCATATTTTTCTTGCTGCCCAGTCTCAATCTTCCACCTTCTAAACCCTCAAATGACCCATCAAAACGGATGTATTTCCCTCCTTTCCTGTTATTAGTAGCGCCAACATACGAAATTTGTTATATGTATCATATACATTTGTGAGTATGTTACTATTTTTTATTTCAACCATGAGATTAAAAAAAAAAAAAAAGGTTTGGGGCACTTTATCATGAAACACCTGCTATTGATAATGGAATTCCCAGAGATAAAAATTTTTAAGTACAAAAGATTAGCAGATTTAATTTCCTTCCACTATGGAAATAAATAACTTAAGCCTGGATCATCTAGAATTAATATCAAATCATATTTGAATAGAGTTGATATCCCTTGCAATGATGGGAGAATACAGCATATGGTAGTTTCCTTTTTATGTTTATTTCACTAAATTTCAATATAAGGTAGCATTGTTTCACTATGTGAGATTTTATATAATCAATGCCTAACTTGAGAGAGCTCAACATTCAGGAAACAAAGATTATGGGATCTGGTCCCATCAGTTCAGTTCAGTTCAGTTGCTCAGTCATGTCCGACTCTTTGTGACCCCATGAATTGCAGCACGCCAGGCCTCCCTGTCCATCACCAACTCCCAGAGTTCACTCAGACTCATGTCCATCAAGTCAGTGATGCCATCCAGCCATCTCATCTTGGGTCGTCCCCTTCTCCTCCTGCCCCCCAATCCCTCCCAGCATCAGAGTCTTTTCCAATGAGTCAACACTTCGCATGAGGTGGCCAAAGTACTGGAGTTTCAGCTTTAGCATCATTCCTTCCAAAGAAATCCCAGGGCTGATCTCCTTCAGAATGGACTGGTTGGATCTCCTTGCAGTCCAAGGGACTCTTAAGAGTCTTCTCCAACACCACAGTTCAAAAGCATCAATTCTTCGGTGCTCAGCCTTTTTCACAGTCCAACTCTCACATCCATACATGACTACTGGAAAAACCATAGACTTGACTAGACGGATGTTAGTTGGCAAAGTAATGTCTCTGCTTTTGAATATGCTATCTAGGTTGGTCATAACTTTTCTTCCAAGGAGTAAGCGTCTTTTAATTTCATGGCTGCAGTCACCATCTGCAGTGATTTTGGAGCCCCCTCCAAAAAAAAAGTCTGACACTGTTTCTACTGTTTCCCCATCTATTTCCCATGAAGTGATGGGACCAGATGCCATGATCTTCTTTTTCTGAATGGTGAGCTTTAAGCCAACTTTTTCAGTCTCCACTTTCACTTTCATCAAGAGGCTTCAAAGAGGCTTCACTTTCATCAAGCTCTTCTTCACTTTCTGCCATAAGGGTGGTGTCATCTGCATATCTGAGGTTATTGATATTTCTCCAGGCAATCTTGATTCTGTGTTTCTCATGATGTACTCTGCATAGAAGTTAAATATGGTCCCATCACTTCATGGCAAATAGATGGAGAAACAGTGGAAACAGTAGCTGACTTTTTCTTGGGCTCTAAAATCACTGCAGATGGTGAGTGCAGCCATGAAATTAAAAGATGCTTACTCCTTGGAAGAAAAGTTATGACCAACATAGACAGCATATTAAAAAGCAGAGACATTACTTTGCCAACAATGGTCCATCTAGTCAAGGCTATGGTTTTTCCAGTAGTCAGGTATGGATATGAGCTTTGGACTATAAAGAAAGCTGAGAGCCGAAGAATTGTTGCTTTTGAACTGTCGTGTTGGAGAAGACTTTTGAGAGTCCCTTGGACTGCAAGGAGATCCAACCAGCCCATCCTAAAGGAAATCAGTACTGAATATTCATTGGAAGGACTGATGCTGAAGCTGAAACTCCAATACTTTGGCCACAGGATGCGAAGAGCTGACTCATTTGAAAAGACTCTGATTCTGGGAAAGATTGAAGGCAGGAGGAGAAGGGGACAACAGAGGATGAGATGGACATGAGTTTGGGTAAACTCCGGGAGTTAGTGATGGACAGGGAGGCCTGGCATGCTGCAGTCCATGAAGTCACAAAGAGCTGGACGCGACTGAGTGACTGAACTGAACTGAACTTGAGAGAAAGCCTTGCAATCTGTATTTTACTTCTCTGCCCTTTTTGCTCACTGTAGTGGCAAAACTGTATTGCATTTCAGCAATATACCTTCATTATGTTTACTTCCTTCCTGATAAATTGCCAGCAGCCAGCAGCCTGATAGCAATGCTGCCCCTCCTTTGACAGAGACTAGGAAACCTCATCCAGGTCTTCCTCATACTCTCCTATTCATGCCCATGTGTCTGAGCTGAATCCTTGATACTAGTGTGTAAAAGTGATAGTGTTACTCTCTCAGTCATACTTGACTCTTTGCGACCCCATAGACTAGCCCGCCAGGCTCCTCTGTCCATGAGAGATTCTCCATTCAAGAGTACTGGGGTGAGTTGCCACACCCATCTCCAGGAGATCTTCCCAACCCAGGGATCAAACTCACATATCTTATGTCTCCTGCATTGGCAGTCAGGCTCTTTACTACTAGGGCCACTTGTCTGTGAAAACTTAGCAAAAGAAGAAAGTACAATTTATGCACTTAATATTTATGCATCTTAAACTTTGTTATGACACTGAATTCATGCCAAGTCATGGTAACTTGAGAAAAACTCAGAAAACATATTTGATATATTCTTAAAACATATATTTTATGTTTCATAGGAAGACAGACTTTCTGCTTAGCAAAATAAATGAGTTGTTAGTTTTTAAATTTGGAAATTATCTACTCTAAATATAGCCAATTTTCTTCTAAACAGGCAATGCTATGCAACTAAGTCATTTTTTTTTTTTAAGTTCAACTAAAACACTATTTCTTGAGTGTCTACTCTGTGCCAGCGTCGTAGGGGTCTAGGATGGAGAAAAAGAGATGAATACACTTGCCCTTTGAAGTACATTTTTCAGCAAGGCAATTGCCCGTTCATAAGGCAATGGCATGAATGCCCTAGAATGGTATACAGATAGAAGGGCAACTTCTAGAGTGACTAAGAGCCTTTGCTTTATAAAATGTTTCTAATTATATTTTCTCAGTTCTTCAATTTGGCAAATACTGCCCCATCAATCTTCCACTCTCACCAACAAAGACATTTCTCCAGGTCAGTCTGACCATGTACTAGAAATAGATGTAGCAAATAGAGTCTAATCTGCCAGGAATAGTTTAGAAAATCATCAATAAAAGACAGCAGCTGTCATTAGAGAGTGTTACAATAGCTTTCTAATTTGGTAAATACAGCATATTAAATATCTGAGCCACAGCCTTCAAACTGTGTTTTGTGGGGCAAAGGGGTAGCCTTAATTGTCTAAAGTTGGCCATGCATGCATGCTAAGTCACTTTAGTCTTGTCTGACTCTTTTTGTCCCAATGGACTGCAGCCCACCAGGCTCCTCTGTTCATAGGATTCTCCAGGAAAGAATACTGGAGTGGGTTGCCATGCCCTCCTCCAAGGGATCTTCCCAATCCATGGATTAAACACACATCTCTTATTTCTCCAACAGTGGCAGGTGGGTTCTTTAACCTAGCACCACCTCAGAAGCCCTAAAGTTGTCTACTCTGAGATAATTTGACTGAAGCATTTCTCTTAATGTAGACCTTTACAGTAATCATCCATGGCACATCCCAGAAACATCCAAGCAGTATTACAAGTAGAAGATATTTCAGAGGCTTTTAAATTCAATCTCATAATCATATTAAGAGAATGAGACCTAGAATGATTATACGATCATCCTGAAGTCCCATACTACTCACTAGCATGTTCAAATTCTAATCTTTGTGTCTTGCTCTTTTCAGGAACTTATGCAATTTTCCTAGAGATCTGTTAAAATTGATCCTAAAATAAAATCCATACTATTGTGAGATATATTTTATATATAAACTTGTTGCATAAATTATAATGCTAGAGTGCAACTCTCAGGCAGAGGAGCATTTGAAATGCAGAAATAAGGTAGAACTTTATGAGATATTTTTAGGTTTGTATTGGCTAGGATTTATTTTTTACCACCTATAATAGAGAACCGGAAGGCTTCCCAGGTGGTACAGTGGTAAAGAAACTGCCTGTCAATGCTAGGAGACACAAAGAGATGCAGGTTTGATCCCTGGGCCAGGAAGATACCCTTGAATAGAAAATAGCAACTTGCTCCAGTATTCTAGCCTGGAAAATTCCATGTAACCTACCATGTCTGGTAGGTTACAGTCTATGAGGTTGCAAAGAGTTAAACTGAGTGACTGAGCACACAAGTGATTACATTTTGTAAGAGACATCACTTTCCCAACAAACGTCCGTATAGTTAAAGTTACGGATTTTCCAGTGCACGTGTGCTTACTCTCTCAGTGTGTCCGACTCTTTCTGACCCCACAGACTGCAGCCCACCAGTCTCCTCTGTCCTTGGGGATTCTCCAAGCAAGAATACTGGAGTGGGTTGCCATGTCTTCCTCCAAGGGATCTTTACAACCCAGGGATCAAACTCAGGTCTCCTGCATTGCAGCCAGATTCTTTATTCACGTACAGATGTTAAGAGTTAGACAATAAAGAAGGCTGAGTGCCAAAGAACTGATGCTTTTGAATTGTGGGATTGGAGAAGACTGTTGAGAATCCTTTGGACTGCAAGGGGATCTAATCTGTCAATCATAAAGGAAATCAACCTTGAATATTCACTGGAAGGACTGATGCTGAAGCTGAAGCTGAAGCTCCAATACTTTGGCCTCTTGATGTAGAGAGCCACAGAGAGCTGACTCATTGGAAAAGATCCTGGTGCTAGGAAACATTGAAGGCAAAAGGAGAAGATGTTGGCAGAGGATGAGATGGTTCGAAAGCGCCACTGACTCAGTGGACATGAATTTGAGCAAACTCCATGAGATAGTGGAGGACAGAGGACCTGCGGTACTGTTGTCCATGGAATTGAAAAGAGTCAGATACAACTTAGGCAACTGAACAACAGTAAAGAACCCAAATGACAACACCTTGATCAGGTGAGGGCCTGTTATTTTCACGTAACCGGGGAGTCCAGAAAAAGGAAATCTAGTGGCAATCTCATTAGTGTTTTAGGTTCAATCTATATTTCTGCCCAATCTTTCTTAGCATGTGGTTTAGTCCTCATAATTATCACCTAATGGCTACGAATTGGTTGTTCCATTGCCAGCACTGAACACTCATTTCAGGCAAGATAAAGAAGAAAATAAAGGGCGAAACTGATCCTACCCTGTCTAAAAGAGATTTCTTAAGAGTTCTGTCTTGCCCTTATGTTCTGTTGCTCAGTATGTGACCACTTTAGCATCCACAAAAGTCATTGGAAATAACTTCTTCACTGGCTGTTTTGTTTAGAAGTACGTAAATATCTCCAGTGATATGCTGTTGCTAAAGAGAATGATTTATATTTTCATACCCTATGGAATATTTTTCAATGGGCTACGTTTTTACTGACAGGTTACTAAATAAATGAAACATACATCACTGTCATGTATGACAATTGAAACAAACTTAAAACATAGGAAAAATAAAGAGGATAATGGAGAAAGTTGCAATTCAAAATAGACTCATAGTAATCATGAGGGAACACCTCATTGGAAAGTATGTGGAGGAGTGACCCCAGCAAACCTTTGGGGAGGACAATTCTGTGTAAATACAGCAAGGGCTGCAGTGCACCATGCTTGAGGATTTTAGATGACCAAGGCAAGAACAGAAAATTAAATTTTCTGTTTTATTAAAGCAAAACATAATTTGCTCTACCATAATATATTTATTTATTAAAAGTCATCTATCCTTTTTAATTATATATTATAAAATACACATTTTAAAGTGTATCTTTAGTTGGAGAAAAGGAATGATGGATAAAATTTTATACATGTAAAAACATTTTATTTCTTTCACTAGGAATTTCAGTAATAATTTGTGGCACAATTTGGAGAGTGAAATTGGATTATAAAACACTGCTAATGTAAGTATAATAGGTACAAACTAAAACAATTAGTACTATTAAAGCCATTTGTTGTCTTTTGACTAAAATGGAAAATAATATTTGTGAGGTCATTTGAGACAGAAATTTTAATCCAGATCAATGTAACCATGCAAACCTAATCAGTCTGGTAGTCTGAAGACTACAGGAAAGTAAACACTTGTGAAAATGTCAACCATTTGCTTGAAGGTCAAGTCCACTGGCCTAGGATAATATAATTGTGATTCATGAACAGCTGATAGAAGTGACTGAAATGTTTTAGTTAATCCTAGAGCTTAGAATGCAGGTCCGAATTAACTAGTGGATGAAGGAAATGCTCTTGGGTTAATGCACAGACTTAGCAGCAGCAGCAGCAGCAGCAGCACAGTTCACATAGACAAAAACATTCTATCAGGATCCCAGGAAAGATCAGTTCACAATTTGACTGTACAGAGGGCAAAAATCATAAAGCTAGAATTAAAGGGAAAAAAAGCAGCTAGATGTCACTTAGGAGACATTCAATTTACAGATTAAGGCAGGCAGAGACCTACTTCTGAAGCGTTTTTATACAAAGCACATTTAAAGCAAGGGCTTCCCAGGTGGCACAGTGGTAAAGAATTGGCCTGCCAATGCAGAATATGCAAGAGATACGGGTTCAATTCCTGGGTAGGGAAGATCCCCTGAAATAGGAAATGGAAACTGACTCCTGTATCCTTGCCTAGAAAATCCCATGGACAGAGGAGCCTGGCTGGCTACACAAAAGCGCTGGACACAAATGAGCACACACACACATGTTTAAAACCAAATCAGACCTCTCTGACCCATGACTGGCCGCAGCAGTACAGCTAGAGCCGTGCTTGGCACACGCTTGCATCTCTCTGGTTTAGAATCTCTTGTAGAAGCAGAAAGAGGCCAGCTTGGACCCAGAATCATAGTCACATGAGGATCCACAGTATCCTGAGTTAGTTAATAACAACATCACTACAGTCTTCTGGACGAGCTCAATAGGGAACAACCCTCCAAATATTTGGGACAGGTAGATATGCTCCACTCTCTTGAGATGAGTTTTCCTTTCGTTGACAAAAAAAAAAAAAAAAAATTAATCAGTTTATCTAAGAAAGAAATAGAAAATATTATTCAAGTCAAATCTGAGGATTATGACCTGGGAACAGCATCTCAGAAAGCTTCAAGAATGGTTTTGCCTCTTAGAATTCAAGTCACGGTTACATATGTTTTTTGAGACAGAAGGTTGCATATTTCTATAACTGACAATTTACACAAACTGGATCTATTAAGAAGGAATGTTATCTTTAAAGAATTGTCTTGTTGGTGCTAGAATTTTGCTCTTTATGGTTGAGCAGGTATTTCTACTGATGTGGAAGTTTCGGTCAATGTATAATGCAGAAACATAATGCACAGTGAAGGGAGAGAAGAGGCTAAATGTCAGAGAAAATCTTATGGGTTTTTTTTGTCTTACCGTAGAATATGAATTTTACTTCACACTTGACTGACAAGTAAACTCATATTCAGGAAGGTTGTTCTGGAGTTGTTGATGTAGTTAACCAAGGGATTCACACTCACTAAAGAACTCTCATTCAAGAGAGAGTGTTTCTGGGACCTCGGGGGATCCTGACACTTTAGGGACAGCTTCTCTCCCCTTCCCCATCACCAGGAGATGAAGGAGAGCTACTTATGACTATCAGTACAGGCATTTGGAAACAGAATGCCAAAAATATATATTTCAGTTTACTTGAATAAAGGGACAGACTAAGTATAAAAGTGATGAACAAATAAAATTGACACAAACTCAAAAGAATTCTGAGTTCTTAGAATCTGAACAATGCTTCCTTTGGCACTGACTGGTTTCTGCCCTCCCCAGCTGTCTGTGATCTTGCTTGGTGTACCAGCGAGGTGGTGTCAGGAGACAAGGTCTGCGGTGCCTCTCAGTCTCCACCAGTGATTCTTAATTCACCCACAGAGTCACACACGTCACAGGCCTGAAACCAGGCGATTTTGGGAATACCCTGCAAAATGTCACATACCTAACTACTGGAATTTCAGCTTTAGTGAAAAAATTAAATGATTATTTTCCAGTTTAAAATCCTTCAAAAAATTGAGATGATCAAAAGACTTCTTAGATGGCAATTTATGGAGTAAGGACTATAATCTCTATCTTGTCTATTAAAGTGGGAATGACTATCTTTCTTTAAAGGAATTCTATCTCAAAGAAGTTATATGTAGTTTTGGTAGGACTGGTGCCCAGGTAAAAAAAAAATTTTGTGCCAAAAAAGAAAAAGTAAGAAGACATGAGATATTATCTCATGCTATTCACACTTAGGATTAGGTTCCATCCAGTGGTTTGTAGAAGGATGAATAGCAAATAATACCAATTCTTCTGGCAGTTAAAAGCCTGAACATGATTAACTCACGGATGTACAAAAATACTGAAATTATGAATAAGGATGAGACACAAAGGTTATATACTTTTACTAAAACTGTGTATGTACATGTACTTTAAACCTATATAGATCATTCTGCCGAACTTGAGCAGAGCTCAGTAATACAATTAATCTGTAGATATATGCACACACATACATATAAAACTGGATATGGAAAATTAAAATTAATCTATGCATTTAGAGTGCAGTTATTCATTTAAATCTGCATTGTGTATTGCAAACAAACAGCAGCAGAAACTAGAACTTAAATGTTATTTATCAGACTATAGTTTTTCAATATTATAGGATTATAATGTAATTACACATTATTCCTAAGTGATCAATGAAATGGAGGAAATGGAGGGAAATGAAAGAATGAGAAAGACTAGAGATCTCTTCCAGAAAATTAGAGATACCAAGGGAATATTTCATGCAAAGATGGTCACAATAAAGGAAATGTCAATAACCTCAGATATGCAGATAACAGTTACTTAACAGCCACTTATGGCTGAAAGCAAAGAACTAAAGAGCCTCTTGATGAAAGTGAAAGAGGAGAGTGAAACAGTATGGACTTAATAGAAGCAGAAGATATTAAGAAGAGGTGGCAAGAATACACAGAAGAGCTATACAAAAATGATCTTCATGAACCAGATAATCACGATGGTGTGAACACTCACCTAGAGCCAGATCCTGGAGTGTGAAGTCACGTGTGCCTTAGGAAGCATCACTACAAATAAAGCTAGCAGAGGTGATAGAATTCCAACTGAGCTATTTCAAATCCTAAAACATGATGCTGTGAAAGTGCTGCACTCAATATGCCAGCAAATTTGAAAAACTCAGCAACGGCCATGGGACTGGAAAAGGTCAGTTTTCATTCCAATCCCAAAGAAAGGCAATGCCAAAGAATGCTCAAACTACTGCATAATTGCACTCATCTCACATGCTAGCAAAGTAATGCTCAAAATTCTCCAAGCTAGGCTTCAACATTACATGAACTGTGAACTTCCAGATGTCCAAGTTGGATTTAGAAAAGGCAGAGAAACCAGAGATCAAATTGCCAACATCCATTGATCATTGAAAAAACAAGAGAATTTCAGAGAAACATCTACGTCTGCTTCATTGACTATGCCAAAGCCTTGACTGTGTGGATCACAACAAACTGTGGAAAGTTCTTCAAGAGATAGGAACACCAGACCACCTGACCTGCCTCCTGAGAAACCTGTATGCAGGTCAAGAAGCATCAGTTAGAACTGGGCATGGAACAACAGACTGGTTCAAAATTGGGGAAGGAGTACATCAAGACTGTATATTGTCACCCAGCTTATTTAATTTATATGCAGAGTACATCATGTGAAATGCCGGGCTGGATGAAGAACCAGCTGGAATCAAGATTGCTGGGAGAAATGTCAATAACCTCAGATATGCACATAACACCGCCCTTATGGCTGAAAACGAAGAACTAAAGAGCCTCTTGATGAAAGTGAAAGAGGAAAGTGGAAAAGCTGGCTTAAAACTCAGCATTCAAAAAATGAAGATCATGGCATACAGTCCCATCGCTTCATGACAACTGGATGGGGAAACAATGGAAACAGTGACAGACTTTATTTTCTTGGGCTCCAAAATCACTGCAGATGGTGACCGCAGCCTGAAACTAAAGACACCTGCTCCTTGGAAGAAAAGTTATGAGAAACCCAGACAGCATATTAAAACACATAGACATTACTTTGCTGACAAATTTACAAATAGTCAAAGCTATGGTTTTTCCAGTGGTCATGTATGAATGTGAGAGTTGGACCATAAAGAAAGCTGAGCACTGAAGAATTGATGCTTTTGAACTGTGGTGTTGGAGAAGACTCTTGAGAGTCCCTTGGACTGCAAGGAGAGCCAATCAGTCAATCCTAAAGGAAATCAGTCCTAAATATTCATTGAAAGGATTGATGCTGAAGCTGAGACTCTAATACTTTGGCCCCCTGATGTGAAAAACTGACTCATTGGAAAGGATCCTGATGCTGGGAAAGATTGAAGCCAGGAGGAGAAGAGGATGACAGAGGATGAGATGGTCAGATGGCTTTACTGATTTGATGGACATGAGTTTGAGCAAGCTTCAGGGGCTGGTGATGGACAGGGAAGCCTGGCGTGTTGCAGTCCATGGGATGGTAAAGAGTCGGACACAATTAAATGAACTGACCAAATGCAATTATTATCATTTGAATTTATACAAATTATACAAATTTTAATTTGTAAAAATTATACTTATTATAAATTTGGCAGAGTGATCTACATAACTATTACTATTCTAGGACCTTCAAAAAGAATCAAATTTAAAATAATTGTACATACAGTTTTAGTAAAAGTATATAGTTTTTGTGTCTCTTATCCTTATTCACAATTTCAGCATTTTTGTACACCCTTGATAAGTTAATTATGTTCAAGATTTTTAATTGCTAGAAGAATTGCTGCTCTTTGCCATGCATCCTGCTGCAATGTATCCTAGAAGATTATGGGCTTCTCTGTTGACTCAGTTGGTAAAGAATCGGCCTGTAATGCAGGAGACCCAGGTTCCATCCCTGGTTAAGGAAGGTCCCCTGGAGAAAGTAATGGCTACCCACTCCAGTATTCTTGCCTGAAAAGTTCCACGGACAGAGAAGTCTGGTAGGCTACAGTCCATGAGGTCACAAAGAGTCGGACACGACTGAGCAACTAACACTTTCACTTGCAGAATGATTATAAAAGTAATAATAGATTAAAAAGCAGCTTATTTTTATTTTGGTCCTAGAGGTGTATCAGTGGAACTTGCACCGTAGCTTTTAGTTCAAAGCCCTGGAGCCTTGGATATGTTCCTTTTTCCACTATCTTCCCACACGGCTTTCTGGGCTTTCGGTAAAGGTGGTGATGGTACCTTCTCCTCATAGATCCCAGGAGTGGGTCAACCAGTCCTGCCAAGGATCCAGACACTGGGGCTGCTGCCAGGTCTGTTCACTACAGGGGCCATTGTTGCCCTTTGCCCTCAGGTGTCCCTGGCTGAGATCTTTGATGGAAACTGAGTGACTTCCTGATTGACTTTGTCCACCATGCTTCACATACAAATTACAGTTTTGATTTCATTTCTGTTTTATTTGTTGATAATTTCTCTCAATAAGACTTCAGCACCTTCCTGAAGGGAGCAAATTCAGAAGCTTTTCTGGGTTTTTCTCAATCAGTTCAGTTCAGTCACTCAGTTGTGTCCAACTCTTTGTAACCCCATGAACCACAGCACACCAGGCCTCCCTGTCCATCACCAACTCCTGGAGTTTACCAAAACCCATGTCCATTGACATCCAACTAGCTCATCCCTTGTCATCCCCCTTCTCCTCCTGCCCTCAATCTTTCCTAGCATCAGGGTCTTTTCAAATGAGTCTGCTCTTCACATCAGGTGGCCAAAGTACTGGAGTTAATCCTCAATATTTCCATTTCCATCCTATAACCCCTCAACTGGTACATTTCTTTCTCCACACAACTGTGCACCCTATCCTTTCTTTTAGAGCAAGTATCTATTTCAACTGCTTTATTACAATCACAGCAGTATAAAATTAATACATTACTTCTAATTGTCCATGATCATGCTTTTATATAAAGTCTGTACACATATATCTACAGACTAATGGTATTATTCAGTTCTTCTCAAGAAGGTTAAAATCTCCCCCTTCATGAAAAGGTACTGGGGATACAAAATACGCCATAAGAACCATGGTTAACACTGCTCTATGGTACATCACTATGAACAAAGCCAGTGGAGGTGATGGAATTCCAGTGGAGCTATTTCAAATCTTGAAAGATGATGCTGTGAAAGTGCTGCACTCAATATGCCAGCAAATTTGGAAAATTCAGCAGTGGCCACAGGACTGGAAAAGGTCAGTTTTCATTTCAATCCCAAAGAAAGGCAATGTCAAAGAATGCTCAAACTACCACACAATTGCACTCATCTCACACGCTAGTAAAGTAATGCTCAAAATTTTCCAAGCCAGACTTCAACAATACATGGACCGAGAACGTCCTGATGTTCAAGCTGGTTTTAGAAAAGGCAGAAGAACCAGAGATCAAATTGCCAACATCTGCTGGATCATGGAAAAATCAAGAGAGTTCCAGAAAACATCTATTTCTGCTTTATTGACTATGCCAAAGCCTTTGACTGTGTGGATCACAATCAACTCTGGAAAATTCTGAAAGAGATGGGAATACCAGACCACCTGATCTGCCTCTTGAGAAATCTGTATGCAGGTCAGGAAGCAACGGTTAGAACTGCACATGGAACAACAGACTGGTTCCAAATAGGAAAAAGAGTACGTCAAGGCTGTATATTGTCACCCTACTTATTTAACTTATATGCAGAGTACATCATGAGGAACGCTGGACTGGAAGAAACACAAGCTGGAATCAAGATTTCTGGGAGAAATATCAATAACCTCAGATATGCGAATGACACCATCCTTATGGCAGAAAGTGAAGACGAACTAAAAAGACTCTCAAGGAAAGTGAAAGAGGAGAGTGAAAAAGTTGGCTTAAAGCTCAACATTCAGAAAACGAAGATCATGGCATCTGGTCCCATCACTTCATGGGAAATAGATGGGGAAACAGTGGAAACAGTATCAGACTTTATTTTGGGGGGCTCCAAAATCACTGCAGATGGTGACTGCAGCCATGAAATTAAAAGATGCTTACTCCTTGGAAGGAAAGCTATGATCAACCTAGATAGCATATTCAAAAGCAGAGACATTACTTTGCCAACAAAGGTCCATCTAGTCAAGGCTATGGTTTTTCCAGTAGTCATGTATGGATGTGAGTGTTGGACTGTGAAGAAGGCTGAGTGCCAAAGAATTGATGCTTTTGACCTGTGGTGTTGGAGAAGACTGTTGAGAGTCTCTTGGACTGCAAGGAGATCCAACCAGTCCATTCTGAAGGAGATCAGCCCTGGGATTTCTTTGGAAGGAATGATGCTAAAGCTGAAACTCCAGTACTTTGACCACCTCGTGTGAAGAGTTGACTCATTGGAAAAGAGTTTGACGCTGGGAGGGATTGGAGTCAGGAGGAGAAGGGGACGACAGAGGATGAGATGACTCGATGGCATCACTGACACGATGGACGTGAGTCTGAGTGAAATCCGGGAATTGGTGATGGACAGGGAGGCCTGGTGTGCTGCAATTCATGGGGTCACAAAGAGTCAGACACGACTGAGCAACTGAACTGAACTGAACTGAAGAGAGTTAAGTCCTAGAATTTCTCATCACACAGAAAAAAACACATCACATTTCTCCTTTTTTTTCCTGCTTTTTATCTCTATGAGGCTATGGATGTTGACTAACATTACTATGGTTATCATTTTGCTGTATATATGTCAAATCATTTTCTGTACACCTTAAATTTATATAGTGTGTGTGCATGCTCAGCCTTGTCCAACTTTTTGCATCCAACCCCATGGACTGAAGCCCACCAGGCTCCTGTTCATGGAATTTTCCAGGCAAGATTATGGCGGTGGTGACCATTTCCTTCTCCAAAATTTATGAAATGTTTTTTGTCAACTGTATCTCAGTGAAACTGAAAGAAAAGAATACCCTCATTTTCCCCAATAACTGAAGGGTCTATTGTATGTGTTGGCCTTTACAAATTCCCAGATTGCCTAAAATGACCCAAAGGGGACAAGTAAGTGCCCTTATACTTAAGTATAAAGACTTTGTGTCAGATATTACAGATACTTTCACAGCTGCTCTCTACGTCTTCAGTTCAGTTCAGTCGCTCAGTCGTGTCCGACTCTTTGCGACCCCATGAATCGCAGCACGCCAGGCCTCCCTGTCCATCACCAATTCCCGGAGTTCACTCAGACTCACGTCCATCGAGTCAGTGATGCCATCAAGTCATCCTCTGTCGTCCCCTTCTTCTCCTGCCCCAATCCCTTCCAGCATCAAAGTTTTTTTCCAATGAGTCAACTCTTCGCACAAGGTGGCCAAAGTACTGGAGTTTCAGCTTTAGCATCATTCCTTCCAAAGAAATCCCAGGGCTGATCTCCTTCAGAATGGACTGGTTGGATCTCCTTGCAGTCCAAGGGACTCTCAACAGTCTTCTCCAACACCACAGGTCAAAAGCATCAATTCTTCAGTGCTCAGCCTTCTTCACAGTCCAACTCTCACATCCATACATGACTACTGGAAAAATCATAGCCTTGACTAGACGGACCTTAGTTGGCAAAGTAATATCTCTGCTTTTGAATATGCTATCTAGGTTTGCTCATAACTTTTCTTCCAAGGAGTAAGCATCTTTTAATTTCATGGCTGTAATCATCATCTGCAGTGATTTTGGAGCCCAAGAAAATAAAGTCTGATACTGTTTCCACTGTTTCCCCATCTATTTCCCATGAAGTGATGGGACCAGATGCCATGATCTTCGTTTTCTGAATGTTGAGCTTTAAGCCAACTTTTTCACTCTCCTCTTTCACTTTCATCAACAGGCTTTTTAGTTCCTCTTCACTTTCTGCCATAAGGGTGGTGTCATCCGCATATCTGAGGTTATTGATACTTCTCCCGGCAATCTTGATTCCAGCTTGTGTTTCTTCCAGTCCAGCGTTCCTCATGATGTACTCTGCATATAACTTAAATAAGCAGGGTGACAATATACAGCCTTGACATACTCCTTTTCCTATTTGGAACCAGTCTGTTGTTCCATATACTCTATTTTAGGGCAGATGATAAGAGTATGAAAAAAATAATGGAGTGGTAGTTATTTCATCAGCACAAAAATGACCACCTAAACTGAAATTTAACTTTTTTCTAATAGCTTTACTTACTGGGCAGTTTGAATCTCAGGTGAATGTTACTCATCTAGATTGCATACACCTGAACTGAAGTCATATTAGATGAGCTGAAGGGCAGTTGGATCATTATCATCAAATGGTCTCTTTCTTGGAATAACATGAATATCTAAATAAAAACTTTACTAATGCTCTTATTTAAAGTTTGTAGTTACAATAGTGTGTGAAAGTGAAGTGAAGTGAAAGTGACAATAGCTTAACTAAAAAATCAAATGTGTCATCTTGTAAAAAAAGAAATTTTAAGAAATGGTAATACATTTAGATCTCAGTGCAATACAAAAATATGTAAGATATATAAATCACATATTATAAAAAGCAATAAAAGTGATTCAACAGGCTTATAACATAATTGTTTAATGGGTCCTTGAACATAATACTATGCTAGTAGCATAAGCCACTTTTTGTAAAAAAAAACACATATTTAATTTTTTTGATGTTTTATCTATAGAGTATTGCTATAAAAGTTTATATTGTTTTGAAATTTTGAGAAACCTTGAAGAAATTACAGTTTCAATAGCTACTCTCAACTGTCCCAAAATTGTGGGATTGGTTAAAGCAAGCCAAGTGAACACCATTGAAACGAAGTGAACTGAAATGAATCATCTTTCCTCAAATAGAGTAGCTGTTCTATGCAAAGCCATTTTTACAAAGCTCTGAAAATAGTTGTGTCTCTGACAACAGAGTTTAGGTTTGTTTCTTTTATTGCTATCAGGAAGTTTGGGCCAATATGCATGAAATAAGGAAGGAGATATTTCAGATCTTCTTTTTCCTTCTACTTGGACTAGCCATCTAGTGTAGGTCTGAGAGAGTCTGAAGAATATAACTGTATCCAGCAGAGAATAGTCTTTCCATCCATTCTCTCATGCTTTTAACACTCACACTGTTCTTTGGAATGATCTGTTACCACGTTTCCCAAATATACTTTTGTATATACCTTGTGTCTGATGGAAAGATGACATTAATACACATAAGGAATTAAAAATAAAACACAATTTTAAGTATTAGTTCACAGGGTGCAGTCATCCATATTTTTAGTGAAATATTATAACTATCAAGAGAAACTCAAGGCTGTTGCCTTCCACTTATGTTTTCCAAAATAGAGAATGCTGATATACAAAAGTGTACTAGATAGAGACTCATCAATGATAGGGTGGAGTCAGCAGTAGTGTTTCCAGCTCTGAAAGAAAGCATTAAAAATAAATGTGCCTAAGAAAACTGTCTCACCTCTTTTTGTTCTTCCTATTTTATTAATGTGATAAGATTTGGCCTAAGAATCTGACTCTGGTTTGTAAGAACAAATAAGAACAAGAACGGAGGTCAAAAGTGCCTGACTCAAACAGAATCTCTTTATTCTAAATAGTCAAAATGAGTTTGTGTACAATAGATGAGGAAACTATGTGAATTTTGAGCCAAAATATATAATATATACAAAGATGAAGAACCTAAAAAAAGAGTGGATATATGTATACATATAACTGATTCACTTTTCTGTACAGCAGAAACTAACAAAACATTTAAATAAACTATACTCCAATAAAAATTTTATAAGATGATGTTTCAATATTGATTTGTTCATTTTAACATATAATAGAGAAAACTGGGTGAAGCATACATAGGAACTCTGAACCATATTCACATCTCTGTAAAACTAAAATTCTTCTGTATTTTAAAAATTTCTTAAAAAGAAATTTGGATCACCATGCCAAAAGAAAGACTGAACTGTCTATTCCCTCTATAGAAAATGTCATTAACTACATTTAATAATCATCTTCTTACATAGTTCAAAATGAAATGGCAATTATAATGTGAAGTGTGTCAAATAATTAAGTTATGAATATAATAAAGTAAGGCAAATAAGTAAATTATGAATATTTCTAGATTTTGTGATGTTTATGGTATTTGTCAGCTTTTTAAATATTTAAAATATTTCTTGTGATTTTTTTTCTCTCTCACTTTGAATATTTTGTACTATATAAAGCTCAGTAGTAAAGAATCCACCTGCAATGCAGGAGATGAGGGTTCAATCCCTGGGTTAAGACGATCTCCTGGAGAAGTAAACAACAACCCACCCCAGTATTCTCGCCTCAGGAATCCCGTGAATGGAGGATCCTGGAAGGCTACAGTCCATGGGGTCATAGTCAGATATGACTTAATGAGTAAATCACTACTTCTCTTCCTCTTTCTGTATGTGTATATGTATTTGTGAAAATATCTTCTGTGTAAATGCATAGCTTTATGGTGCTTTTATTTGCGAACACATGGAATTAAGCAGTGGTGTCACCAGTAACCAGCTATTTGGATTAAATATAATTCTCAATTTAAAAATGTTCTGAATTTGAATACTGCTTTCATTTTTAATATGCTAAAATTTTATGTCTTATAGGCATTATATACATTCTAGTGAGTAGAGAAATGATAGATAGCTTTTGATCCTTACCTAGGAATCATTATGAATAAATATATGTAAAAGTAAATTAATTGTTGCCAAGGTTGAACACAAAATTACAATATATATTATCATAATTTAGATAAAACCTTTCCATTACTGTATAAAGCATTCCTTTAAATTAGATTTATGTAGACAATGATGAATCTATTTCTTTTCTGGAATCAATTTGGAACTTTTTTCAGAATCTACTGTTTAAATTAAGACTGTCAGGAAATGTTGCCATAGTTACCTGCATCATGTTAGCATAAAATGAAAAAATTTTTGAAAATTTCCCTTCCTATTGCTGTTATCACTGCATTATGTAGAAGGCAATTATATCCTTTGGGGTTAATATGCATTTTACAATATCTGTATGGTGCTCATTTATAACCCACTTGTGATGGAACTTAGAATTCATTTTATCCTGATGGGAGGTGGGATAGGAAAAGAGTGCTACAGAAATTCAGAGGGCAATTTGAATTTGGCCTTTTCTTATAAAATAGGTATACACTGCTCATTATTTCCTTTCTCTGTTGTCTTTAATTATTTTTGTCCTACTTAGTATTTTCTGTTACTTTAAAGACATGCATCCAAGAACATTAAATGCTTCCTGAGCAACCCAAAGAATTCTGTCCTTTGAATTATGTGTATGTCTTTAATCAATGTTTCAACCTCAGGGATAGATAATATCTGTAAGATCACTGCATACAGCAAATAGCCAGGGGTATTTTATGGCTAATACCCATAAATAAAGATGATGACTGGTAGATTCTGTTTTGCTGAGCTTCGGGATAAATTCTGGTCATTTGTGTATTTTGAATACTTATTCTGAAATCACTGAATTTTCATACTTTTTTAACCATATTTATCCATATGTGGATAAATGGAGAGCTGTAATGAAAACATTGTGCTTTATCCGAACTAAAAACATGATACTTCCCACAAGAGACTAATGTTATAGATTGACTTGTCCTTTCTTTTGCAAACTCACATCTAGTCTCACGCTTTTTATGTGTTGCCCTAATTAGATGGAATAGTTCTCAGAGGTGTGACCCAGAGGTGCAGGCTGGCTTCTTTTCCCTTGTTTATCACTCCTGGGAGGAACAGTCTCCTACAATCAGAATTGCCATCAGGGACAATTCTGACAAAGGACCTGCTGGTGAAGTGTGCCCTGTGTTCTCTCTATTTTCTCCTCCATAAGAACAGTGTTCCTACATCTTTGTGGCATCAGTTTTTGTGGAGACATGGAGGAACTCACTCAATCCTCTGTGTGTGTGTGTGTGTGTGTGTGTTTGTCGTTAAGTTGTGTCCAACTCTTTGCAACCTCATACACTGTAGCTCACCAGGCTCCTCTGTCCATGGAATTTCCCAGGCAAGAATACTGGAATGGGTTGCCATTTCCTTCTCCAGGGGATCTTCCTGACCCAAGGATCGAACCCATGTCTCCTGCATTGCATACTGTCTGAGCTAGTAAGGAAGCCACACCCAATCCCAGAACAATGTTAATATAATGTTAACTTGCATGTCAATTTGTAAATAATTTCCATGTGCCTCAACACACTATCCCACTTTACCCTGGAAGCATAGGGAACACATGTTTTCATTATATCTACTTTTCATGTAGGGGAAACAAAGAATTAGAGACAGAAGTGAATGACCTTAGCGTATACAGTTGGTAAGTATCTGACCCCAAGGTGATAAAAGGTAAAGCCCAAGCTTATTCTGTAATACATTATCATTCTTGTCCTCAGTCTTCACAGTCAAGTCTAGAAAAATAAATGCTTGTACTATAGGATTCAAAGTAGAATCAAAAAAGTCAGGTCTGTTTTCCTTGTTTCCCCCGGCCTCCCCGACTTTAGGTGTTTTTCCCCCATTTAAAAAGTACTATACTTTTATCAATCATTTTTCTGGGTGAATATTAAGATGAAATATGTATATTCATTCTAGTTTTCTAATTTTGTATGTTTCAAGTCTTAATCTAACCCTTTGTTATTTTAGAAAAAAAATCTGTTTGATATTTTAGTTAAAACATCATTTTTTCTTTAAGACAAAAATCTCCTTGCTGACTTCACCTAATATAGGAAAAAGCCAGATTGCCCCCAGAACAGTAGATGTTCAAAAGTCTGACAGGCAATTTCCCAGAATAGCCATCTCTGAGAGGCTGAGCACATAGGATATGCCAGAGGAAAACAGCTGAATGGTGACAGGGAACAACTAAACATTGCATTAGAGTAAGTGGCTGAATTAGTTACAGTCAACGGAAATTTCCAGAAAATTGGTCTAGGCTTTTAGTGAGTGTTTGTGGTCTATTAATAATTCTACTCAACACAAATAATTCATTTTCCAGAAACTAATTTGAAGTTTCTCCACCCAAAACTCACCCACAAAAATATTTACTCTAAGCACTTTGGTGAATTTTTAAATCAGTCTAACTATGATCTGAGTTGCCTTAATAAAGCATAATAGTGCAGTTTCTGAGTGTGTGTGTTAACACTAAAACACGCCACTGAAATAGTGGTTCTTATCCTGTTTATCCATCTTTTTTTTCCCAGTAACATGTAACAGAATTTCACTTTCATTAGTACTAAGTTATTACAAAATTTGCTTCATCGTGTTCCTGTGTCTTATGTGCTTTTTTTTACTCAGTGGTGTATCAAACCTGAATTGAGGCTTATATATGCTCTCATCAACTGTGCAAGAACTCATATTTTTCCACATCCTCACTAAAATGGGATGATATGACATTTTAGATTTTTTTGAAATGTGGAGCATGATCTTCATTATTTAATGTGCATTTCTGAATTCAAGAGGCAGGGAGATTGGAATTGGGATAGTTTGGAAAATTAGGGACGATTTTCCAAGAAAAGACTAACTGAGCTGACCTCTGAAGGAAGAAAGTGCTGACTTTTAAAGAGTGAGAACCCTAAGAGTGCATTACATATTGAGTACACAATAAAGCCAAGAAGAGTTATTTGGTTAAGATGAGGCTGATAAGTTAGGTAGAGACTGGGCAATATGGAAATACTTAAGAGTTGTGCTCTTTATCCAAGAACAATGAGAGACAAGGACTAATTGTAAGCTGAGGGTGTGTGTCAGCTGAGCAGTTTGCTGAATGCCTCATTCTCCTTGCAGTGCTTAATTAGAGCTAGTTTTAGAGAGAGAGGGTAACAGGTATAAAGCATGTCTTAAAGTCATTTTTTTTAAATTTTTTATTTTATATTGGAGTGTAGCCAATTAACAATGTTGTGATAGTTTCGGGTAGACAGCAAAGGCTCAGCCATACATATACATGTATCAATTCTCCCCCAAACTCCCCTTTCCTCCAGGCTGCCACATAATACTCAGCAGAGTTCCTTGTACTGCACAGCAGGTCCATGTTGGCTATCCATTTTAAATACAGCAGTGTGTCGTGTACATCCCAAACTCCCTATCCCTTCCCTTCATCCTTCTCCCCTGGTAACCATAAGTTCTTTCCCTAAGTCTGAGTCTGTTTCTGTTCTGTAAATAAGTTCATTTATATATATTTATTTTTAGATTCCACATATAAGGGATATCATATGATATTTCTCCTTCTCTGTCTCACTTATTGAAATCATTTCTGTGATGAATCAGCACGGCCCTCCCCAGGTTCCACTCACTGCCACCAAAGAGCAAAGCTGCTACAGCTGTGTACTGACATGCTCATATCCTAGACACTGACGTGCCCTTACACCTTGATCCATGATCACAGTTCATGATTGCTTCCTATTCTACTCACACTTTTGACCCCAATCCAAAGCTCTTTGATCTCATTAAGACTTTCAGTTCAGTGAATGCACTGTTTGTCCCTATTTTTCAAAACTTTTTATCTCCCGTAGGACTTCATGTCTTGCACCCAACGAAGATTCCGTGGCCCAGCTCTTTAACAGTTCATAGCAAATATCCTTACTTCCCTGTTCCTCTTTCCCTCTCTCATTCAAATCTGGCAACACTAAACTTTGTTAAACCCAGCCATCTACACTGTAATTCAGTTAAAGCAGCCCAGCACTGACAGAAACATGCCACAAAACTCACTACTGCTGCAGCTGCTGCTAAGTCGCTTCAGTCCTGTCCGACTCTGTGTAACCCCATAGACGGCAGCCCACCAGGCTCCCCCGTCCCTGGGATTCTCCAGGCAAGAACATTGGAATGGGTTGCTATTTCCTTCTCCAATGTATGAAAGTGAAAGTGAAAGTGAATTCACTCAGTCGTGTCTGACTCTTCGCGACCCCATGGAGTGCAGCCTACCAGCCTCCACTATCCATGAGATTTCCCAGGAAAGAGTACTGACTGGAGTGGGGTGTCATTGCCTTCTTCCAAAACTCACTAGACTCACTTAAAATTTATAAGGAAAAATTAAAAGTGAATGTTCAATAAACAGAATAATTTACTTTCCTTGTAAATTCATTTTCCTTTTCCCTAAAATGATTATTTCACACCATGTCTTAGTTCTTTGTGGTTACTATAACAAAGCATTGCATACTGGATGGCTTATAAACAACAGGAATGTATGTGTTTCTCACAATCCTGGAGGCTGGGAGTTCAAGATGAGGATGGCAACATGGTCAAGTGATAGCCTTCTTGTAGATTCCTGTCTGTAGACTCCTTGCTGTAACTCATATGGTGGAAGGGGCCAGATTCCCCCTCCTACCTCAGGCTAATTGAAGCCTCAGTACTCGTGAGGACACCAGCTTGCTGTCATCTCAATTGTGTTCTCTCCCTTGACAGGAAACCTTAGTAAATACGTATAATCCTTGTTTCTTCAAGACTAGCAAAAACGTAGTCACTTAGGACCTAAGGTGGGAGGCAAGTAGAAAGAGTTGAAGATTGTTACCAATTATAAAGAGTTCTAAAGGATCAAGAGAAAGAGAAGTGAAGAGGAATGCTTAAGAAAAATTCAGATGCTCCTGGGATGCTGGTATGATGGAAGATCAGCAGGAAGGAGAGCTTATGGGAGAAGAGATTTGTGAAGATACTTTAGAAATCCCTTTAAGAAATGTGGGCATATTGCCTAATATCCAGAGGGAATATTGGCTAAAGAGGTGGCTGATTCAGAAGCTGCAGGATCTACAGCCTACAGGCACCTCCTACTCTGACCATGTGGAAAGGTCAAGATCTATTATCTTACACTATTTTTAGCCACACCACATTTAAAGTAAAATTAAGTAAACAATATGATATGAAAAAGGCTGCATTTTATTTGGTACTATAGTATTCTTTTAAAATATTATTTTAAGTAAAGCAATCTATAAACACACATTTCAAAATACTTTTTTAATAGTTACTTCTGTGACATCGGGAAATTGTTCCAACATAGTTGATCTGTTGATTTTTTTTTTTTTTTTTTGGAAGTAAAATGATTTGGATGGCATGTGATTTGCTGGGTAGGGAAGGGAAAGTAATATACGGATTCTCAGCCAAAAAAAAAAAAAAACAATTGACACAAGCTCTTTGAAATCTGACAGATATTCTAAACTATACTCGAAATGACGAAGTAAGCCAGCTTTCATGATCTCTATTACATAGTTGAAGGAATTGAGGCTTACAACAGTTAAGAATGAATCAAACTCATAATTACTAAGTGATGAAGACCAATCTTAAGCTCATTTTTATGAGTTTTTTCTCATTGTTCTTTTCTTCTATAATACATTGCTTCTTCATTGAGGCTTATGTTATGAACTTGATTATAACCTTTGCTAAGGACCAAATTGCAGTAATCTGAACATCTGGTGCTTCGTTTCTCTGGCACTATCGTCTCCTTAAAGAGTTGGTAGCTGGAATACTAATTTCAACTCTGATAATAATTAACCACCAGCAGTGATTTTCATAGTCATATTTTATGAGGGGTTGCTACCAAAATAAAGATATTTGGATTTAAGCTTAGTCAGAGCAGCCATTTCACTGTGATATACAAAAAAAAATTAAAATATTTTTATGAGAATAAAAATGTTATTTTCAATTTACTTTTCTTTTTGTAACTAAAATCACATTGACATGTATTTGACCTTTTTTTTTTTTTTTTTGAGGTACTTTAGATCAGGATAAGAGTAAGTATTTTAGAAATATTAGACAATATAAAAATGTAAAAGAAAACATTTTTTTTCAAAACTTATCTATCACCTATTTTTCCACCACCCAAAGTCAACATTAATATGTACAGCATTTTAGTACATTCCTTGAGTCTCAACATGTTAATCTTCACATGCATACATTCTTTGACAAACAGATATCGATGTCTACTCTGTGCCAGACTTTGACCCAGGCCCAAGCATTGAGCTCACACAATACACCAGATAAATGAGGTTTCTATCTTCATTAAGACACTCTCCTGCTATCTCTCTTTGCCTCTGCCTCTCTCTCTTCAGTACACACTGACATGAATATGAGCATAGCAATATACCAGAGTATCTTTTTATTTCCTAGAATTATACTTTGGGTATTTCCCTATTTGAGGGCTTGTCTGGTGAATCAGTGGTAAAGAATCTGCCTGCCAATGCAGGAGATCTGAGTCCAATCCCGGAAATGGAGAACTGCTCTAGTATTCTTGTCTGGGAAATCCCATGGACCGAAGAGAGTGAAGGGGCTTCATTCTATGGGTTGCAAAGAGTTGGACATAGCTTAGTGACTAAATGAATTTTCCTATATTTAAATAATTCTTATGATGTATTACTAACAGTGGACTGTTCAAACCATAATGGACCACTCTCCTATTATCACAACTCATAATATTATATTATCAAAGTAATGACTAAATTTGTATATCTTTTATTAATTACTTTCTGATCACTAAAAGTGCTAACTTTATAAAATCTGAAAAATTCAAAAACTGGAACAAAGGTAGTCACCCATCCTACCATTTTTTTTTAATTTTTATTTTTACTTTATTTTACTTTACAGTACTGTATTGGTTTTGCCATGCATTGACATGAATCTGCCACGGGTGTACATGAGTTCCCAATCCTGAACCCCCTTCCCACCTCCCACCCGACATCATCTCTCTGGATCACCCCCGTGCACCAGCCCCAAGTATCCTGTATCCTGTATAGAACATAGACTGGCATTTTGTTTTTGTTTCTTACATGATAGTATACATGTTTCAGTGCCATTCTCCCAAATCATCCCACCCTCTTCCCCTCCCTCAGAGTCCAAAAGTCCGTTCTATACATCTGTGTCTCTTTTGCTGTCTCACATACAGGGTTATCATTACCATCTTTCTAAATTCCATATATATGTGTTAGTATACTGTATTGGTGTTTTTCTTTCTGGCTTACTTCACTCTGTATAATCGGCTCCAGTTTCATCCATCTCATTAGAACTAATTCAAATGCATTCTTTTTAATGGCTGAGTAATACTCCATTGTGTATATGTACCACAGCTTTCTTATCCATTCATCTGCTGATGGACATCTAGCTTGTTTCCATGTCCTGGCTATTATAAACAGTGCTGCAATGAACATTTGGGTACATGTGTCTCTTTCAATTCTGGTTTCCTCAGTGTGTATGCCCAGCAGTGGGATTGCTGGGTCATATGGCAGTTGTACGGAAATACGAAAATCCTCGAATAGCCAAAGCAATCTTGAGAAAGAAGAATGGAACTGGAGGAATCAACCTGCCTGACTTCAGGCTCTACTACAAAGCCACAGTCATCAAGACAGTATGGTACTGGCACAAAGACAGAAATAGAGATCAATGGAACAAAATAGAAAGCCCAGAGATAAATCCACACACCTATGGACACCTTATGTTCGACAAAGGAGGCAAGAATATACAATGGAGTAAAGACAATCTCTTTAACAAGTGGTGCTGGTAAAACTGGTCAACCACTTGTAAAAGAATGAAACTAGATAACTTTCTAACACCACACACAAAAATAAACTCAAAATGGATTAAAGATCTAAACATAAGACCAGAAACTATAAAACTCCTAGAGGAGAACATAGGCAAAACACTCTCCAACATATATCACAGCAGGATCCTCTATGATCCACCTCCCAGAATACTGGAAATAAAAGCAAAAATAAACAAATGGGATCTAATTAAAATTAAAAGCTTCTGCACAACAAAGGAAACTATAAGCAAGGTGAAAAGACAGCTTTTGGAATGGGAGAAAATAATAGCAAATGAAGCAACTGACAAACAACTAATCTCAAAAATATACAAGCAACTCCCGCAGCTCAATTCCAGAAATATAAACGACCCAATCAAAAAATGGGCCAAAGAACTAAATAGACATTTCTCCAAAGAAGACATAGAGATGGCTAACAAACACATTAAAAGATGCTCAACATCACTCATTATCAGAGAAATGCAAATCAAGACCACAATGAGGTACCATTTCACACCAGTCAGAATGGCTGTGATCCAAAAGTCTGCAAGCAATAAATGCTGGAGAGGGTGTGGAGAAAAGGGAATCCTCTTCCACTGTTGATGGGAATGCAAACTAGTACAGCCACTATGGAGAACAGTGTGGAGATGCCTTAAAAAATTGCAAATAGAACTGCCATTCTACCATCTTTAAATAATCATTGCTTATAATACAATGAGATTCCATATCCACTGTTAACAGACTTGTCATAGAGCCTTGTGCTATATTTTTAACCTATGTGCACTGTGCTATGTTTTTAGTTTTAATTAAAATTGTACCAACACTTTTCAAGTCTATTGCCTAACTAAAATTCTTTTTAAAATTCCAGTGGTTTTGAATGCACTTCTTTATTAATAATGCCTAACTTGCCTCTTGAGAAATCTCTATGCAGGTCAGGAAGCAACAGTTAGAACTGGACATGGAACAACAGACTGGTTCCAAATAGGAAAAGGAGTGTGTCAAGGCTGTATATTGAAACTCTGCTTATTTAACTTCTATGCAGAGTACATCATGAGAAACACTGGACTGGAAGAAACACAAGCTGGAATCAAGATTGCTGGGAGAAATATCAATAACCTCAGATATGCAGATGACACCACCCTTATGGCAGAAAGTGAAGAGGAGCTAAAAAGCCTCTTGATGAAAGTGAAAGAGGAGAGTGAACAAGTTGGCTTAAAGCTCAACATTCAGAAAACGAAGATCATGGTATCCGGTCCCATCACTTCATGGGAAATAGATGGGGAAACAGTGGAAACAGTGTCAGACTTTATTATTTTGGGCTCTAAAATCACTGCAGATGGTGAATGCAGCCACGAAATTAAAAGACACTTACTCCTTGGAAGAAAAGTTATGACCAACCTAGATAGCATATTCAAAAGCAGAGACATTACTTTGCCGACTAAAGTCCGTCTAGTCAAGGCTATGGTTTTTCCAGTAGTCATATATGGATGTGAGAGTTGGACTGTGAAGGCTGAGCGCCGAAGAATTGATGCTTTTGAACTGTGGTGTTGGAGAAGACTCTTGAGAGTCCCTTGGACTGCAAAGAGATCCAACCAGTCCATTCTGAAGGAGATCAGCCCTGGGATTTCTTTGGAAGGAATGATGCTAAAGCTGAAGCTCCAGTATTTTGGCCACCTCATGAGAAGAGTTGACTCATTGGAAAAGACTCTGATGCTGGGAGGGATTGGGGGCAGGAAGAGAAGGGGGCGACAGAGGATGAGATGGCTGGATGGCATCACCAACTCAATGGACATGAGTCTGGGTGAACTCTGGGAGATGGTGATGGACAGGGAACCAGTCTGTTGTTCCATGTCCACTTCTAACTGTTGCTTCCTGACCTGCATACAGATTTCTCAAGAGGCAGGTTGGGTGGTCTGGTATTCTCATCTCTTTCAGAATTTTCCACATTTTATTGTGATCCACACAGTCAAAGGCTTTGGCATAGTCAATCAAGCAGAAATAGATGTTTTTCTGGAACTCTCTTGCTTTTTCCATGATACAGTGGATGTTGGCAATTTGATCTCTGGTTCTTCCACCTTTTCTAAAACCAGCTTGAACATCAGGAAGTTCACGGTTCACGTATTGTTGAAGTCTGGCTTGGAAAATTTTGAGCATTACTTTACTAGCATGTGAGATGAGTGCAATTGTGTGGTAGTTTGAGCATTCTTTGGCATTGCCTTTCTTTGGAATTGGAATGAAAACTGACCTTTACCAGTCCTGTGGCCACTGCTGAGTTTTCCAAACTTGCTGGCATATTGAGTGCAGTACTTTCACAGCATCATCTTTCAGGATTTGAAACAGCTCAACTGGAAATCCATCATCTCCACTAGCTTTGTTCATAGTGATGCTTTCTAAGGCCCACTTGACTTCACATTCCAAGATGTCTGGCTCTAGATTAGTGATCACATCATCATGACTATCTGGGTCATGAAGATCTTTTTTGTACAGTTTCATGTATTCTTGCCACCTCTTCTTAATATCTTCTGCTTCTGTTAGGTCCAGACCGTTTCTGTCCTTTATCGAGCCCATCTTTGCATGAAATGTTCCCTTGGTATCTCTAATTTTCTTGAAGAGATCTCTAGTCTTTCCCATTCTGTTGTTTTCCTCTATTTCTTTGCATTGATCGCTGAAGAAGGCTTTCTTATCTCTTCTTGCTATTCTTTGGAACTCTGCACTCAGATGCTTCTATCTTTCCTTTTCTCCTTTGCTTTTCGCTTCTCTTCTTTTCACAGCTATTTGTAAGGCCTCCACAGACAGCCATTTTGCTTTTTTGCATTTCTTTTCCATGGGGATGGTCTTGATCCCTGTCTCCTGTACAATGTCATGAACCTCAGTCCATAGTTCATCAGGCACTCTATCTATCAGATCTAGTCCCTTAAATCTATTTCTCACTTCCATTGTATAAGGGATATGATTTAGGTCATACCTGAATGGCCTAGCGGTTTTCCCTGCTTTCTTCAATTTAAGTCTGAATTTGGCAATAAGGAGTTCATGATCTGAGCCACAGTCAGCTCCTGGTCTTGTTTTTGTTGACTGTATAGAGCTTCTCCATCTTTGGCTGCAAAGAATATAATCAATCTGATTTCGGTGTTGACCATCTGGTGATGTCCATGTGTAGAGTCTTCTCTTGTGCTTTTGGAAGAGGATGTTTGCTGTGACCAGTGCATTTTCTTGGCAAAACTCTATTAGTCTTATCTTTATTTAAATATAATCAATCTACTTCACATATCTACTTCTCTTTATAACAAACTTTCTTGTAGAGTTGCTAACGCAAACTGTACTCATTTTGTATATTTTTGTTTTTTCTTGGGCCCTCTTCAAACAGGCAATTTATTTTCTCTATTGCTCCAGCAAACTAACTGTTAGGACAACTGATGACATCCATGTTGCCAAATCAATTGTAGTTTCTCAAAGTCTCTATAAATGAGTAATCAGCTGCACTAGATGTAGTTGGTTACCTTATTTTTTTATTGAAACAATATATTCACTACTTCTAAGGGCCATACTCTCTTTCAGTGTTTCACTTTACATATTTGGAAACTCTTTCAGCTGATTTCTTCTCATTTTCTAGACCTTTGACTATTGATTGACCTGTTTCAGATCTCAGTCCAAGAAATATTCTTTTCTATAACTGCCTTTATTACCTAAGTTTTTTCATTTAAATCTTTAATCTAAGATTATGTACACATGATAATTAACACCAAAGGTGTATCTCCCAAGTCAGATTTCTTTCATGATCTAAAAATTTGTGTATTCAACTGGCCCCCTGTTTTCTCCACTTGATGAATAATGGGTAACTCAATATTGAATTTCTAAAATCAAACTCCCTTAGCTTCTCCTCTGGCTCTCTTTTGATTATGCTAATTATCAAACACATTTACCTAGATAAAAAGCTTTGACTCTTCTTTGTCTTACAACAACCAATTCAGTGGCAAATTATGTAATCTCTACCTTGAACATCTGTACTATGAACTAATAAGTAAATATATCAAAGTCACAAGACAAAGGCCCATAATAGTGTACAGAGGCAGCTAACAAATCCATCCCAAAGAAAAAGAGAAGTAAGAAGGTTAAGTGGTCATCTGAGGAGACTATACAAATAGCTGAAGAAAGAAGAGAAGTGACAAGCAAGGAAGAAAGGGAAAAGTACACCCAACTGAATGCAGAGTTCCAGAGAATAGTAAGGAGAGACAAGAAGGCCTCTTTTGATGAAAAATGCCAAGAAACAGAGGAAAACAGCAGAAAGGGAAAGACTACAGATCTCTTCAAGAAAATTGGAAACACGAAGGAACATTTCATCCAAACGTGGGCACAATAAAGGACAGAAACCTTAAAGACCTAATAGAAGAGAAGAGATCAAAAAGAAACAGAAAGAATACACAGAAGAATTGTACAAAAGAGGTCTTAATGACCCAGGTGATCACGGTGGTGTGAGCACTCACCTGGAGCCAGACATTCTGGAGTGTGAAGTCAAGTGGGCCTTAGGAAGCATTGCTATCAATAAAGCTCATGGAGGTGATGGAATTACAGCAGAGCTATTTAAAATCCTAAAAGATGATGCTGTCAAAGTGCTGCACTCAGTATGTAGAAGATCTGGAAAACTCAGCAGTGACCACAGGACTGGAAAAGATAAATCTTCAAGGTCAGTTCCCAAGAAGGGCAGTACAAAGAAGGTTCAAACCACTGGACAATTGTACTCGTCTCCCATGATAGTAAGGTTGTGCTCAAAATCCTACATGCTGGTTTCAACATTTGTAAATATCTTTGTTACAATTAAGTTTTGTGTTTGTTTGTTTTTTTTTTAAAGCAGCCTCTTGGACATGGAATTGTTAAACCTTCACTGAGAAGTGTATATCAGGACTTGTTCACTAGGTTGGCACCAGAGGGCGGAAAGAAGTATAAAGGGAGGGCTGTATGTGGATGTGTTCACATTCGTATTTTGATGATAACCATGGATGTGTGTGCATCTCTTGGCTGTGCTATAGGGGTGCATTGTTAAGTCATTCAGTGGAAACATATCTCTTTGTTAATACTTTAATAGTTTAGATCAGATAATGAATCCTCTTAGAAGCACTATTTTCTGTACTCTGTTGCTTTATGTCTCATTTTTAATTGAACATTAAGGAAATATAGTATTTTAATCATAACTCTGCCAGTATCTTTATCTAGAGGCCTATTGCCATTTTTGTGCTTTTCTGAAATGTTTGTTGCCAAGAAAGGCAGTATTACATCTTTTTCCTTCCAGATTGAATTGGTGTAGTGTATTCTTGGTTATCAAAATATTCATAATTTGGGGGCTTTAAAACAGTAAATACTCATGATGTGTGAAACAGCATGATACATAACTGTATGATCTGACTTACATAAAAATGGATGCTTAGTTGTGAAAATACACAAATGAGACATAGAAATGAGATACATCAATGGTAAACTGCTTGTGATTATGAATGACTATTTTTTGCCTCTTGTGTTTTTTGGTTTCCTCTTATGCACATGTTAACTTTTAAGAAATAAATGTTATTTTAAAACCTTTAAAAAAGATGTGGTATATATATAATATTTCATTCATTTCATGAAGTATTTCCCTTTGCAGCAACATGGATAGACCTAGACAATAAACTTAGTGAAATAAGTCAGATAGAGAAACACAAATGCTACATGATATAACTTATACGTAGAACTTGCTTCCCTGGCAGTTCAGCTGGCAAAGAATCTGCCTGCAATGCAAGAGACCCTGGTTCAATTCCTAGGGTGGGAAGATCTGCTGGAGAAGGGACACCCACTCCAGTATTCTTGGGCTTCCCTGGTGGCTCAACTAGTAAAGAATCCACCTGCAATGCGGGAAACCTGGGTTCAATTCCTGGGTTGGGAAGTTCCCCTGGAGAAGGGAAAGGCTACCCATTCCAGTATTCTGACCTGGAGAATTCCATGGACTGTACAGTCCAGGGGGTTGAAAAAAGTGGGACACAACTGAGAAACTTTCATTTTCGCTTTTCATAAATAGAACTTAAAACATAAACCAAATACACACAAACATATATATATAAAACAAACTCGCAGAAAACAAATTGATGTTTACCAAAGAGGAAAAGTAGGGGGATAAGTTAGTGGTATATGATTAACAGATACAAACTACTATACATACAATAGATAAGTAACACGGATTTATTGTATAGAAAAGTAAATTATATTTGGTATGTTGTATTGACCTATAATGAAATCCAAACAAGAAAAAAAAAAAAAAACCTGAATCACTATGCTATGCACCTGAAACTGATACTATAAATCAGCTATTCTTCAATTAAAAAAAAAAACTCAGATATATGACTTTCAATAGGTAATATCTTGTAAAACCCATATAATCTAAGTTACTTTATACTATAGGACTAGTTTTAATTGTAAGCTTGTTTTACAGAACTTAGCGGTTCCAAATTTTCCCTCCTTTACATAGAGTGCGGTGGCTCTATGCATGTGCTCTTATCCTTTGCTGCCACCTGGTGGTTACAGAAAAAATGAAGTGAAGTGAAGTGAAGTCGCTCAGTCGTGTTGACTCTTTGCGACCCCATGGACTGTAGCCTACCAGGATCCTCCGTCCGTGGGATTTTCCAGGCAAGAGTACTGGCGTGGGTTGCCATTTCCTTCTCCAGGGGATCTTCCCGACCGAGGGATTGAATCCCGGGTCTCCCGCATTGTAGGCAGACGCTTTACCGTCTGAGCCACCAGGGAAGTCCACAGAAAAAATAATGGAGACAATTTCACTTCCCTAATTTTTTTTAGGTTAACCATCTAGGGGAATTCAGAAAATCAGACTTCTTTTAAAAACTAAATATTAGGTCACAATCTTAAGAAATAATTTTTAGACCAAATAAAATAATGAGACTTTTTGTGCTAAAATATACATACACGCAGATATGTATACATATATATGGTGGACACATACACAAATAATATAGCTCTGTCTATATATAATATATATAAACAACCTATATATATATATTATATGATATAACTTATATGTAGAACTACTACTACTACTACTGCTAAGTTGCTTCAGTCATGTCCGATTCTGTGCGACCCCATAGACAGTAGCCCACCAGGCTCCCCCTTCCCTGGGATTCTCCAGGCAAGAACACTGGAGTGGGTTGCCATTTCCTTCTCCAATGCATGAAAAGTGATAGTGAGGTCACTCAGTTGTGTCCGACTCTTAGCGACCCCATGGACTGCAGCCTACGAGGCTCCTCCGTCCATGGGATTTTCCAGGCAAGAGTCCTGGAGTGGGGTGCCATTGCCTTCTCCGATATGTAGAACTAGCTACATATAATACACAAATTATCCAAAGCTATACATATCTATAATGTACATATAAAATGTATTTTATACATCTATATATTTATTTATAATAGAAATATAGATGTGATGTATGGATATATAATGTCTTTTTTTATATAGCTGTATGTATATGGGCTTCCCTGATCACTCAGCAGGTAAAGAATCCACCTGCAATGCAGGAAATGCAGGAAACACAGGTTTGTCCCTAGGCTGGGAATATCCCCTGGAGGAGGGCATGGCCACCTGCTCCAGTATTCTTGCAGGAAAAATCCCACAGACAGTGAATCCTGGTGGGCTAGGGTGTATGGGGTCACAAAGAGTTGGACACGACTGTAACAACTGAGCCCACTATATAGAGAGAGACAAAGCTATTTGCTATTCACAATTTATTGAAATTTTCAATCTCCCTTGGTTTATGAGAAAAAAAATAGGAGCAGGAAAATGAAGACAGCATTACAGTCTTTACAATGGAATCATTGACGCTCCTTTTCCCATCCTCCAGAGTGAGCTATGGCTGTAACCCAGGAGTTCTCCTTCTGATGCCCTGCTCCCTCTCTTCCTTCTCAGCTGTATTCCTATATATAAGACTCATTAAGAGAGCAAAAAGTTCTTACTATTCTGCATTGTTGTTGTTTAGTGGCTATGTCATGTTTGACTCTTTTGAGACCCCATGGGCTGCAACCCACCAGGCTCCTCTGTCCATGAGATTTTCCCTGTAAGAATACTGGAGTATGTTACTATTTCCTTCTCAAGGGGCTCCTCCCAACCCAGGGATCAAACCTGTGTCTCCTGCATGGGCAGGCGAATTCTTTTCCACTGAGCCACCTGGGAAGTCCATTATTCTGTATAAGAGTATACAGAATACTGATGAACCATCAATATCAATATTGGTCATTTTAAAAATTATAAACCATTTTTTCAAGAGCTTGTTGGCTTTAGCCAACTTATAATCAGAGTGACTACAGAATTTAGAATCTAAATTGGACCGCTTTGAGTCTGAAAAGTTGAAGTATAAATAATCAAACCAAAACAACCAGTTTACTTCAGCGTATCCAACTAACTAAAAGTATACCAACATGCTACCTAACAATATGCTAACTTAAATTGTTACATGCAAAGTGGGCCACCTGGGCATGTAATCTGTAGTCTCACAGGTCACCATACTCAGAAGGAGCATTTGTTTTTTTTATTCTTTTCTGTTGCTATTTTGAAATTCTTAATAACTTTTGAACATGGGGTCCAAACTTTTATTTTGTACTGCATCTTGCCAATTATGAAGACAATCTTGGATACAGAATTTTAAAATTACCTCACTCTATTTCATAAGAAAATTTGGCTATCTATATCATATTTCCTCCATCACCAAAAAAGTCACACCATTCCAAAAAACTTCAACCAACACTTTGTCTAATTCATAAACACACATTAAAAAAAAGTTGTGATTTCTTCCACAAGTAAATTACGTAGAATAAATATTCCCTTTCTTCTTTTGTTCTATGTAGTTTTGTTCTATGTACTATATTTTTTATTCTATGTTTCTCCATTATTAACTTAAAACAAATTTTTAAAATATTCTTTTTTTTTAGGATGTGTACATTTTTAATCCTTGATATATATTACCAGATTAACCTCATCAAAGCTGTGACAGTTTACAGTCCAGTGAAAACATAAGTCAGTTTCCTATATCCTGAGCAATACTAGAATCTGTATTTTTTATATTAGTAAGGCTGAATTTCTCCATTGTTTTTTTTTCTTGGCACTTTACAATAGTGGCATAATCTTTTTTCCATTTATAGGTGTTTTTGTTTTTTTTTTTTTAATTTAGAAAGAGGGTAATGATAACCCTGTATGTGAGACAGCAAAAGAGACACAGATGTATAGAATAGTCTTTTGGACTTTGTGGGAGAGGGAGAGGGTGGGATGATTGGGGAGAATGGCATTGAAACATGTATAATATCATATAAGAAACGAATCACCAGTCCAGGTTCAATGTAGGATACAGGATGCTTGGGGCTGGTGCACTGGGAAGACCCAGAGGGATGGTATGGGGAGGGAGGTGGGAGAGTGGTTCAGGATTGGGAACACGTGTACACCCGTGGCAGATTCATGTTGATGTATGGCAAAACCAATACAATATTGTAAAGTAAAAAAATAATAATAAAATTAAATTAAGAGAAAAAAAAAAGAAAACTATAGGATTAAAAAAATAAATAATAAATTAAAATATCTTTAAGTTTAAAAACTTTTAATATACTAGCACTTCTCATGTTGTACCATTCTGATAAGCACAGATTTTAGTTACTGTGGTTTAGTTAAATAACGCCAGTTCCCCAGTAATGCTGTTCAAATTTAACTTACCATGGTCTGTTCACTGTGAAAAGTAACACAGATTCCTATGCAAAGATCAGATATGCATAGGCAAGATCAAGATGGTGGAGGAGGAAAACCCTTAGCTCATTACCTTTGATGAACACACCAAAACTACACATAGAACAGTTCCCTTTAAGAATGACCTGAAAACTACCAGAGGACTCTTCAACAACCAAAGATATAAAGAAAAAGACACAGTGACAGTAGCAATAGGGGAAGAGACTGATCTAATCAGGACCCACACATGCCCCATCCCCCTCAGGAAGCGACTCAGAGGAAGGAGGGAGTCCTGCAAGCTCAGGGATTTTCCCTAAGGCGCAAAGATTCGAGCCCCTCATTGGGTACCCCAGCCCTGGAGTCTGGCACCAGGAAGGTGACTCCATTACCTGGCTTGTAAATCGGAAGAGCTTACAGAAGGGCTGTGGGAAACGAGACTCTTCTCTTAAAGCATGCACGCACAGACTTGCTCCCCAGTCCCAGGGTGAAGGCAGCAGACTGTAATGTACCTGCTGTTCTGGCCAGCCTGCCGAGAGACCAGCTCAGTGCACTCCCCAGACGATACCAGGCCATGGCCCCTGCCTTCTGCTAATGTCGTAACTGTCAGCACCCCGGGAGACACTGCAGCTGGAGTCACACTCTCTTTACACTTCCTGGGTCCAGTCCACTTCTACCAAGCCAGCAGCCCCAAAAACACCCTGGAAGAAATCCTGACTTGTGCAGGGCTCCAGTTCCTATTCCCACCTGCAACCCTGCCTGCCAAGGTAATGGCCCCAGCTCTTTCAGAAACAAAAAAAGCCCCAGCCTGCACTTACCTCAGATCCAACCCTCTCACTGTGGCCCCTACACGCAGATAAACAGTTACCACATAAGACTCTGCCTTCAGGACCAAGATAGACCATTGTTTTGCCTCATTTCATAGAGACAGATAAATATTCAAACATAATAAGATGAGAAATAAGTTCTAAATGAAATAACAAGTTTAAATTTCAGAAAATAAAAACCTTAATAAAGCAAACATAAACCACTGAGTTGAAAAAGAGTTCAAAGCAATGGCCATAAAAACATTAAGTGAACTTGGGAAAAGCATAGAGGAACACAGAGCTGTAATAAAGAATTTTAAAATATATAGATGTAGATAGAAAAGCAATCAGAGCTGAAAATAGAGTAAACAAAGTGAAAAATGCACTAGCAGGAATCAACAGAACTTTAGTGATACAGATAAACAACCTTGAAGACAGAAGAGGAAAAGTCACCTTATAAAAACAGCAAAAGCAAACAAAAAGCTAACGGTATTAAGGGACCTGTGGGACATCAGACATAGCAACACTCACATTATAGTGGTCCTAAATGGAGGAGAGAGAGAGAAAGGGCCAGAAAACATATTTGGTGGAAAACTCCCCTAACTTCAAGAAGGAAACAGATATCCTGGTCAGGAAGCAGAGTCCCAAACAAGATGAACCCACTGAGACCTGCACCAATACATGTCATAATTTAAATGGCAAAAGTTAAAGATACGGAATTTTAAAGATAGCAAGATGAAAATAAGGAGTCACATACAAGAGAATCCTCATAAGACAGGATTCTTAAGCTGATATTTCAGCAGAAGCTCTGCAGGCCCAAAGGGAGTGGAATATATTAAATATATCAAAGCATGATATATTAACAGTACTGAAAGTTAAAAAAAAAAAAAAAACTGCTACTCAGCAGGGAATTATTCACAATTGAAGGGGAGATAAAAACTTTTTCAGACAAACAGAAACTAAGATTTCATCACCACTGAACTAGTGTACAAGATATATTAAAAATGTCTTTAAAGAAAGTTTTAAAAAGGCCATAAAAATAAGAAAATATGTTAAGGAAAAAATTTCACTGGTAAAGGCAAATACATAGTATCGGTAGTGGACAAACCACTGCAAAAAGCTAGTACAAAGGATGAAAGACAATGTTATAAAAATAAACTATTACTACAATAAATAGTTAAAGAGTTACAGATAAAGATTCAATACATTACATCAAAAACATAAAATGTGGGGTGGCTTATGTTATGATAAACATGTAGAGCTTTTAGAATGTGCTTGAATTTAATTTCAATCACTGTAAGACAAATGTAGTTAAAGATTAGATATATCTGTATGGAGCTTCCCTGGTGGCTCAAGTGTAAAGAATATGCCTGCAATGCAGAAGACCCAGATTCCATCCCTAGGTCAGGAAGATCCCCTGGAGAAGGAAATGGCAACCCACTCCAGTATTCTTGCCTGGAAAATCCCAGGGACAGAGGAGCCTGGCAGGCTACAGTCCATGGGGGTCACAAAGAGTCAGACCGGACTAAGCGACTAACATAGACACACACACACACACGCACACACATATAAATACTATGGTAACTAAAAAAAAAATGATGTACTACAGAACCAAATGGAGAAGGCAATGGCACCCCACTCCAGTACTCTTGCCTGGAAAATCCCACGGACGGAGGAGCCTGGTAGGCTGCAGTCCATGGGGTCTCGAAGAGTTGGACACAACTGAACGCCTTCACTTTCACTTCTCACTTTCATGCATTGGAGAAGGAAATGGCAACCCACTCCAGTGTTCTTGCCTGGAGAATCCCAAGGACCGGGGAGCCTGGTGGGCTGCTGTCTATGGGGGTCGCACAGAGTTGGACACGACTGAAGTAGCAGTAGCAGCAGCATAGAACCAAAAAAAAAAAAAACATAGGAGCACAAATATAACACTAAAGAAAATCATCAAGCCACAGTGGAAGAGACGGAAAGGAGAAGAAAAAGAATAGAAAACAACTATAGTAACAAGCAGAAAGCAAGTAACAAAATAGCAATAAATGCATAACTATCAATAATCACTTTAAATGTAGATGGACTAAATACTCAAATCAAAAGACCCATAGTGGCTGATTGGATAAAATTCAAGACCCACCCATATGCTGCCTATGAGACTCACTTAACTAAAGAAACCCACAAGCTGAAAATAGGTAAGGTGAAGTTGCTCAGTTGTATCCGACTCTTTGTGACCCCTCAGACTGTAGCCCATCAGGCTCCTCCGTCCATGGGGGATACAAAAAGATATTCTAGGCAAATGAAAATAAAGTTGGGGTAGCAGTGTTCATATCAGACAAAATGGACTTTAAAGCAAAGTCCATAACAAAAGACAAGAAGGGCATTATATAAAGAAAATGGGTTCAATCCAAGAGGAATGGGTTCAATTCAAATGGAATGGAAGGGCAGCACAGAGATGGAGAGAAAGGGAAAAAAGAAAAAAGTAGGTGGACCTTCACACAGCCCTGGGATACGGCTACCTAGTATAGGTGAGATGTAAATAAAATGGTATGGGGACCCAGGGAAATGCAGAGGAGGTGAAAGCTGATCAAGTAGAAGAAGAAGCAAGCAAACCTGTTCTCTGTTTTTCCAAAGAACAAAACGTGGACCAGTAGTCTGAAGCAGACTTTGGGCTCAATACAAAGGGATTTTTTAACAGCTACTATTGTCCCCAAATAGACTAAACCAGCTGTCTGGAAAAAGTAGCAGGGTCTGAATCACAGACGCTGTGATTTATTCAGAGGCTGCACAATGGACGTCTGTCAGAGTATGTCACAATAAGTGGTATGAAAAATGAAAAACACATGATTGCCAAGGTATCTTCCCTCCCCCAAATTCTGCTCTCTACTTCTAAGTTCTTTGTGCTTGTCCAAATCTATCTTGTTAGTTTATATTCATACTTTATAGATGGCTAAAATTCAGAATATAGAACACGCTGATGTCTATCAATTTTGGCTTCTCTGTAGAAGTAAATGAGAAGATGAATGTAAAAATGCCTGATAGAGCACTCAACAATTGTTAGTTGAAGTTTGTAATATTTATTTATTCATTTGGCTGCATCAGGTCTCAGTTTCTGCATACGGGATCTTTTGTTGCGGCACACGGACCCTCTTGCTGTGGTGCACAGGCTCAGTAGCTCCTGCACGTGGACTTAGTTGCTCTGAGGCTGATGCCTGTGGGATCTTAGTTCCCCAACCAGGGACCAGACCCATGTCCTGCTATTGCAAGGTGAATTCTTAAACACTGGACCAACAGGGAAGTCCCACCAATTGTTAATTGAACTTGAATCAGTAAAAAATAAGCAAGGAAAAAGAAAAGCTTTGATGCCTTTTGGAAAGGCAGGGCATAGCAAATATCCAGCCATCCAAATCTCATTCCTGTTTCCAGTCTTAATGGAGGGCTGGGAAATGAACTTAAATTTGTTTGCAAGAGTTAATGTTTGAGGTAACTACCACAAGCTTTCCATACCCTGGACAGAGAAAATCCATAGTCCACTCAATAAAGTTACAATGTCTCCCTTAAAGAGGAATCACAGGCTCATTCAGAGAAATATGGGTAATTCAAGGAGGCCTGTGGAATGTGGAAGTTAATTTATAGACTTCCCTTGCATTAGTTAGCAATTTGACCAAGAGGGAAAGAAGATGATTCTGTTATTGACCAATTTAATTTTTGATACTGGCTTTGATTAAAGAATCCATTGTAAATATAGGTAAAGATATTATTTTCAATGATACTTTTACTTATTACTCAGAAGTTTCATGATCCTTGCTGCAATAGTCCCAGCATTATTTATTGGTTAATAAAGACTTTGTTTTATAAAAGAAGCATAAATGCTAATAAGGAATAAAACTAAGGAATGATAGTTATATTAATTAAGCAACTTCTATGTAATTTACTTATATTGTCTTTTACAAGATAGATTCTAATATTTACACTACATAGATTGTCACCAAGATTCCATAGCTTGTAAATAATTCAAAACACATTTAAATCCAGGCAAGTTGGGAGGTTCAGAACTGGTCTAGAGATTCTCAGTGAGCTCTGAGGGGAGGTGGCTGGCTCTAACTGCAGGTGGCAAAATGGTCTTAGACCATGGGGGTACTTATCATCCTTTATCATCAGTTTGGGGTTTATCAACAATTCTAGGACAAAAGAAAAAATCCCATTTGACATAAGATTATATGTTGTCTGGCATCCTTCCTAATATGAAAGTTTTAAACTGTCTTAATATGGTTAGCTTCATCAACCTTTTCCTTATGGCTTATCCTTTTAACTTCCCTGTAAGGATGATCCATTGTCCCAGAGCTATTTGTTGAGTAGTCTTTTCTTCCCCACTGATTTGTATTACTGCCTTTCAAGCTGCTTTTAACTGATAAACATTTGTTTTTTCTTTTTATAAGAATATGCCTACATTGTCCCCTAAACTTAATAACATACCTGATATGTTGACGTGTCATAGTGAGTTGTTTGGGTAAAGTTTCATTGGGAGCAGTGATTGTGTTCCATGTTGCATCCACAGTGTCTAGTATGGTACCAGGCACAGAGCTACATATTTGGTGAATGAATGAATGAATGAATGAATCCTGGTTAAGATCTACCCAGCCGTGAGCCTGTCGTGAGGTTCCGATTCCACACAACTCAACACATTTTATATATATTTTATTATGACTGATAATATGGGCTTTTCTTTCTTGATAGCATGGACTCCCTCTCGACTTATCTGAGGCAGACATTTCGAATTATCCTGCATCTCTGCTTTTTACTTGACCTTGGCATCTAGTGGGTCACTTCAGTTCATAATTTTTACTTTCTTAAAACGGAGGTATATTTTCCACCCTCACTATATTTGCATTTCAGTTCAGACATTTTTACTTCATTATCCTTTTAATGTGATGTATGGAATATAAACAAGAATGTGTGCAACACATGATCAATTATGACGTGATCAATTACACACATACCTAGGAATCCACCATGTCCCCAGAAGAGAAAACCAAGTCTGTCCGTTGCCTCTGCCTGGCTGCGGCTCCCAAGGCCACACCCTTGCCGCCACCTAAAGGGTAATCACTATCCTGAAATTTGGGTTTCTCGCCCTCTTGCTTTGGTTTTCTTTTCAAATATAGGCTTATTACATATATGTTGTTTAGTTCCTAAGTTGCGTTTGATTCTTTGCAACCCCATAGACTGTAGCCCACCAGGCTCCTCTGTTCTTGGGATTCTCCAGGCAAGAACACTGGCATGGGTTGCCATTTCCTTCTCCAGGGGATCTTCGTAACCCAGGGATCGAACCCTAGTCTCTGGCATTACCAGGTGGATTCTTTACCTCTTTAATACTGAGCCACCAGGGAAACCCTAATATATATATATATATATATATATATATATATATATACAGTCTGAAAAAAGCACTATGTATATTTACCTGTTATTGGGTAAACTTTAACTCCAGTACTCTTGCCTGGAAAATCCCATGGACGGAGAAGCCTGATGGGCTGCAGTCCATGGGGTCACGAAGAGTCGGACACGACTGAGCGACTTCACTTTCACTTTTCACTTTATGAGAATATAATTTCATGTTTAATAAAGTCTGCAACTTGAATTTTCTATTTAACATTTATGCTTCTAAGATTCATCCATACTGTTGTGTGTGGCTCTGGTTCATTAAGTTCACTAATTCATTTCATTGGTGAGCAAAATGACATTACATTGTGTAATATACCATGATTTGTCTATTTGGTATTTGTTTGGATTGTTTCCAGTTTTTTTGTGTCTCAGACAAGGTTTCTATAAACCTTGTCTATGTCTGTCTCTTGGTCCACATGTGCAGTTTCTCTAGGCCTTGTACCAAGGAGTGGACTTTCTGGGTGACAGGATATGGAAATGTTTCACTTTAAAAGATAATGCCAAATTGATAAGGCATTAAGAGGTACAAACTACTATGTATAAAATAAGCTCAAAGATATATTGTATGGCACAAGGAAAGAGAGCCATTTCTTAATAATCAATATTAAATCACTGCATTGTACACCTGAAGCTAGTAGACTATTGCAAATCGACTGTATTTCAGGAAAATAGAGAATGCTGAACTGCTTTTCAAAATGATCTTATACACATGCCAGTAAAGTACAGAAGTTCCATTGATCCACATCCTTTCCAACAATTGGCGTTGTAAGATCTATTAATTGTTCCCTTTTTAGATATAAAATTGTATCACTTTTTGTCTTTTTTCCAATTTTATGGAGATATAATTGACATACAGCACTGTATAAAGTTAAGGTGTACAGTATAATGATTTGACTTAAGTACCCCACGTCCAAGGAGCAGTGGCTGCATGGGTGCAGGAGGGCCGAGAGGAGCTACTCCACGTTCAAGGTCAGGAGGGGAGGTGGCGAGGAGATACCCCTCATCCAAGGTAAGAGAAACCCAAGTAAGACGGTAGGTGTTGCAAGAGGGTATCAGAGGGCAGACACACTGAAACCATAATCACAGAAAACTAGTCAATCTAATCACACTAGGACCACAGCTTTGTCTAACTCAATGAAACCAAGCCATGCCCATGGGGCCACCCAAGATGGGCTGGTCATGGAGGAGAGGTCTCACAGAATGTAGTCCACTGGCGAAGGGAATGGCAAACCACTTCAGTATTCTTGCCTTGAGAACCACATGAACAGTATGAAAAGGCAAATGATAGGATACTGAAAGAGGAACTCCCCAGGTCGATAGGTGCCCAATATGCTACTGGAGATCAGTGGAGAAATAAGACCAGAAAGAATGAAGGGATGGAGCCAAAGCAAAAACAATACCCAGCTGTGGATGTGACTGGTGATAGAAGCAAGGTATGATGCTTGGAATGTTAGGTCCATGAATCAAGGCAATTTGGAAGTAGTCAAACAGGAGATGGCAAGAGTGCATGTCGATATTCTAGGAATCAGTGAACTAAAATGGACTGGAATGGGTGAATTTAACTCAGATGACCATTATATCTACTACTGCAGGCAGGATCCCTTAGAAGAAATGGAGTAGCCATCATGGTCAACAAAAGAGTCTGAAATGCAGTACTTGGATGCAATCTCAAAAATGACAGAATGAACTGTTTGTTTCCAAGGCAAACCATTCAATATCACAGCAATCCAAGTCTATGCCCCAACCAGTAACATTGAAGAAGCTGACGTTGAACAGTTCTATGAAGACCTACAAGACCTTTTAGAACTAACACCCCAAAAAGATGTCATTTTCATTCTAGGGAACTGGAATGCAAAAGTAGGAAGTCAAATAACACCTGGAGTAACAGGCAAATTTGGCCTTGGAATATGGAATGAAGCAGGGCAAAGGCTAATAGAGTTTTGCCAAGAGAACACAGTGGTCATAGCAAACACCCTCTTTCAACAACACAAGAGAAGACTCTACACATGGACATCACCAGATGGTCAACACCAAAATCAGACTGATTATATTCTCTGCAGCAAGAGATGGAGAAGCTCTATACAGTCAACAAAAACAAGACCAGGAGCTGACTGTGGCTCAGATCATGAACTCCTTCCTGCCAAATTCAGGCTTAAATTGAAGTAGGAAAACCACTAGATCATTCAGGTATGACCTAAATCAAATCCCTTATGATTATACAGTGGAAGTGAGAAATAGATTTATCTGATAGATAGAGTGCCTGATGAACTATGGAATGAGGTTCGTCACATTGTACAGGAGACAGGGATCAAGACCATCCCCACGGAAAAGAAATGCAAAAAAGCAAAATGTCTGTCTGCGGAGGCCTTACAAATAGCTGTGAAAAGAAGAGAAGTGAAAAGCAAAGGAGAAAAGGAAAGATATAGGCATCTGAATGCAGAGTTCCAAAGAATAGCAAGAAGAGATAGGAAAGCCTTCTTCAGCGATCAATGTAAAGAAATAGAGGAAAACAACAGAATGGGAAAGACTAGAGATCTCTTCAAGAAAATTAGAGATACCAAGGGGACATTTCATGCAAAGATGGGCTTGATAAAGGACAGAAATGGTATGGACCTAACAGAAGCAGAAGATATTAAGAAGAGATGGCAAGAGTACACAGAAGAACTGCACAAAAAAAGATCTTCACGACCCGGATAATCACGATGGTGTGATCACTCATCTAGAGCCAGACATCCTGGAATGTGAAATCAAGTGGGCCTTAGAAAGCATCACTACAAACAAAGCTAATGGAGGCAATGGCATTCCAGTGGAGCTGTTTCAAATCCTGAAAGATGATGCTGTGAAAGTGCTGCACTCAATATGCCAGAAAATTTGGAAAATTCAGCAGTGGCCACAAGACTGGAAAAGGTCAGTTTTCATTCCAATCCCATAAAAAGGCAATGCCAAAGAATGCTCAAACTACTGCACAATTGCGCTCATCTCACATGCTAGTAAAGTAATTCTCAAAATTCTCGAAGCCAGGCTTCAGCAATACGTGAATCGTGAACTTCCTGATGTTCAAGCTAGACTTAGAAAAGGCAGAGGAACCAGAGATCAAATTGCCAACATCCACTGGATCATGGAAAAAGCAAGAGAGTTCCAGGAAAACATCTATTTCTGCTTTATGGACTATGCCAAAGCCTTTGACTGTGTGGATCACAATAAACTGTGGAAAATTCTGAAAGAGATGGGAATACCAGACCACCTGACCTGCCTCTTGAGAAATCTGTATGCAGGTCAGGAAGCAAGAGTTAGAACTGGACATGGAACAACAAACTGGTTCCAAATAGGAAAAGGAGTACATCAAGGCTGTATATTGTCACCCTGCTTATTTAACTTATATGCAGAGTACATCATGAGAAACGCTGGACTGGAAGAAACACAAGCTGGAATCAAGATTGCCAGGAGAAATCTCAATAACCTCAGATATGCAGATGGCACCAACCTTATAGCAGAAAGTGAAGAGGAACTCAAAAGCCTCTTGATGAAAGTGAAAGAGGAGAGTGAAAAAGTTGGCTTAAAGCTCAACATTCAGAAAATGAAGATCATGGCATCTGGTCCCATCACTTCATGGGAAATAGATGGGGAAACAGTGGAAACAGTGTCAGACTTTATTTTGGGGGGCTCCAAAATCACTGCAGATGGTGACTGCAGCCATGAAATTAAAAGACGCTTACTCCTTGGAAGAAAAGTTATGAGCAACCTAGATAGCATATTCAAAAGCAGAGACATTACTTTGCCGACTAAGGTCCATCTAGTCAAGGCTATGGTTTTTCCAGTAGTCATGTATGGATGTGAGAGTTGGACTGTGAAGAAGGCTGAGCGCTGAAGAATTGATGTTTTTGAACTGTGGTGTTGGAGAAGACTCTTGAGAGTCCCTTGGACTACAAGGAGATCCAACCAGTCCATTTTGAAGGAGATCAGCCCTGGGATTTCTTTGGAAGGAATGATGCTAAAGCTGAAACTCCAGTACTCTGGCCACCTCATGCGAAGGGTTGAGTCATTGGAAAAGATTTTGATGCTGGGAGGGATTGGAGGCAGGAGGAGAGGGGGACGACAGAGGATGAGATGGCTGGATGGCATCACGGACTCAATGGACGTGAGTCTGAGTGAACTCCGGGAGATGGTGATGCACAGGGAGGCCTGGCGTGCTGCGATTCATGGGGTCGCAAAGAGTTGGACACGACTGAGCGACTGAACTGAACTGAACTGATATAAACTCTTTGGAAAATACGATTCCGTTTCGTTACATGTATCATTAGTGATTAAAAAAATATATTTTTGGCCCAACAGCAGATAATGAAAAGTCTTATAAAGCAATATGTTTTGAAAGCACAAGTAGACAAAGAAAATGATGAATTTAATGAAGGTAATCATCTTCAATTTAAGAAACATCCTTTTACAACTAACTTAATGAACAATGGAAAACTTCATATTGAAGGATACCTTAAAAAAAATTTCAGTCTCGCTTAACTGGATTCCTCCAGGATTTACAGGAGAATTTTATGTTACATTTTTAAAACTCTATCTTTTTAAATAAACAGTTACTTAAAATGTCAGTCAGAGACAATTTATCACTACAGAGTGCTCTAACTGATTCTTAGAGTGTAAAGTGTGCCATCTTTCTGGGGGTTTTCAATCCCTGTAACATAAGTAGTCTGTAATTTCGGTTATGTTTCAGCAAGTGGAGTGTTAACATTTTTCAGGTGATGTAGATAAAATAAGAGTTGGCTCAAACATTTCTACAGAAAAATCTTTACTTGTTGTCCAGAAAGAAATCTCTAACCCATGTTTGCCATCTGGTGTTTCTCTTTTGCCTTTCAGTTTTCTTCTTGGCACCTTACTTAAACGTACCTATTTTCCAGGCGTATCCTAGGCAGCACATTCATCTGACTATAAAACCGTTCACCAAGGGCTGAGATGGAAGCCAAAGCACAGGTCCACAGTTGGAAAGAAATCAGTCAGGGAGAAATAAGTTTCCCTAAAAATGGAGTGGCGAGTGGCTGAGAGGAGATACCCCACGTCCAAGGTCAGGAGCGGCAGCTGTGGGGAGATACCCCACATCCAAGGTAACAGAAACCCCAGTAAAACAGTAGGTGCTGAGAGAGGGCATCAGAGGGCAGACAAACTGAAACCACAATCACAGAAAACTAGCCAATCTGATCTCATGGACCACAGCCTTGTCTAACTCAATAAAACTAAGCCATGGGTGTAGGGCCACCCAAGACGGACAGGTCAGGATGGAGAGGTCTGACAGAATGTGGTCCACTGGAGAAGGGAATGGCAAACCACTTCATTATTCTTGCCTTGATAACCCCATGAACAGTACGAAGAGGCAAAAAGATAAGACACTGAAAGATAAACTCCCCAGGTCAGTAGGTGCCCAATATGCTACTGGAGATCACTGGAGAAATAATTCTGGAAAGAATGAAGGGATAGAGTCAAAGCAAAAACAACACCCAGTTGTGGATGTGACTGGTGATAGAAGCAAGGTCTGATGCTGTAAAGAGAAATATTGCCTAAGAACCTGGAATGTTAGGTCCATGAATCAAGGCAAATTGGAATTGGTCAAACAGGAGATGGCAAGTGTGAACATCGACATTCTAGAAATCAGCAAACTAAAATGGACTGGAATGGCTGAATTTAACTCAGATGACCCTTATATATACTACTGTGGGGAGAAATCCCTTAGAGGAAATGGAGTAGCCATCATAGTTAACAAAAGAGTCCAAAATGCAGTACTCGGATGCAATCTCAAAAATGACAGAATGATCTCTGTTCGTTTCCAAGGCAAACCATTCAATATCACAGTAGTCCAAGTCTATGCCCTGACCAGTAATGTTGAAAAAGCTGAAGCTGAATGGTTCTATGAAGACCTACAAGACCTTCTTGCTTCCACTGCAGGGGCCAAGGGGTCCAATCCCAGTTGAGAAATTAGAATCCTTATAGCACAGCCAAAAGTTTTGTTTGCTTTTAATGAAAACTACAGCTTTCAACACCAATGAGTTGCTATTAGATCTATCTACACTCATAAGAAAGAGCTAAACTGAACTGTTTATGAGCTCTGAAGCCATTACTTGATTAATGCATGGAATCCCAAATCTCAGTCAACACAAATGTATGTGTTTGTAGCACTGAAATCCAACAACGTATTTTTGGGAACCAGCAAAAAATCCAGTCATGGTCATCTAGAAACAGTCTCAGAGACAGGACTGTAATTGAGTTTTAGTTTAGAAAGGAGAAACCTTATCAGTTGTGCCATAACCTCCCTGAAAACAAAAAAAATTAAGTGACATGCAGACCTAGGCCACCATGACAGCTTCAGAAAAAAGGAGCTGTCTTCTAAATCCTTTTACACAAAAGAGGAAAATAAATTAATGAGAATTAATGAATTAAAGAAAATTTACAGTTTGGGACAAAGTTCTAACTAAAAGAGTGTATCATATAACGTAACCGCCTTATTTAATAAATATATTTCCCATATTGATAAATACAACACTTGGTGTGTAGGCTTTCCGTAACTCGAAAACAAGGAAGAAGGATATGGTAGTAGAGAGGCAAGAGAAAGCTCACTAGCTTATGGTCCAAATATGACACTAAATGGTGTGAGAATCCATTTCTTCCACGGAAGCCTTGTGATTTCAAAATTGATCAGTTTATTTCCTATTGCCATATGTGAAAGGAAAATCACCTCCATTTTTTCTTTCTTTGCCATGAAAAGATGAAAAGAATCAATATGTGTTTTGTATGTATTCTTGAATAAGAGTTAGGATTCCTTAAAATAAAAGGTTCTGTCTTTTATATAATAAAAGAACATGGATTATACTTTAAAACATCACAAAGATACCAAGAAGTATCATAAAAGATATGTTTTACGTGTAATTCTATTACAAAATGCTGTTAAAGTGCCAATGATTTGAAGAATCATTTCTTGGATTCAAGATAAGTTCATACCCCAAAGGTTACTTTTCAAGGTCAGTGACATCTACATTTCAGTTCTTTGCATGAGAATCTAGTTTTTAACTGAAAACTACAAATTCTTAAAATATTGCCAAGCTAAACTATGGGAATAGTTGTGTTTTAGCCAGAAGTTTCCTATAGCCTTCTGTGTGTGTAAACCTTGCGTGGTATCACATCCAAGCTTCTTAATTTCACCATTGCTTGTTGTTTCCTTCTATTAAATACATCATTGCCTGTGCCACACAACCTGATCTGTTTGTTCCTTGACTCCATAGTCATTACCATTGGCTTCCCTAAGAAAAACCTTTCCTCTTTTTCCTTGCTTTCCCTTCCTTCAACCTTAACCTCAAATATACTGCTTCCATGTGAGCATTTGCCTATTGAATAGATTGATTCCTTTTTAGTAATATTTCCTTGACTAGGATTTCCTTCTAGCCTAGCAGCGGGAGATGATCTACGTAGGTGTCAACCCTTATGGCTCAGGGAACCAGAGGAACTCCCTGAAGACAGAAAGGAGATACCCTGATTATAGATTACTAGTTCACAGATAAATCTGCCACCTGGGAACCCCCAATAGATAAATCACACTGTGTTAAAAATGGGCTGAGCCAGGACAACACTTTAGTTGATGTTTACTTTTAAAACACAGCTGGACTACTGTTACAGCTTTTTCCAAAGTCAGTGCATTTTTAAAAGCAAAGCATTTCTTAAACATTTTAAATGAAAAAATCCAAAGTAACCATGTTAGAGACCTTATGAGACGGATGTATTCATGTTGTATGAATTTAATTCTTTTTTTTTTCCTAAATCCAAAGAGCAAATTACCAATTATATGTTTTTAATACAAACACTACAGGTGAATTAAAAGAAATCAAGTAAGATATCTCCAGCCTTCATTATGAACTTCTGGGAGACAAGAGCCAGGCAACTGAGGAATTAGCCATTCTAATTCATAAGCTCAATGGAAAACTGAACCCAGCATGCTGAGATGCGAATGACTCAGTAACTGGAATTACAGCTTTGACTAGAGCACAACTGTGAGCAATAATAATTCTAAGTATAAAATACTTGAAAAACTATGGTGTAAACTTTTAGTATTGACTACCTTTATCATGTGAATCTTTAAAAGTTAGGTCTTAATGATTTTACTGTGTTATCATTAGGCAATGGTCTTCATTTTAATGGCTTGCCTTGACATTACAAATAACAACATGTCATTGCATGTGAAGGCCCAATATTAACTACATTACCGACATTTTTTGTCCATTTTAGAATAAACACTATGTCTCTGCACTACCTGTTTGCCTACAAGCGACTGTAAGCTCTTTGGGGACAGGAACCATGTCTTATTCATCTTTATGTCTCCAGGATCTAGTACAGTGCCTGGCACACAGTAGGTGCTCAATAAATGTTGTCAAAACCAACCAAACTGCCAATAAAATACAAATAAAAATTCAAAGGCCATCACTATGTAGCATATCTTCCCTTGGGCAAATACTGAAGACATTTTTTTTAAATAGAAACTGAAAAAATTTATAAACAGCTATGATTTGGTCAGATTTTCTTAGATTTTTGGCATCACTGATACTCCTAGAACCTTTGAATCTTGAATGAAGAATTTCACAATGAGATGGGTTAACAGAAAATATAATTACATTACATATTTGTTTCATAGACTTGTTCAAAGCAACACATTAAAGGTTTTTCTAAAGTATATACTGTTTGCTTACTGTCTTAGATTTTCATTTGTTGTTTTTCAGTAATGTGAATTTAGTCAGCAGGGTGGTGAATTTTTTTTTAAAGTTGGGGGTTATGCAGGATTGTTAGTTATGACCTCTTAATTTCTGCATCTGATGATTTAATGCTAATAAGTCATCAACAACTGGCTTCATATCTTGGCTGTTAGCTCCACTCTGAGTTTTGGAGGGCACACTATGGGAAGCAATGGAGCAATGGCCATGTGCCTGCAAAGGCGCGGCCAAGCATTACCAGCTGTGCTTCATTTCCCTTTGCGGCCTCTCTTGCCATTACTGCTTATGCTGAGTAACATCTTTTTTTTTTAATCAAGGCATTTCAGTTACACTTGTTACATAGAATAGATAGTGATATGTCTGTATCTGACTTACTATATAAGTGAGCTGAACACTGGTAATATTGAGGCTTCTTGACTAATAGGAAAGGGGATACAGGCTGGTAAGCTCCCTCATCTCTTCGTAGACAATAAAATATGCAAAGTATTTGTTTTTTGACCAGCTAGGTTTAAATCTTTCATTATCATCCTGATTCTCTCCCATCTGTTCCTACCAAATCTATACCAGAATACAAATTATGGTCATAGTTCAAAGATCATTTTATAGGTTCTAAAAGTCAATTAAATATATAATATTTTAACAGTCACTACATCACACAGAAAGGGTTTCTAGATATGAAGACAAACATGAACATTAAAGGAACTACGTAAAGCCCTTTAAAGATTATTTCTTAATTTCTACTTTTGGAGACTTAATTAAATTAAGAAAAGAACTCTATACTTGCTACCATTGTAGGATATTTCAGTAACTTTTGTTCTATGCTAATAGTATTTGTCTTAAACATTTTAAAAACTTTATGTATTTTATGTTATGCTTCAGAACTGAATAAAATACTGAGTTTTTTTTTCATTGCTATATGTTACCATATTTTATATGAAAACAGTAAAGATATGAAGTTTCCATGATAGACACTTTGTCTTATATATAGTATGATTTAGGCTTCCAAGTGTGAATATTTTTGATTACAGTTATGGAGCAGAATATTAAGTAATAGTTTTAACTGGGGGTGGAAAGATGTTGAATAAAAGTGTCAAATTCAGCTAGTTTAAGATTCTTAGAGTCTTGAGTGAAGATGAAATTCATGTGTGTCCATACATCTTATATTTTAGTCCATACCTTTTGCAATTCTAGAACTCTCAACATAGGTTGTTTTTCCATTATTTATTATGTTTGTGTAAAACTAGCACTTTTTTCAGTGTTTAGGAGTTAATTTATTCAATCAATATTTATTGCATGTTAATAGGTGTTTAATAATGTTCAAGGGAAAAATCAGGGTAAATAGCAGACAAAAATCCCCAGTCTCCTGGAGCAATTAATTACAGTCTAACATGAAAATAATATATAACAAACATTTATGTCACACAGAAGCAAAAGTTTCCATGCTGGTAATCTGTTACCTTTGAGTCTCTTCTTGGGTCATCTCCCCAGGGGCTCCAATTTCAGCATCATGTGTAAAATAAGTATGTTATGATACTTCACATTTTTCCTCTCTTTACACTTTCTGGGTGAGCTTCAAGAGAAGGATGTGATGCCAAGGTGTGGTAGATGCTGCTGCTATTATGAAAGCTCCCCGCCCGGATCCCTTTTAACAAACCAGTGCATGTGTCTCTGAGATCCCAACTGTCCTGTTCCCCAGGGAATTGCCATCAGATGAAAGAAAGCAGCCTCGTCCTGGTCTGGTAGTCAACAACCAATTTCTGTGAAAGCATGAAAAGCTGTTTTCTTGTGTCAAGCTGGGGCCAACTCTTTTGGTCCAAGTCATGCTTCAGGACTCTAGCAAGGATTTAGGCTATGGCTAGATTCTAGCCGGGCTTCTGTGGTGGCTCAAATGGTCAAGAATCCACCCGCAGTGAGGGAGACCTGGGTTTAATCCCTGGGTTGGGAAGATCCTCTGGAGGAGAGCATGGCAACCCATTCCACTTTTCTTGTCTGGAGAACCCCATGGACAGAGGGCCCTTGCAGGCTACAGTCCATGGGGTCACAAAGAGCACAGCACTCAGCACAGCACAGACTCTAGCTGAGACCAACTCTGTTTAGCTTCTCCTTTGTTATCACTTTCAATGGCTGCATAAGGGCCCACAAAGTGGGTGCACTATTTCCCTGTTTAGTGGATAGTTAGGTTTCTGTTTTAAATAATGCCTTGAGTATGGCTTCTAACCTATTTTTTGTGGTTTTCATAGACTAAATATCCAAAATTGGGGTTATGAGTTAAAAATATAGCCACATAATTTATAGATTTGGATACATATTACTAAGTTGCTTTTGAAAGTGGTTTTATTAGTTGTTTAAACCATCATGGTTGAGCTCATGTTCTCTCTACAGCATATATAGTGGTATCGTTTAAATGTTTTTCTCATTCAAAGGGCAAAAAAAATATATCTTACTTTAGTATTATTGATTACAAGTGAAGGTAACACATTTTTACATGGTTGTGCAGAAGCCATCTTCTTCGTGAATTGTCTGTTCATGTTTTTCTTATTGGAATAACTGTATTTCTTTTTAAAATATTTGGAAGAATTGTTTATAAGAATACTAACTGCACACATTTATCCCATTTATTTTTATATTTTAAAATTTTGTGATGTATGAAATGTCTAATCTTTATTTTTCATATTGTTTTCTCCTTTGTGGCTTCTTCTATCCCTTTTGTTGTTGTTGTAAAATTTTTTTTTCTTTGACACCTGGTGGTCGCTTTCTAACTGCCAAAGCCCCTGCTTCCCCTCCCAGCCCCTTCTCCCACATGTCCTCTGAGAGACAGCCATTGAACTCCCACAGACCAGCCCCCTTGGGCTTGGGATCATTCTATTCCTTTTAAGATGAGACAGATACAAATTTCTTTCTGTTATGGGCTGAATTGTGTCCCCCCTGCTTCCCTCCTCATCTCCAAATTCATCTGTTGAAGTCCTAACCCCTAGTACTTCAGAATGTGACTGTTTTTGGAGAAAGGACCTTTAAAGAGATAATTAAGTTAAAATTAGGTCACTAGGGTGATTCTTTATCCTTCATGACAGTGTCCTTATTAGAGGAGATTAGAACACGGAAGAACACAGAGGGAAGACGACGGGATGACACAGCGAGAAGACGCCAGCATATGCACCAAGGAGAAAAATGCCTTCCACAACTGGTTTAGCTCCCTGCTGACACATTGATTTTGTATTCCTAGCCTGTGAGGTCTTACAGGAAAATAAGTTTCTGTTCTGTAAGCTACTCAGTTTGTAGTACTTTATTATGGAGGCCCTATTTAACTAATATACCTTCCAACCCCCTACATTCCATAAAATTCTGTAATTATTCTATTTCATTTTCTTCATGGCTTTATTTTTCTATTTACTTCTACAATGTATATGTATTTTTATTGAGTCTAAATTGATATTTTCTCCAAATTGCTGCACAGCTAAACCATCTTCAAGCATTGTTGTATATTACCATACAGAGTTATTTTAGCCTCAAAAAAAAAATGTCCATAATACCCTGGGACCGAGGTAGAATCTTCTCAGATCTCTGTGTAGGAAATCATTTTTTTTTCCTTAAGAAACTCTTCTCAAGGGATTAATTTTTGTTTCACAAACATCTCTGAACTCTCCCTTAGTAAGCCACAGAAATCATTTGTGAACCCTCTCCTCATAGACCACAGAGACCACTTATTTGTTTGCAGTATTTCTGCAGGCAGAGTATGACAGGCACAAAGGACAGACTGGTGAAAGTCAGTCAAGGAATGTCAGTGCTCAGATCCTGGATCACCACTATAGGCCAGCAGCAGTGTGAGGATCCCTTAGGCCTTTTCGGAGATATGTGATTTTGAAGGTATTTTCATAATACTAAGATTCTATTTGCCTTTTTCACTGTGTTGACATTTGTACTGATGGTACAAAAACAAGGGTTAATACTGCTGGTACTTAAGCATGGATCAAGGCAAGGGCTTTAAACTGTTGTAATAGTCATTTTATTCTCCATCCCTTTGTTACCAACAAGAAACAATGCTTCATGTATTAATAAAAATGTCCTTTATGAAGCAGTGGAAATAGTTAATTTTAAGTCTCTATGCTGGATTATCTTTTTCAATATTCTGTGGGGTGACATGTGAAGTATGCACAAAGAATTTCTAGTGAATACAGAAGTACATTAGTTATTTCAAGGAAAACCACTTGTAAGATTATTTGAGTTGCTGGCTGAATTCACTGATTTTTTCCATGGTACCTTTTTTTTTGAAAGCATGACTGACAGGCAAATTATGATTATTTAGACTTGGGTACTTGGCATATACTTCGTTATTAATTCAAGAAGTGAAACTATCATTTAAAGGAAAATAATTGACATTTGTTGCCAATGCTTAAAATTCAAACTTTTAAGCACAAATTAGAATTTTGCAAAAATTTGTGTCCATCATCTGAGGCTGACAACTTTCCAACACTTCAGATTTTTTTCTGGTGGAATCTTTGATGACATATACAACATGCTCAAAAGTCTGTTTGTTAAATGAAGCCACATTACAAGTAACTTTTCAAAACTACCACTTGTTGAGTTTGGGACTCATTTTCTTCATATACTTACAGTAACAAAAACAGCAAAAACTACATATACCAATAAATTGTATGCAGAAGTAGATCCGGGACTTCCTTGCTTACTCTTCAGGTGGGCAGTCAATAGATCTGCAAACAAAGCCAGTCTTTTTACTTTTATTTTGGAAAAGAATGATTTTTCATTAAAATATATACATAATGAGTTCATTATCTTTTCAATATTATTTTTAGAAATTTAGTTCTTTTTGGTAAGTATCAACAGATAATTCATATAAACAAAGGTCTTTAGGGTCCTCAACAGTTTATAAGAGTTTTGTAAAGGGGTCCTTTACAAAATAGGAAAAGGAGTATGTCAAAGCTGTATATTGTCACACTAGTTATTTAACTTATATGCAGAGTACATCATGAGAAATGCTGGGCTGCAAGAAACGCAAGCTAGAATCAAGATTGCTGGGAAAATATCAATAACTTCAGTTATGATATAACTGCATATCTTCAATATGCAGATGACACCACCCTTATGGCAGAAAGCGAAGAACTAAAGAGCCTCTTGATGAAAGTGAAAGAGGAGAGTGAAAAAGTTAGCTTAAAGCTCAACATTCAGAAAACGAAGATCATGGCATCTGGTCCCATCACTTCATGGCACATAGATGGGGAAACAGTGGAAACAGTGGCTGACTTTATTTTTCTGGGCTCCAATATCACTGCAGGTGGTGATTGCAGCCATGAAATTAAAAGGCGCTTACTCCTTGGAAGGAAAGTTATGGCCAACCTAGACAGCATATTAAAAAGCAGAGACATTACTTTGCCAACAAAGGTCCGTCTAGTCAAGGCTATGGTTTTTCCAGTGGTCATGTATGGATGTGAGTGTTGGACTATAAAGAAGCTGAGCACTGAAGAATCAATGCTTTAGAACTGTGGTGTTGGAGAAGACTCTTGACAGTCCCCTGGACTACAAGGAGATCCAACCAGTCCATCCTCAAAGAGACCAGTCCTGGGTGTTCATTGGAAGGACTGATGTTGAAGCTGAAACTCCAGTACTTTGGCCACCTGTTGCGAATAACTGACTCATTGGAAAAGACCCTGATGCTGGCAGGGACTGGGGGCAGGAGGAGAAGGGGACGACAGAGGATGAGATGGCTGGATGGCATCACCAACTCGATGGACATGGGTTTGGGTGAACTCAGGGAGTTGGCGATGGACAGGGAGGCCTGGCGAGCTGCGGTTCATGGTGTCGCAAAGAGTCGGACACGACTGAGCGACTGAACTGAACTGAACTGAAGGGGTCCTAGGGCCAAAAGTTTGAGAACTGCTGCTTGTAAACTAACTCCTACGGCGGTAAAACATATTTCTTTGAGGGAGCCTTTCCAGTGGCGGTGACATAGGTCAGAATCTACCCTGGCTTCAAGTCAGTGATCCACACACAAAGACTTGGGGCTCAGCGCAGTAGTGGCATCGTAGCTCTTCTGCGTCCTGGTCTCCCTGGAAACCACTCTTCTCAGGGCTCCCGAACCCGGCCCTCCTTTCCTCTCCGCCTCTCATTGGAGCGGGTTCAGTCAGTGGGCGGTCTGTCGGGGGGTGGGCGTGGCTTCATGCCCTACAGAGCCCACTCGCAGGAACGTCCTGACGTCACGCAGGACGCCGCTGCCCTGACGCTCCGCCTTTGCATCCCCCACTGAACCCACAGTAGCTGGCGTTACCCCTCAAAGGAGTCGCGAGCAGTTTCCCCTGAGGCCTGGGATACCACACACTTTGACCCACTTAGCCTGGCCTGGTGCTGTCCGCCGCGTCCGTGCCGCCGTCATGGATCTGAATCTAAACCGAGCGGATTATTTGCAGGTAAACCTGAGGGGTTGGGGCGGACGCTGCGCGTAGTGAGCCCCGCTCTAAGAGAGGATTCGATCCTTCCACTGCCGTTTGTTGGGGTCTGTGGGAGCCGAGGGTGAAGGAGTGAGTGTGAGTGGAGCCCTCCAGACGCCTCCCGCACAGGCTCGCCCGCGGGCCCGGTCCGCGGGCACTTGGGAAGAAGGAGAACCGCCCCGTCCCGGTGTGCCGGCGTCCTGAAGATGCTCCGAGCGTCCTGACGCGATCCGGGATTCCTCCCCAAGGCCCTTCCTTCTCCTCCCCGCTGGCTGCAGCTACCTGTGGGCTTCAAACTCCTGACTCTCCTTCTCTACCCAGTCTCGTGTCCCTCGGGCCAGACATTTCTTACTGTGAGCTGGACCTGGCGACGCGGACAGTAATAAAAGCAATGGTAGCCGTTTTCGAGGGTCTGGTTTATTCTCAGAGCTTACCTTTTGTGCATATATTATATTGTTGTTCGTCGTTCAGTCGTGTCAGATTCTTTGGGACCCCATGGACTGCATGCAACACGCCAGGCTTCCCTGTCCTTCACTGTCTCCTGGAGCTTGCTCAAACCCATGTCTTGTTGAATCGGTGATGCCATCCAACCATCTCATCCTCAGTCATCCCCTACTCCTGCCCTCAGTTTTTCCCAGCATCAAGGTCTTTTCCAGTGAGTCAGCTCTTAGCATCAGGTGGCCAAAGTATTGGAACTTCAGATATATTTTCCTTCACAAAAATTCTCAAAGTCGATACGTGACGATCAAAGGGAATTTTCATAATAGCCAAACTGATGCAGTTCCTATCTGAAACAAAGCCTCTTTCTGTTACACCACCCTGCCTCTCGGGATATTTCAGCCATAGACTTTCCCTCTTCTCTATCTCCTTTCCCAGTAATCCTCTTTCGGCTAGTGGTACAAATATTTATCCTGCCACTTTACTTGAGACTTATGCCAGATACTTCCCACCTTCAGTTCAGTTCAGTTCAGTCGCTCAGTCGTGTCCAGCTCTTTGTGACCCCATGAATTGCAGCACGCCAGGCCTCCCTGTCCATGACCAACTCCCAGAGTTCACTCAGACTCACTTCCATTGAGTCGGTGATGCCATCCAGCCATCTCATCCTTTGTCATCCCCTTCTCTTCCTGCCCCCAATCCCTCCCGGCATTAGGGTCTTTTCCAATCAGTCAACTGTTCGCATGAGGTGGCCAAAGTATTGGAGTTTCAGCTTCAACATCAGTCCTTCCAATGAACACCCAGGACTGGCCTCCTTTAGGATGGACTGGTTGGATCTCCTTGCAGTCCAAGGGACTCTCAAGGGTCTTCTCCAACACCACAGTTCAAAAGCATGTGTTCTTCCTCACTCAGCTTTCTTCACAGTCCAGTTCTCACATCCATACATGACCACAGGAAAAACCATAGCCTTGACTAGACGGACCTTTGTTGGCATAGTAATATCTCTGCTTTTTAATATGCTATCTAGGTTGCTCATAACTTTCCTCCCAAGGAGTAAGTTTCTTTTAATTTCATGGCTGCAGTCACCATCTGCAGTGATTTTGGAGCCCCCCAAAATAAAGTCTGACACTGTTTCCACTGTTTCCCCATCTATTTCCCATGAAGTAATGGGACCAGATGCCATGATCTTCGTTTTCTGAATGTTGAGCTTTAAGCCAACTTTTTCGCTCTCCTCTTTCACTTTCATCAAGAGGCTTTTGAGTTCCTCTTCACTTTCTGCCATAAGGGTGGTGTCATCTGCATATCTGAGGTTATTGATATTTCTCCCAGCAATCTTGATTCCAGCTTGTGCTTCTTCCAGCCCAGTGTTTCTCATGATCCCACCTTAATATCTTCCATATCCATCTGGTCACCACATTTCACTGTTTCTATCTTGGAAGTATCTGTTGAATCTGTCATGTTTTCTCCCTCCATCTCTGTTATCCCCAGTTCAGTCCTCATCTCTTGGATAATGGAAATAGCCTCCATCCTCCTCTCCCTCCAACCCATACTTTACAACACTGGCTAGACTGATGTTTCAAAAATACACATCTAAGTAGATTAGTTTAAACTTTAACACTATTCCATAGAATACAAAATAACAGGATAGATCTATATGTACAATATGTAAATTCTTTCATGGTCTATTGTCTCAATTTTTCTCCCTTTGGTCCCATTCTCCACCCCTAACCATGCCCAACTACTGACATTTCTCTGCTGAGCAGACCATGCTGTTTTCAACTTCTGTGTCCTTTGTAAAATAATCTTCATCATCAGTTAGATTGGATGTCATTGTCATCAGCATGTTGGTGTCTTAGCAAAAATCTTTTGTTCCATTTTCAATAATAATCTATTTCTAAAGATTTTTCATTACAAACTCTTCTTTAACAGCTGTATGAAGTTGTAAAAAAAGGCTTCTAGATATAGTTTTTTTGTGTGAATTACCTTGCCAGTAATGTCACATAATTATATTTAACTTGACAACTGTATAGCATGAATTTTACTGTTTTTGATTGTTTCCTATATTCTGACTTTTGTGGCATATTTCATTAGAAAATAACTTCACTTCTGATAATTATTTTATATCGCTAATTGTAATGAAAAAACTAAGGCTTACTATGATTAGAATCTGCTGGTCCTTTTAATATTTGAGGTATAACTTTAAATTAGTGTATTAGAAAACATTAACTAGGCAGCTGATATGTTTCCTTAGGTGGGGGTGACCTCTCAGAAGACTATGAAGCTACTTCCTGCCTCAAAACATAAAGCCACACAAAAGGTAATGTAGAGCTACTGATTCCTCCATATCTCTCTAGCTTTTACAGAGGAGAGGTTTATATTCCCTTCTTTATTGATAAGTTTTTTTTTAATTCCAAAGCTAAAGTGGAAATGGATTTCTGTTCATTTGAACAGAGGTTGGAATACCAAGGGACACTTATATACAGTAATTTTCTTGTACATTATAAGTATCATGTACAATCAGTAAATAGTATTAGCAAACTAGTTGAAAACCATGTTCCATTTTTCTGGGAATAATTTTCCCTGAGTGTACTTGTGCATACCAGATTGTATATATGAAAAAAGAAATATAAAGCAGAATATGCTGTAGAGAAAATACTTTTTAAAAACTTTGTCATATTTTTTGAGTAATTTTTATTTTAAACTTTATATTTAGCAAACAATATTGATTTTTTATAGAAATATTAATCCTGAAATTTCTGTAAGACAATATAATTTCTTAGTATACTAATGGGATTCTTTAATAGCTGCAAAATAAATACAGTATTACCATATAATACATTTTATTAAGATAAATCAACAGATTTTTGATTATCATTTATTGTATTCAGTCTACTAAAGCAACACTTTTCAAACCTTTTGGTCTTAGGACTCATTTATAGTATTTTTAAGATCATTTTATTATTTTGTTTATTTTTTATTGGAATATAGTTGGTGTACAATATTATATAAGTCACAGGTATGCAATATAGTGATTCATAATTTTTAAACATTATATTCCATTTATAGTTATTATAAAATATTGGCTCTGTTCTCTGTATTATACAGTATATCCTTGTACCTAATTTTATACATACTGGTTTGTATCTCTTAATCCCTACTCCTGTGTTACCCCTCTTCCTTCCCTCTCCCCACTGGTAACCCCTGGCAGTTTGTTTTCTGTATTTGTGACTCTGCTACTTTTTGTTATATTCACTAATTTGTTGTGGTTTTTAGATTCCACATACAAATGATATATGGTTTGTTTTTCTCTGACTTATTTCACTTAACATCACGCCTTCTGAGTCCATCCATGTTGTTGCAAATGGGAAATTTTCATTCTTTTTAATGACTGAGCAGTATTCTTTATCCATTCATCTGTTAATGGACACTTACATTGTTTCTCTATCTTGGCAATTATAAACAGTGCCATGAACATTGGGGTGCATATATCTTTTTGAATTCATGTTTTTGGTTTTTTCAGATATATGCCCAGGAGTGGCATTTCTGAGTCATATAGTAGTTCTATTTTTAGTTTTTTGAGAAACCTCAATATTGTTTTCTACAGTGACTGCACCAATTTATATTCCCACCAACAGAGTACAAGAGTTCCTTTTCTCCACATCTTTGTCAGCATTTGTTATTTATGTTATTTTTGATGATTGCCATTCTGACAGGTGTGAGGTGATATCTCATTGTGGTTTTGATTTATATTTCTCTGATGATAAGTGATGTTAAGCATCTTTTCATGTCCCTGTTGGCTGTTTGCATTTCCTCTTTGGAAAAATGTTTATTCAGGCCTTCTGCCCATTTTTTAATCAGGTTGTGTTTCTAATATTAAGTTGTATGAGCTGTTTATATATTTTGGATATTAACCCCTTATTGCTCATATTATTTGCAAATACTTCCTCCCATTTGATAGATTTTCTTTTCTTTTTTTTCCTATGGTTCCCTTTACTGTGCAAAAGTTTTTGTTTAGGTAAATCAACTATCTTCAATAAAAATTAAAAAAATGAAAAAAGCTGCTTTTAAAAATATCAAATAGGTCTGTCACAAACTTATTTTCATAGTGCTTTAAAAATTAATCTTACAACATTCTTATGCCTTGGTGATGGGGAAAAAGTCACCTCCTTGCCCTATCCATCTGTATTCTCTTGTTCTCTTTACCTTGTAGGAAACCAGCTACTTCTGTAACAACTCTCACAGGCTTCTCTTTGTCCCTTTCTTGTAATTCTTTAGTGAATATTTTTTTGTAGGGCTGTCTTTACTAGGTTTTCTGATCTGTTTTTTTAAATAATTTCTATATTGTGGATCTGGTTTCCCCATATAAGTTAATAAGGCATAATAACAGTAATTTTAGATTCTCTTCAATCTGTTGCAGGTGGTTGTTGGAGATCATGATGGCATAGTTATGTGCTTTGGCATGAAGAAGGGAGAAGCAGTGGTATGTGTATGTTTTGAATACTCCCAGGTTAAGCTTTTTCTAAAGCACAATGAAAAATGGGTTAAAGGAAGTAGTGATATGAAGTATGAGACTTCAGGCAGCATAAGAGTCATTTGCTAGCTGTTTACAAAACATCTTTGACATTCTAAGGTGATATATTAGTTTTTTTTTCTGCTGTGTAACAAATTACCTCAAATTTAGAGGCTAACAATGAAATACATTTATTATCTCTCAGAGGCAGGAATCCAGCCTCGAGGCCTCATGTGGCTGCAACATGGATGTTAGCCAGGTTCAGTTTCTTTCTGGAGCTCAGAGACCTATTCCTTGCCCATTTGGCTGTTTGAAGAATTCAGTTCTTTATTATTATTGAACTGAGATCCCCACTGGATTGCTGTCTATCAGCCCAGGCCTGCTTTCATCATTTGAGGCCCCCACACTTCCTTGCCGTGTCATCTTCTCACAGGCCCTCTCACAACATGGCAACCTGCTTCTTTAGGCCAATGGAAAAATCTGTCCAGTCTTCTAAGATAGAGTCTTACCTAACAGAGTGCACCCTGGAAATGACCATTACATCACCTTTACCATTTAATATAGCCTAGTCAAGAAGTGATTATTACATTATCATATTCACAGACTGTAATTTAAAAGTGATAGGTCTGAGATGTGAACTCTTATCTTCATTATACCTTATATGGAATTTGCAAAAAGATGAAGCAGGTAAAAATGATCAGAAACTCAGTGTTTCCATTATCCATATATTCTTCCAGATAGTTTGTTCTCTGTGTATAAAGTCATTGAGGGTGAAGGAAGAAACTGATGCCAATAATAAAATAGAAATTCAGGAAAAAGAAATTAATAATGCAAATACTTCCAATTAAATAGAGAGATATGAAGTTATACACTCAGGTTTTCAGTAGATTCTGTAGTCCTTTGTTTATACTACTAAAATTTTTAAAATTGTAAGGGAACCATGAGAAATTAGTTTTAAAAAGATGATTAAAATACTGGAGGAGGTAGCCATTTTCTTCTCCAGGGGATCTTCCCAACCCAGGGATCAAACCCAGGTCTCCTGCATTGCAGACAGATTTTTAGCCAGCTGAGTCACAGGGAAGCCCATAAAAAGATGATTAAAGTGTAAAAACATGTCCATTAGAACCAGATGGGGAGTCTTGGTAAAGTGCAGATTCTCATTCAGTAGATCTGCGGTTGAGCCTGAGGGTCTGAATTTCTAAAAGGAAAGTGATGCTGTGCTGCTGCTTAGTGAGCCCTACTTTGAGTTGCAAGAATTTAGATTTTAATGATGTTATTGAAATATGTGTGGGAATAAAGTTTGAAGATATTTAGCAAAAAAATCCACAAGATGGTTGAAGTAAGCACATTTGTACCTACAGGTGTTCCTATATAGTAAAACTATAAACTTTTGTAAATTTAAAAGCACTACATTTTTATGGTAAAGGAAAATATTTGCAATAAGTTTGTGTACTTAATTTTTCCCTTAACAATTTTTGCAGACAGTGTTCAAGACTTTACCTGGGCAGAAGATTGCAAGATTGGAACTAGGAGGGGTTCTTAATACACCCCAGGAGAAAATTTTTATTGCTGCCGGATCTGAAATTAGAGGCTTCACAAAGAGAGGAAAACAGTTCCTCTCTTTTGAAACAAACCTCACTGAAAGCATTAAAGCTATGTATGTTTATTCTTTCTTTTTATTTTTACATGTCCATTTACAATATTTTGGATAGGTGACAAACATCTGATTAAGTATCATATCTTAATAGGTTATCTAGGAAATAACTAAAAATACTTTATAAGTCAGAAATTGAATTTGACCTGTAATCAATATATAATCAATTGGTTATTGAAATCTTTTCAAGACATTTATAATATTTAAATTCAGTTATGATTCATAACCAAAGTATAAAAGAAGTGAAAGAACTCTCCAGATATTTACATTCAAATAAATACCCTCTTTATGATCACAGGTGATGATAGCTATCTAGTGAAAATAATATATTAGTATATAATTTTTGTCAAACATTTTACCTCCCCCATGAAAACTTGATTCATTCTAAGAATTAGAATATAGTTATGATTATTATCTAAATTTTATTAACTGTAATTTTAAATGAACTTATTTCTTTTTTCAAGTTAAAATTTTAATGAAATCATTTTTTTCCACTATTTATTATTTAGTTTCAGGTAGATTCAGTTTAGATAGCCTTTTTCTATTTAGTGTGATAGTAAGAAAGATATGGAGTAGGAAATGGCAACTCACTCACTCATTCCAGTATTCTTGCCTGGAAAGTTCCATGGACAGAGTAGCCTAGTGGGCTACAGTCCATGGGATTGCAAAGAGTCAGACACAACTGAATGGCTGAGCATGCAAGAAAGATAACTGTAGAGTTAAAGCTACCTGAGTTGCAGTCCAGTCTACTGTCTACTGTGCATTTAGGCAAGTTACTTAACATTTTATTAATATTATTCCCCTTAAAAAGGGATAATTGTATAAACTCGGAATAATTGTTCCTAGTTTATAGAGTTATGAGGATTGAGCTAATATATTTAAGTCACTTAGGACAGTGCTTGGCACATAGTACACATTAAAAAAAACCCTACTTTTTGACATATTAACTGCCTTCAGTTGTAGACAGGTGAATTACCGTTATCCTGTCTTCATTTACAGTTTTTCTGAACTCAATTTTTGAGAAGCCTGAGGCCTTAAGAACCTCATTTTCAGCTTTCAAAATCATGGCTATACCAAAAGGCTAGAATAAGTATGGGAAATGAAAACAAACAGTGTTCTCTGAGTCTATGATAAAATGATAGTAAACTGTAAATAAATAAACTTTTCATCTCTGAAAATAATTCAGGAGTTTCCTATGCTTATTTTTTAAAATGTGGATGTCTTAAATTACTTTTCATACTCTCAGGCACATATCCGGCTCAGACCTTTTTCTCAGTGCAAGTTACATCTATAACCATTATTGTGACTGCAAAGACCAACATTATTACCTTTCTGGGGACAAAATCAATGATGTCATCTGCCTTCCAGTGGAAAGACTGCTTCGTGAAGTACCAGTGTTGGCCTGCCAGGACAGAGTACTCCGAGTTTTACAGGTTACTGGTATTTGCACTTTTATAGTTTTTCATAATTTAGGTATGTAAATATTGATGAACAATGTATAATTGAGATAAATTACTTTAGTGACCACTACCACTTTAAATATCTTAAAATTATATCTGAAAATTTTTTAATGTTTTACTTGACTAACCTTATTTTTTTTTTTACTTGAGGCAAATGTGTTGAAATCTTTAGCAAGTTTTTAGAGAGGCATATATGGAAAAAAGGACACTTTTCTCCCCCTCAACCCATACATGATATCTGAGTTAGTTTAATTAGAATGTAGCACCTTTACTACACTTACTTCCCCACTTTTATTTTTTTTCCCATCTATCACCCTCAGTTCAGGTCAGTCTCTGAGTCGTCTTTGCAACCCCATGGACTGCAACACACCAGGCTTCCCTGTCCATCACCAACTCCCGGAGCTTGCTCAAACTCATGTCCATCAAATCAGTGATGTCTTCTGTCGTCCCCTTCTCCTCCTGCCTTCAGTCTTGTCCAGTGACAGGGTTCTTTCTAATGAGTCAGTTCATTGCATCAGGTGGTCAAAGTATTGGAGTTTCAGTTTCAGCATCAGTCCTTCTAGTGAATATTTAGGACTGATCTCCTTTAGGATGGACTAGCTTGATCTCCTTGCAGTCCAAGGGACTCTCAAGAGTCTTCTACAACACTACAGTTTGAAAGCATCAATTCTTTGGCACTCAGCTTTCTTTATAGTCTGACTCTCACATCCATACATGACTACTAGAAAAACCATAGCTTTGACTATACAGACCTTTGTTGACAAAGTAATGCCTCTGCTTTTTAATATGTTGTCTAGGTTGTTTTCTTCCATGGAGCAAGCGTCTTTTAATTTCATAGTTGTAGTCACCATCTGCAGTGATTTTGGAGCCCCGAAAAATAAAGTCAGCCACTGTTTCCCCATCAGTTTGCCATGAAGTGATGGGACCGGATGCCATGATCTTAATTTTCTGAATGTGTCTGTCACCCTCCTCTCTCCCAAAAAATCAAACTAAAAGAGGAAGTTGGGTTGGGGAGAAGGTATTAGGCTTTAACAAGGGAGAGTTGAGATCAAGATTGTATCATTTGAGTTTATCCAGCATTTATGACACTATGTTGAACAGAATAAGCACTCAGTAAATATTTGAAAAATCATTTATCTTTATATTTTTATTAAAAACTGTGATTGGCTAAAGCAACTACTTAGGCCATTGTTATTAATAATACTAGTTACAACTGTCTTCTTGAAAGTGACTTTTTTTTTTTTTGACCCTGCTGTGCAGCTTGTGGGATGTTAGTTCCCCAACCAAGGATTGAACTCAGACCCTTGGCAGTGAAAAAGTGCAACGTCCTAACCACTGGACCACCAAAGAATTCCGAAAGTTACTTTCAATAAAATAGACACACTCTCTCACACACATACATACACACACACCCAGGACCCATAAAATAAAGTTTAAATGTAAATGACAAAAATATAATAAAAATTTAAATGTAAATATAATGGATGAATTAATTGGATCAAAATTTAGGATGATGATAGTGCAATTGAACAAAAAGTATAGCTATTTATTCTGTACTACCAGATGGCCATTTCTTAGCATCAGCCCCCCTTTTTTAAAATTAATTTTTATTGATGTTTATTTGTTTTAGGATGTTGTGCTAGTTCCTGCTGTACAGCAAAATGAACAGCTATATGTTTAGACATCAGTTCTTTTTTTTTCCCCTATGAGTGACTAAAGTAATGTTCAAGGTTCTCTCTAGCAGCATGAATGATTGAGCTCTCCCCTAGCCTATGCTCCCCAATATGAGTTGTTTGAGTAAGGCTTTTAATAGGAGCTGACTCACATCCATTTAAAAATTGACCTGACTGAATTCTAGGACCCTGCTTTGTTTAACCAGTGACCCATGTGCTTACTATGGAAAGTGAAAACTTGAAGTCTTTCCTCTGACCTGCACACTTTTTCCCTACTTCCCCTCTGCCTCTGTATGCAATCCATTACCCCCAAAGGTAGCCTTTTAAAACAGTTTGTGTTTATATAGTTAGATATAGTTTTGTGTTTATATAGTTAGATACTCTGTGAATATTTAATGTTATTCTAAATAAAGTATAAAGCATATGAGTCATATATTCTATATGTATTTAAAATTTTTAAACAAAATGGTATATCAGATTTACTGTAATTGTGCAAATGTTTCTTCATTGAGAGATTTATCGTATTTTTTCTATGTGAATTTAATACTTCGATCTCATTCTTTAACAGCTTCACAAATTCTATGCACCAAATTAAAGCATTATGAGTGACAAAATTGAAAAAAAGACAGAATTTAACTTGTTTTCTTATCTAAATAGCAGGGAATTCTGCCTCTTACTAGAGTGGGTTTTGGAGATACAGAAAGGCAAGGCCAGAATTTTCCTTAGGAAGTAGCTTTGAGTCTGTCTGAATGTGCCCCAAGTTAGGACAGAAGATAAAGCTTGTTCCTAGAAAGTTCTGATAGGGAAAGTTACCAATGTCAAGTTTTCATGCAGACTGCCTAAAGGGAAAATTATTCGAAGTGGAGAATATTTGAAATACTTATTTCCTTGCTCTCTTTATTATATATATATCAGTTCAGTTCAGTCGCTCAGTCGTGTCCGACTCTTGGCGACCCCATGAATCACAGCACGCCAGGCCTCCCTGTCTATCACCAACTCCCGGAGTTCACTCAGACTCACGTCCATCGAGTCAGTGATGCCACCCAGCCATCTCATCCTCTGTCGTCCCCTTCTCCTCCTGCCCCCAATCCCTCCCAGCATCAGAGTCTTTTCCAATGAGCCCATATAAAATGAGTCAACGTGCAAAGTTGCTAACAAAAGTTAATATTCACAATCTAGTTTTTTCAATTGTTCTAGAGTTCTTTATATGAATGTTGATGTTATCTATGAATCATTTTATTATCAGTATTTTCAATTTGTATTCTGTTTTAGTTTTAAAATACTTGTTCTCCTTCAGGGATCTGATGTGACGTATGAAATTGAAGTTCCTGGCCCACCTACTGTTTTAGCCCTACACAATGGAAATGGCGGTAATCAGGGTTTAATTTTTGACAATCAAATAAGGGAGTGAGTTATGTTATTTAAGTTTAGATGTTTCAGGGTTTTAGTCATTTAACTATATATTAAGTGGAAATGGGAAACTGTAAAAAGAACTTGAACTGAAATAGAGAAAGTTGTCTTCTAACTTGCCAGTAGCTAACAGTAATGAGTCACTGAACTTGACTTTTCAGTTTCCTCATCTTAAGATTACTTGATGAGAAAACCATCTCTTACGGTTATAAAATTCTGTGAATGTATAACCATCTTTCTAAAATAAGTAAATTAATTAAAATCTGTCTTTTCATAATATTTTAAATGAGGTTTTTATATGAAAGCCAATATATATGAAAGCATTTTAATTTTAAAGGAATAGTGTGAGCTGTGAGATAACCATAATATGTTGACTTTTAACTGTAACTAGGTGACTCTGGAGAAGACCTTTTGTATGGAACATCAGATGGAAAACTTGGGCTTATTCAGATCACTACATCCAAACCAATACACAAGTGGGAAATTCGAAATGAGAAAAAGAGGGGAGGTATGTTTTTTATGTAACTCAGATTCTGAATTTTAGTGATAATTGAATAAAATAGCCTGGGAATTCCCTGGCAGTCCAGTGGTTAGGACTCCATGCTTTCACTTCCAAGAGCATGAGTTTGATCTTGGTCAGAGAACTAAGACCCTGCCTGCTGCATGGTGCTTGGCCACAGAGATAGATAGATAGACCTACCTGCATTGTATAGTTCATCCTATTTCCTTTATCCGTAAGGCAGAGCAGACCTAGCAATTTACAGAGCCACCTCATGTTTATTTACTAGTTGTTTATTTAGCAGGTCTATCAGTTTTGCTGTAATTTTTTAAAGTAAGATGTACTAATGGGGCTTCCCAAGTGGCTCAGTGGTAAAGGATCCACCTGCCAGTGCAGGAAACATAACAGATACCGATTCAATCTATGTATCAGGACAATCCTCTGGAGTAGGATGTTGCAGCCCACCCCAGTATTCTTGCCTGGAAAATCCCATGGACAGAGGAGACTGGTGGGCTACAGTCCAAGGGGTCAGAAAGAGTCAGACATAACTCAGCTACTGAGCACACACAGGATATACTAACAGTAATTTGGGATGGATAGGCACTGGAGAAGAAAATGGCACCCCACTCCAGGGTTCTTGCCTGGAGAATCCCAGGGATGGGGGAATCTGGTGAGCTGCCGTCTATGGGGTCACACAGAGTTGAATACAACTGAAGTGACTTAGCAGGCTTATGTGGGCTAATGTTTATCTATGACATCAATCTCTGCTCAAATCCAATTTTCATTGTTTGCTGTAGAGAATTAATTGGAATTTGGGAGTACTTGGTATGAGTCAAAGAAGTACAGTGAGATCAGAGAATATTCCTTTTTTTCTAAGGAATTTATACCTTTCTAAGGGGAATTTTTATCTGACTTGGTAAATTTGGATGGCTGTTTATAAGTACAGCATGAAATCTGATTGATGAGAAAATGTGTTAACAATGCAAAACATTTAAGGGAAAACAGTGTCTGGGAAGAGGAAAAAATAAAGGCAGAGAACTTGATGCAGAGATAAATTCTGTTCATTTGAGGAGCAGAAGGAAGACCAGTGTGATTAAATATGGCATGAAATGAAGTCAGAGGTAGGCTAAGGCCAAGTCATGGAGGTCCTTGGGAGCCTTGGTAAAGGGTTTGAATTTTAGTCTAGGTGCAGTGGGGAGTCATTGGAAAACTGTAAGTGGGAATATGATGTGATCTAATTTACCAAAACTAAAACAAAAACACTCCGTAGAGAGTGGATTTGCCAGGAAACAGGTTGAAATTAAAGACAGGGAATTGAATTAGGTAAGTTATTGCTATAGTTGTAATTTACTTTTTTTCCCCCCTACTCTGATATATAGATTTTTTTCATTCATAGTTAGTATATTTGACAGCAATATCAGTATTATTGCTAATTTATCACTTACCTTTTCTTAAAGGTATTTTGTGTGTTGACAGCTTTGACATTGTGGGTGATGGGGTTAAAGATTTACTTGTTGGAAGAGATGATGGAATGGTGGAAGTATATAGTTTTGATAATGCCCATGAGCCTGTTCTACGATTTGATCATGTAAGTTCATTTTTAAGACTATATATGTTTATATTTCATCAAGCAATTATAGAAATGGCTGACAGTTTGTGTTTTATTAAATGATTATGTTAAAATCTTGTGTTTGGCTTAAAATATTGCTGTTTTGATATTATCAAAATCTTGTCTAGACTGCTCTTATGTTTGAATAATAGATATTGCCCTCAAGCTGAACAATAAATTACTTTTTCATTTGATTTATAAATATTCTATATCTAAAGTATTAAATATTTTATCTTAGTTTCTATAATGCATAATATATTATAGGAGTAACATTTATATGTTTGGGTAACATAAATGAGATTGTGTTGTTTTAAAGTAATAAGGTTTGGAGAATAAACTTCATATTGTTAAGATGACATAAAAAATATCCTTAAACAGAGAGGGCAAAGTAGCAATTTCAGTTTTAGTCACCCAAGGTCCACTGTATAAGAAGAAATATTAGATAAAGAGTAATTTTTAGCTCACAAATTTTAAGCATAATTAGGCTTCTTTATCCCAAGGTATAGAGTCATATGGAAAAGCATTCTCCCATAAACTGAATCTTTCATTTTCATAAAGTGGTATTCTCCTGTCCAGGGTTTCCCTCTTCTGCCTCATGCATGATGTGTTGAGGCTGTTTAAGAACAACAAAAGCCACAACTCAGTATCAACTTTTCTTTCTTTGTCTAGTTTCTCTAATTGTGGTAGAAGTTCTCCCAGTACCTACTTTAATTGCATATCAGTAAATACAGATGTTTTGATGCACAGATAAAGTACAGTATTATATAGATAATATGGAGGTGATGGAATTCCAGTAGAGCTATTTCAAATCCTGAAAGATGATGCTGTGAAAGTGCTGCACTCAATATGCCAGCAAATTTGGAAAACTCAGCAGTGGTCACAGGACTGGAAAAGGTCAGTTTTCATTCCAATCCCAAACAAAGGCAATGCCAAAGAATGCTCAAACTACCACACAATTGCACTCATCTCACACACTAGTATAGTAATGCTCAAAATTCTCCAAGCCAGGCTTCAGCAATACATGAACCGTGAACTTCCTGACGTTCACGCTGGTTTTAGAAAAGGCAGAGGAACCAGAGATCAAATTGCCAACATCTGCTGGATCATGGAAAAAGCAAGAGAGTTCCAGAAAAACATCTATTTCTGCTTTATGGACTATGCCAAAGCCTTTGACTGTGTGGATCACAATAAACTGTGGAAAATTCTGAAAGAGATGGGAATACCAGACCACCTGACCTGCCTCTTGAGAAATCTATATGCAGGTCAGGAAGCAAGAGTTAGAACTGGACATGGAACAACAGACTGGTTCCAAATAGGAAAAGGAGTATGTCAAGGCTGTATATTGTCACCCTGCTTATTTAAGTTATATGCAGAGTACATCATGAGAAACACTGGACTGGAAGAAGCACAAGCTGGAATCAAGATTGCCAGGAGAAATATCAATGACTTCAGATATGCAGATGACACCACCCTTATGGCAGAAAGTGAAGAGGAACTAAAAAGCCTCTTGATGAAAGTGAAAGAGGAGAGCGAAAAAGTTGGCTTAAAGCTCAACATTCAGAAAATGAAGATCATGGCATCCGGTCCCATCTCTTCATGGGAAATAGATGGGGAAACAGTGGAAACAGTGTCAGACTTTATTTTGGGGGGCTCCAAAATCACTGCAGATGGTGACTGCAGCCATGAAATTAAAAGACGCTTACTCCTTGGAAGAAAAGTTATGACCAACCTAGATAGTATATTCAAAAGCAGAGACATTACTTTGCCGACTAAGGTCCGTCTAGTCAAGGCTATGGTTTTTCCTGTGGTCATGTATGGCTGTGAGAGTTGGACTGTGAAGAAGGCTGAGCACCAAAGAATTGATGCTTTTGAACTGTGGTGTTGGAGAAGGCTCTTGAGCGTCCCTTGGACTGCAAGGAAATCCAACCAGTCCATTCTGAAGGATATCAGCCCTGGGATTTCTTTGGAAGAAATGACGCTAAAGCTGAAACTCCAGTACTTTGGCCACCTCATGCGAAGAGTTGACTCATTGGAAAAGACCCTGATGCTGGGAGGGATTGGGGGCAGGAGGAGAAGGGGACGACCCAGGATGAGATGGCTGGATGGCATCACGGACTCAATAGACGTGAGTCTGAGTGAACTCCAGGAGATGGTGATGGACAGGGAGGCCTGGCTTGCTGCGATTCATGGGGTCACAGAGTCGGACATGACTGAGTGACTGAACTGAACTGAACTGATACTATGTTGCCTAGGATCTCTTGTTTTATGGTTTGTGACTGGTTTTACAAAATATAAGTTGAATTAACTAATTCTACAATTCTAGGACTTTTATAAAAAGATACTTGAATTACATAAAGTAAATGAATTTCATTAAAATGTTGCATTGGCAAAAAAATGTAGAAATTATAGTCTTTTTAAATTTTCTAACTTTTCCTGAGTACATTAGGTTAAATAAAGTACTTCTAAGTGAGGAGAGAGTAAGTTATAATTAATAGTCACTTGAGGGGTTTTCCCTGTTGCTCCAGTGGTTAAGAATCCTCCTGCTAACGCAGGAGACATGTGTTCGATCCCTGCTCCAGGAAGACGTCAAGTGCCTCGGAGCAGCTCAGCCCATGAGCGGCAACTGCTGAAGCCCATGTGCCTCCAGCCTGTGCTCCGCAGCGAGGGAAGCCCCTCCCTGCAGGGACAGCCCCCGCCCACCAGCGAAGGGCGGCCCCCATTCTCTGCAAGTGGAGGAAGCCCACGAGTAGTGTTCTTGCCTGGAGAATCCCAGGGACAGGGGAGCCTGCTGGGCTGCCGTCTCTGGGGTCGCACAAAGTCAGACACGACTGAAGCGACTTAGTAGCAGCAGCAGCACAAGCAGCAGCAGAGACCCAGCGCCACCAAAAATAGACAGATAAAAGAAGATAAGGGAGGGAGGGCGGGGAGGCGGAAAGCAGAGAAGAAAGGAAGATGGCTGAAAATAGTAACAATGAAATAATAAGAACATAGTCCTTATAATATTGGTGATAAGAGAATTTCCTGAGCAAGATAAAAAAAAAAAAACTTTAGAAGTCAGAAAGCAAAGACTAAAAGTTAAATAATTTAAATATAGTAATGATGAAAATCTGAAAGTTGAAAAATGTACACAGGAATGAATGCAATTTTTTTTTTTTCAGAATTAACTTTAGGAGGAACATGAATAAAAAAGTTCAAAGAATTCTAGTGTATATTAAGTACACTGGGACACTCATTAAAAATGCACTTAAACTAAACACTTCCCTGGCAGTCCAGTGGTTAGGACTCTATGCTTCTATTGGAGGGGGCATGGGTTCAGTCTCTGGTAGGGGAACTAAGATCCTACAAGCCATACAGCATGGCCAAAGGGAAAAAAAAATGCACTTATGAACCTAATTTCATGCAGATATTTAATCAAACCTCTGTTACTTGAAACCTTCAGGTAATTAGCTCAGAAACAGCTAAGATCGTCTGATTTGTGGAATAGCTCAGTGGCTTGCCTTCTACAGGGAAGGTGAGGACAACTAGCGCTTTTCATGCTAGCGCCCATTCCCTCTACCTTCTCCTTTAGAACAATGGTTTGGGGCTTTGCCTAGTAAGAGTTACCTAGCAGAGCTGCTGGTCAAACCCATTAATGGGTTGCCAGCCCATTTTTTTCCTTAATGAAAGAGAATAGATTAGAATATATCAGAGTACAATATAGAGTACAATACTTAAGCCTTTTAAGTTATTCCTGTTGTTGTATATGTTCATATGTGAAGTATACCAGATTGCAGTATAAAACTTATTGATTACTTTTCAAATAGCTTGAAAGCCACTGAACTAGAGTGTTTGTTAAAAACAGATTCCTAGTTGACTCATCCAAGTAATTATTGTCAGACAAGTTTGGGAAGTATTGCTTTAAAGAGATAGAAACTCCTGAAAAACAGGGTTTCTCTCCATAATAGCAAATTCCCTAAAGGTCCCATGTTAGCTATCATTTTCTTTATTCTTCTAAAAAGCTACTTGGAGAAAACACATGAGAGGTGGTCTGTGGAATTCAGATAAACTAAATGTGTTAAGAGATTTGCTTATATAATGTTTTTTAAAAAATAACTTCTTTATATAAATAAATGATCTTTGCTTATTAATGACTACTGTAGCTGAGTGGTACACACAGATACATGAGTCATTTTCAGTCTCCTTTCTTCATATTGAAAAACACTGGAATTTCTGCCCACTTGTACAGGATTTTCACCTTTCCAATCTCAGTGTCTTCAAATAAGTATTCAGTAAAAATATATTTAATGTTTGGAAATGGGAAAATAAGTTTTGTAGCTTATTTAACTTTGTGAAATTTTATTGATGACATGCTTGATCTTAAATTCATTGTAGACATTGTCTGAGAGTGTCACATCAATCCAGGGTGGCTGTGTAGGGAAAGATGGCTATGATGAAATCGTGGTATCCACATACTCAGGTAAGGTAAATGGAAATGGTAATAGCTAGTTGAAAGAATCAATCATAAAAAATATAAATTTGATAAATTGCTTTTAAAATTTAATAAATTGCTTTTGATTATTTTTTTCAGTTTATTAGTAAGTATCCCTTACCTATAGCATTAAAAGCTTTATTGGTTAAAAATAAGAAAGTAAGGAGTGTTATTGATTTATAAAATAATTTCTTTATTAATGCTTTTTAAAAATGTTTAGTATATCTCTAGTATCTTTGAAAATTAAATGATATCCTTTGACTTAAAAATTATTATTTACTGAAATTTAGTTTGTTTTGTTACTATGTACATTTCTTATAAAACTTACTTTCTTTTGAGTTGGTCCTTTGTGGATTTTCACAATAGTTATATGAGATTTTAAGTTTCCATGAAAGTAATTTTTGAAAGGCAACTCTTACTCATCAGCTCTTCTTTGCATTTCCTAGACTATGTTGACTTATTTCATCCCTGAAAGCTAAAGTTATAAATTAAGAAGGATTTCTTTAATTGCAGTATTACAGTATTTCAGGCAAAGCAAAAATGGTATCTGAAGTAATTTCCTTATAGTTTGAATATCTTCCAGCTTGATTTCTTTTGTTTTTTTTTGTTTTGTTTTGCTTATGCTTTTTTGAAAAAGAATAAGTCCAAAACTAAATGAGGTTGATGTTGGTGGACAAAGGGGCATGCATTTTGAGTTTAACACTGGCAGCACTTAATGGTGCACGATTTAATTCATCTTTGCAGGCTGGGTTACAGGTCTGACAACAGAGCCTGTTCATAAGGAAAGTGGACCAGGAGAAGAAATAAAATTTAATCAGGAGATGCAGAATAAAATTTCTTCTTTACGGTAATTTTGGATTTTGGTTTGCCTTTTTTTTTTTTTCTTTTTCATTTCATGAAGTATGTGATTGTTGTTTTCTTTCTTACTTATTGGTACTGTATATTTTACTGGAAGGGATTATATAATTAGTTTATCACCTTTTTAAGTGAAAGTTTATCCGTTTGAGAACATTAGCAGTAAGTGCTGATTAATATTTGGAGTTAGAAATACACTTTTTATGTGTTTTTTTCTATGTTGATTTTTTCTTAGATCAAAAATCTAAGAAGAATCTAAGAATATGTTTTTGCATTTGTCTCTTATAGAGTGTTTTTTTATAGACATTGGAAAGTAGCCAATATAGATGGCTCCATTCCTCATTAATTCTAGTATTTACTGCTATTGTGGACCTTTCTGAATCTATACTTTGGCTTATAAGTTTTCTTTCTGGAAATGAGTAATGTTAACTCCTTTAGACACAAGGATCACTTTCACGGCCTGTTCAGTTTGACAAGTCCTATGACAAGGGCCTCAAGGAAAGTTGCTTCATATTGTGAAGAAGTAGGAGTTGCTGAAACTTTTTTTTTTAATTTTTTTACTTTACAGTATTGTATTGGTTTTCCCATACAATGACATGAATCCGCCACGGGTGTACATGTGTTCTGCATCCTGAACCCCCTTCCCACCTCACTCCCCATCCCATCCCTCTGGGTCATCCCAGTGCACCAGCCCCAAGCACCCTGTATCATCAAACCTGGACTGGCGATTCATTTCACATGTGATAATTTACATTTTTCAATGCCATTCTCCCATATCATCCCGCCCTCACCCTCTCCCACAGAGTCCAAAAGTCTGTTCTATACATCTGTGTCTCTTTTGCTGTCTCTCATACAGGGTTATCGTTACCATCTTTCTAAATTCCATATATATGCATCAGTATACTGTACTGGTGTTTTTCTTTCTGGCTTACTTCACTCTGTATAATAGACTCCAGTTTCATCCACCTCATTAGAACTGATTCAGATGTATTCTTTTTAATGGCTGGGTAATACTCCATTGTGTATATGTACCATGGCTTTCTTATCCATCTGTCTGCTGATGGACATCTAGGTTGCTTCCATGTCCTGGCTATTATAAACAGTGCTGCGATGAACATTGGGGTACACGTGTCTCTTTCAATTCTGGTTTCTTCAGTGTGTATGCCCAGCAGTGGAATTGCTGGGTCATATGGCAGTTCTTTTTCCAGTTTTTTTAAGGAATCTCCACACTGTTCTCCATGGTGGCTGTACTAGTTTGCATTCCCACCAACAGTGTCAGAGGGTTCCTCTTTCTCCACACCCTCTCCAGCATTCATTGCTTGTAGACTTTTGGATCGCAGCCATTCTGACCAGCATGAGATGGTACCTCATTGTGGTTTTGATTTGCATTTCTCTGATAATGAGTGATGTTGAGCATCTTTTCATGTGTTTGTTAGCCATCTGTATGTCTTCTTTGGAGAAATGTCTATTTAGTTCTTTGGCCCACTTTTTGACTGGGTCTTTTATTTTACTGGAATTGAGCTGCAGGAGTTGGTTGTGTATTTTTGAGATTAATTCTTTGTCCGTTGCTTCTTTTGCTATTATTTTTTCGCATTTTAAAGACTGTCTTTTCACCTTGCTTATAGTTTCCTTTGTTGTGCAGAAGCTTTTAATTTTAATTAGGTCCCATTTGTTTATTTTTGCTTTGATTTCCAATATTCTGGGAGGTGGGTCATAGAGGATCCTGCTGTGATTTATGTTGGAGAGTGTTTTGCCTATGTTTTCCTGTCGGAGTTTTATAGTTTCTGGTCTTACGTTTAGATCTTTACTCCATTTTGAGTTTATATTTGTGTATGGTGTTAGAAAGTGATCTAGTTTCATTCTTTTACAAGTGGTTGACCAGTTTTCCCAGCACCACTTGATAAAGAGATTGTCTTTTCTCCATTGTATATTCTTGCCTTCTTTGTCAAAGATAAGGTGTCCATAGGTGCATGCAACTTTTAATGATTATTCTTCTTACTTCAGCCCTTGCCAACTTCTTGGGGGAATGAAAGTCAATCTTTTTTTGGTGGTAGTTGCTACAGAAGTTTTTGAGGCAACAAATTGCCACAAGTACTAGTTCACTAAAGCCACACCACCAGTTCACCACAAACCAGTTCACCAGAGTCACTAGGAGAGAAAGCTCTAACATTCTGCAGTAAGGATACCAAGTAGAGTTAATGAATTGCAATCTTATGCCCTCAGTACTATACCTTATATTTATAACTAAGTCAACTCCTTCCTGATTTCACTGGAATGTATGCTTATGAGAAGGTTATGTCTGTTTTGTTCATAGAGTCACTCAGTAAATATTTCTTGAGTGAATGAATCTTTTCCTTGGTTAATTGCACAAATCTCTTCCAAGATCCTTCCCAGAATTTCCCCCTAAACTTGAGGTAGCTAAACCTCATATTGTTCTCTCCCAGTTACTGTTTGCTTTGTTTGCATTTGGCCTTTCCTTTTAACTGGAGCAACTCAAAGCAGTGCCTGCACAGTTCAGTCTCCAGCACTTGGAACTTCAGCTGGCTCATGATTATCGTTGATACTCTGCAGTCTTTGTTGTCTGTCTACTCTAATGTTTTTCTGAAAGGTACATGTTTATTGATTTCACACATTTTGTTTCTTCTCATTAAATATAAGTTATTCTACTCCAGAACAATCAGTTTATATTCTGATTAGTACTACATGTAACTGAAGCCAGACTCATGTGTATTTGCAGCTTGCCTTGATTCTTACAACTCTTTATTAATATTGCTGGTATGGGGCTGAGAAGATATTTTAGTTTTTAGATTATAGATAGATAATATGGAACCAGTTGGTCAGTGATAGAAGCAAAAATTTTGTTTCTATTTGTGTTATAGTTCAAGTACAACTAATTAAAAAATCTATTTTGCAGAAGTAAATGTCTGTCAAATTTTTGTAAACATTCTGAGGACCTCAAATGGTAATAGGTGACGAAGTTCTATATTTTCCTCTAGGAGTGAATTGGAACAGCTGCAGTATAAAGTGCTACAGGAGAGAGAGAAATATCAACAGTCTTCTCAGTCAAGCAAAGCAAAATCAGCAGTACCTTCATTTAGTGTAAATGACAAGTTTACATTAAATAAAGATGATGCCAGCTACAGCCTTATCTTAGAGGTGCAGACAGCGATAGATAATGTCTTAATACAGGTAAGTATGCATAATTTCTTTGTTTTATGACTGGATATATTTTAGTGTCCACTAATTATTTTGGACACTTTTAGTTTTAGACAGCGATTTTAAACATTTATCTTAATCTTCCATTAGATAATTAGTTTACTTATAGATTATTTAAATTATATCTTTACTTTCACCCTATACATATTAAACAAAAGGCTGGTGAACTTAAGTTTCAGAAAGATTGAGGAAGGACGTTTAGGATTTTGTTCTTTGGAGCCTTTAGGAAAATTTTAACAGAGATGTGATTTGTAAAACTTCAATATTTAATATCCTGAATAGGATCTTTAAGGTCCAAATACTAAAGTAAGAGTTTACAGTACAGACTGCTCATTAACCGTCAGTTTCCAGACAGGTCAATAGGCAAAGAGATGATTTTGAAGGGTAAAACCTAGAGATAATAATGTATAGCACCATTTTTCAATTTATTTATTTTTTTTCTTATACTAGAAGAGAGTGGAAAAGGACGATAGTAGGATGAATGGAAAATAAGAGTAAAGAGGAGGAAGAAGACTAAGTTTGAAAAGATATGGGGGAGGGGGAGGATTATTAATTAAAACTTAAAGGCAGAAATTTCTCTTAAGTAATGTTAGCTCTGGGACTGCTACACTGAACAACTCTAGGTGCATCACTTATATAGAGCACAGTGCAAACTCATTGTCCTAGAAGCTACCTCTCCAGAGGAGATTAAAAATCACCCTCTTTCTGTGTTACAGGTGAAATAAAAAATTATAAAAATGAACTGATATAAATAAGCATGGGCTTCCCAGGTGGCACTTGTGGTAAAGAACCCGCCTGCCAATACAAGAGATATAAGAGACTCGGGTTCAATCCTTGGGTCGGGAAGATCCTCTGGAGAAGGGCATGGCAACCCATTCCAGTATTCTTGCCTGGAGAATCCCAGGGATAGAGGAACCTGGCAGGATACAGTCCATGGGGTCGCGAAGAGTCACATATGACTGAAGCGACTTACCATGAAAGCATGCGTAATAAACATGACCATATGTAGCCCATGGTAGCATTTTTAGCACTGACAGAAAGGTCTAAGAAGACTATACTTTAAAAAGAGCAGTGAGAGATCTATAATCTCTGATTAATCCAAATTAGAAAAATAAGTCATAATATAACACTTATTCATATATTTATTTTCTAGAAGTATGTAATATCAAATATAAGTTTAGAGAGTTCATACTCTCATATTTAGAGATTAACATAAACTAGAACCAAAGAAAACCCTAAAAGAAAATATGTGTTGAAAAATTTCTAGTTTTCTACCTGAACCTTTCTTTTCCTTTTAATATTGATTGTAGAGTGATGTTCCAATAGATTTACTTGATGTGGATAAAAATTCTGCTGTTGTCAGCTTTAGCAGCTGTGATTCTGAGGTGAGTAAAAAATATAAAGAATTCTTTAGATGCTTTCATTTTCATTATGCCATTTTGTATGAAAGCTGTAAATGCTATTAGGGTCATTGTTCCTTCAATATTTCCTTCTAAAACCTTTCCCTCAAAATCTGTTTATATTCTCTTTAACTGTATTCATATAATCCAGAAACTGGAGTGTTGTCTTTTAAATTCTTTCCTTTTTTCTGATCTGTTTAACCCAATTATAGTGGATCCCTCCCTCTTATCTGCTGGAGATACTGTGCATTCTAAAAGCCCCAGTGGATGCTTGAAATTATAAATAATACAGGACCCTTGAATAATACTGTGTTTTTTTCAGTATCATTACTTTTGCACTTTGGAGCTTAAGTAAAACATGGGTTACCTGAACACAACATGTCTGATAACAGAGATGGTTGCTAAGTGTAACGGGCAGGTAGCATATACAACATGAATATGCAGGATAAAGGACTGATTCATGTCCTGGATGAGACGGAGTGGGATGTTACAAGTTCTCATCACACTACTCAGAATGGTGTGTGATTCTGTAAGCAAAACTTATGAGTTGTTTATTTCTGGCATTTTCTATTTAATCTCTTCAGACCACAGTTGACCATGGTAACTGAAACCCCAAAAGCAAAACCACAGATAAGGGGGAGACTACTGTAGTCACTGATTTCTGTCAGTTCTCACTCCCTTGCTCTTAGCTGTCTACTTTGCTTCATTTCTTCTTCTGTTAACCTTCCAGCTCTCACCATGCTTGCTTGAACCACCAGCTTGCTTGTATCCAGCAGTTTCTCTGCCTTCAGTATTGCCTCTCAATCACAGGAGATGCTGTGTACTTCCATCCAAGAGGCCTTCCTAAAATACAAACATCACTGTCATTTCTCTTCTCACAGCCTTTTAAAACCTTTCCTGAGCTGCATGTCAGTCTAGACCTCTCACTGTACCATGAAAGCTTTCCATAATTCAGCTCTGATTACAACTCCAACTTAACCTCTCACCAGCTGCTACCTTCCCTCCCAGGCACATGATTTCTGCCAAACTGAAGTTCTTAAAATTTCTTCAAATGCTATATAGTTTCACACATTCCTACAGTTAAACATGATCTGTTCCATCTGCCTGCCTTTCCACACTTTTTCTTACTGACTCTTGCTTACCCTTCATTCAGTAGACATTTCTTGAACACCTACTCTGTGCAGAGTACCCGGGATGAGCCCATATCCGAGCTTTCAGATGGGTTTGCCGTTCACTTCTCTCTACGTTGGTACTAGCTGACTAGCAGTCTCGGCACTAGGTTCAGCTCCTGAGGAAGAGTTAGGGTACAGAGGACGTCTGGGGAAGGCAAGCCAGAGAAGAAAGTGTGACTGGAACTGGCATTAAAAAGAGAAGGATAGGAAGAATAGATAAAGAACAAAGTTGATAGTTATATTAGGGAATAATTTTCAAAATAATTTCAGAGTAAAAGTTTCTTTTGATAAGAGATTTATCAAAAAGCAGTTGTATTGTTATCATATATACTTTGCCATCCCTGTTTGAGAATAAGATACAAAAGATTAAGACCTATGTTTTTATGATCATTAAAAAAAAATCAAGTTACTATGAACTTCAGATCTTTAATTCCTAAGTTACAGTGAAAAATTAGCCTGTTTATATCAATGCAGGATTTGAGTATTTTATACTAATTTAAAACCTGTTTTCTAGAATGATAACTTAAAAAACAAATCTTATAGAGATTTCAAACATATACAAAAGGAGAAAGAATAGCACCACCTCCATGAACTCATCACTAACTTTAACATGTGGCCAGTCTTGTTTTCTGCTCTTTACCTTCTTCTCCCCATCCCAAACCTAACTTCAGACATTTTATCTCTTTTAATTAGTCATTTTATCTGTAAACACTGAGATACATAACATTTGTTTTTAATTACACAAAAATATTTTTAAGTTGACTTATCCTCTGTGCATGCTGAGTTTAAAACATTTGAATTTTCTTTTAATATTAGTGTTCCTTTTATTTCTTCAGGTATTTATTAAAAATAGGGAAATATCAGTACATGAAAATTGCATATCAAATAGTTCATGTTGTTTTGTCTGATTTCGCAATTCATGCAGCCAGAAATACTTTTTTTGTTTTTAGTAGTTTATTATTCTATTTCAAGAAGTTACATTATATGAAGTAACCTCTCCAATTTTATTCAACAAACATGTATTGAATGCCTATGGTCTACTTGACACTGTGCTATTTGCTGGAAATACATAGATGAGATCTTGCTAAGTTGTCTGTAAGTATGTGTGAAAATCAAATACGTTCAACACTGAACATTTATGTTTTTTGCCTTTATAATATAAACATTAGGAATTTGCTCTATCAGTTAAATTTTTGGAAGGACAATTAATATTTTTTAAATATTATGCGAGAAATTCAAGATGGAAAGAGCACTGAGCTATAGATATGAATTTGAATTCCAGTGTTATTACTTACTGGCTTTTAGGAAAGTTACCTAACCCTTCATGCCCCATTTTCTTCATCTGTTAAAACTTCCCACATAGGGTTGTTTATAGGAATAAGCATAAAGCTCATAGCACAGTGCCACTCAAATGATAGGTGCTCAGTAAAATGATAACCGTTATTATTACTATTAATGCTGTTGTTAGTCTTAAAGACATGGATTCATTCTTCTCCTCAACTTCTGAATTATTCCTAGTCAAATGACAATTTTCTCCTCGCCACTTACCGGTGCCAGGCGAATACCACAAGACTAGAGCTCAAGGTAAAAATATTTGAAATTACCTTTACTTGAAAGTTAGAACTTTCTTTTTCCTTGGTAAGTCTTACAACATGCGATATCACTTCTTTGCATTAAATTTCTCCCTGAAACAAGCATTTTGAATGATGTCTTTTGAATGACCTGTTTTTGAGAATCTGAGGTTTCTGTGCTGTGCTGTGCTTAGTTGCTCAGATGTATGCAACTCCTTGAAACCCCGTGAACTATATATAGTCTGCCAGGCTCCTCTGACCATGAAATTCTCCAGGCAAGAATCTTGGAGTGGGTTGCCATTCCCTTCTCCAGGGGCATCTTTCCAAACCAGGGATTGAACCCAGGTCTCCTGCATTGCAAGTGGATTTTTCACCTATTTGATTTTAATTCAGCCCAAACCACTGTCTCTTCTATTAACACGCAACTAATTACATTCACTAAAATTTTTACCAATCCTAAATTTCCTCTAGCTGGAAATATTTTTTCTAATTTTCTATTATGGAAAGTTTCAAACATACATAAGAGTAATGATTCCTGCTTAAGCAATGATCAATTCATAACAATCTTATTTATGCTGTCACTCTCTGTTCCAAATTATTTTGAAGCAGATACAGTATGTAATTTTTTTTGTAAGTATTTCAGTATATATGTTTAAAGATAAGAACTCTTTTTAAACCTAATCACAATACTGTTATCAAACCAAAAAATTAATAATTCCTTAGTATCATCAAATGTTTAGTGTAGTGGTTTTTGCTTTTAATTTAACGTTTGATTCAGTCATAGTCCAAGTAAGGTAATTTGGTTACTGAAGTATCTGAGCATTTGCCCTGTATTTTCCTATTATCTGGATTTTTCTGATTGCATTCAGTGATGGCATTACTATCTATCTATTCCAGGGAAAATCTTTGAAGTTTCCTTTTGCAATGTACTAGGATAATCATTTTTGTAATTAAATGCTGTTTTTAGCACACAAATATATTTTAGTTTCTAGTGTGAGATTAAAAAAAAACTTTTGGTATATTTATGATACAAAAATTAAGGACTATATAAATTTTTCCTGGTGTTGCTGATGTTCTGAGACTCAAAGTAAGATTTTTTCCAGCAGAGATGCTATTACACAATAACTCTTTCACATCTGGTTAAGGAACTTCCAGTTTCTGCTTGCCTAACAAATTGGCAAAAATTTAGAGAAAGCAGCATCATTAGTGACAGGATGAGGAAAAGGACACTGTCAGTCGTAGCAGAAGGAAATAATTGTTAAAGCCACTTTTGTAAAATAGGCTATAGTCCCACTTGTTGGAATCTACTTCATAGCAATAAAGTCATAGTAGTGTACCCACAGATATATGTATAATTAACTGCAGCATTGTTTGTAGAAGCAGAAAGGTGGAATCAAAGTGAACACTCAGTATTTAATGTTTGATTAAGTACTGTTAACCATTCCATAGAATATTGCACAGCTGCAAGAAAGAATGAGCTGATCTATTCCTTTTAACATAGAGCAATTTCCATGAAAAACGCAAAATGCAGATAAAAGTTCTATGTATGTATATACATATTATCTATAATATGAAGAAATATATAAAAAGAATCATAGCTGTCTGATATGATAGGTCATACAATAGGGGAAAGGTTTGGGTGGGATGTGAGGGGGAGGGAGATGATAGTATTAGGAGAGGCAGAGATAAGGGAAGATATTAGAAATAAAAACAAAGCTGTCTATGATATAAATAGAATTTATTCATGTGAAATTATGCATTTATTTTTGTACATCTGCATAGAGAGATGTATGAGAGGTTGACTATCAAAATAGCAATAATGATCATCTCTAGGTGGTAGGATTTCAGATGACTCATATGTTAATCCTAATTTTTCTTCATTGTTTGGATTTTTAAAATAATGAATATGAAGTATATAATGAGAAAACATTATGGCTTTTTAAAAATATTATGAACAATTGTGTTGTTTTAAAAAAATTATACTGTTTATAGTTATTATAAAAATATTGGCTATATTCCCTGTGTTACACTAATTACAACATTCAGAAAACAGATCATGGCATCCAGTCCCATCACTTCATGGCAAATAGATGGGGAAACAATGGAAACAGTGGCTGACTTTATTTTTCTGGGCTCCAAAATCACCGCAGATGGTGACTGCATCCATAAAATTAAAAGACGCTTACTCTTTGGAAGGGAAGTTATGACCAACATAGATAGCATATTAAAAAGCAGAAACATTACTTTGTCAACAAGGGTCCATCTAGTCAAGGGTATGGTTTTTCCAGTAGTCATATGAGAGTTGGACTATAGAGAAAGCTGAGCACCGAAGACTTGATGCTTTTGAACTGTGGTGTTGGAGAAGATTCTTGAGAGTCCCTTGGACTGCATGGAGATCCAACCAGTCCATCCTAAAGGAGATCAGTCCTGAATATTCATTGGAACGACTGATGCTAAAGGTGAAACTCCAATACTTTGGCCACCTGATGTGAACAGCTGACTCATTTGAAAAGACTGGTGCTGGGGAAGATTGAGGGCAGGATAAGAAGGGGACAACAGAGGATGAGATGGTTGGATGGCACCATTGACTCAATGAACATGAGTTTGGGTAAACTCCGGGAGTTGGTGATGGACAGGGAGGCCTGGCGTGCTTTGGTTCATGGGGTCACAAAGAGTCGGACACAACTGAGCGACTGACCTGAACTGAACTGATACTAATTATGAATTTATTGTGGAAAAATTTATGTGCCAGTTTAAGCTTACTCCTTAAAAAGAAGCCCTAAAGATACAGCTTTATCAGATGAATTTTTTATTTTCCTTCTGTATTTTTATTCTTTATCCTTTTCTTATGTTTTCTCTCTTTGCATTCAGAGAAATATTTTTAGTGTAACATTTGCAAAAAATTCTTGCTTTAAATTTTTATTTATGTTTCCCATTTAGGTAAAACATTGATTTGCTTCCCCCGCCCCTCACATGCCAGGGAAGGTATGAGTTGATATGTCAGTTAAGAAGCTGCCTTTGTAATACAAGATGTTCTATAGTCAGTTTCATGAACTAGAGCAGGGAGGAGTTGAAAGGGGCTGCAGGAGAGAGAAGCTGGACTGCTTTCTAATTCCTCTAAAATTAGGTCTTCACAGTTATATGAATTAGAGTTTTCTATAAGTGTTTTAAATTCTCAGGATATCCAACTAAAAAGGTACAAAGAATTTCCTAATCCAAATATGTCATAATTAGATTATGAGTATGCTTTTCTGTTTTCATAGAAAGTTAAGAATTAAGTTATTGGAAACATTTTTTTTCCTGGCAATAGAATTTTTTAAAAATTTTTGGCTGCACAGGCTCCTCATTGCAGCATGAAGGTTTCTCTAGCTGCAGAGCGAGGGTTTCTCTTGTGGCACACGGGCTCTAGAGAGCTTGGACTCAGTAGCTGCAGCTCACAGGCTTAGTCCCTCTGTGGCATGTGGTATCTTAGTTCCCTGACTAGGGATCAAACCCATTTCTCCTTCATTGGAAGGCAAACTCTTAACCACTGGACCACCAGGGAAGGTGCCTTGCAATAGATTTTTATAATAGCCATATGCTGTAATGCCCCCATTTCTGAGAGAACTAAGTGTTAAGTGATTGACTCACTTATCCTTTCAACAAAAATGTCTAAATTTTTACCATGTTTTAATGTGAATCTTATACAGTATATTATACACCTATGTTTTTAGATGTGATAAGGTGGTGTATGAGAATGTTTATCTTTCAGAATGACAAATCTATAAATTCTGTGGTAAGGATGACTTCAGCTCAGTTCAGTCACTCAGTTGGGTCCAACTCTTTGTGTCCCCATGGACTGCAGCACACCAGGCTTCCCTGTCCATCACCAACTCCCAGAGCTTACTCAAACTCATGTCCATCAAGTCAGTGGCACTATCCAACCATCTCATCTTGTTATCCCCTTCTCCTCCTACCTTCAATCTTTCCCAGCATCAGGGTCTTTCTCAATGAGTCAGTTCTTCGAATCAGGTGGCCATAAGTATTGGAGTTTCAGCTTCAGCATCAGTCCTTCCACTGAATGTTCAGGACTGATTTTCTTTAGGATGGACTGGTTTGATCTCCTTGCAGTCCAAGGGACTCTCAAGTGTCTTTTGCAGCACCACAGTTCGAAAGCATCAATTCTTCGGCGCTCAGCTTTCTTTATAGTCCAACTCTCACATCCATACATGACTATTGGAAAAACAACAGCCTTGACTATATGAACCTTTGTTCACAAAGTAATGTCTCTGCTTTTTAATATCCTGTCTAGGTTGGTCATAGCTTTTCTTCCAAGGAGCAAGCATACCTCCTTTGAGTGTTTGAGTATCTCCTGTGGAGGTCCAGGTCAGAGGGATGACTTGCAGATGGATTAATTTTGCTTTTGATTACTAAAATCTTTTAAAATTTTCTTTGACTATAGTGGTAAAAAGTTCCTGTTGAATAGAATGTCATTATTTCCATCAGGGTGTTACAGAAGAAATTAAAGCCTAAGTACTTGATTACTTGTGTTGAACATTTTAAAGATAGCATTATGTTGCTAGATTATTCTTATTTTCTTTCCTCTTTTGTGTTGAATCAGATTCGCTCAATTGAAGGCCAGTATGGCACACTTCAAGCATATGTGACTCCAAGAATTCAACCCAAAACATGTCAAGTCCGCCAGTACCATATCAAACCCCTTTCACTCCATCAAAGAACTCACTTTATTGATCATGACAGGTAGGACAAAGGGAGAGTTTATTTTCAGGATATTACAGGATGCATATAAACTTTCTTGTTATTTTATTCTGGTAGCAAATTAGTACTTAAAAAAAAAAAAAAAACTACGTACAGGTTTCCCCCACTATCCGAAAGTAGGGCATTTTAATGAAACCTTTCATATACCAAAATAGCATAAAGCAGAGAAACAGTTGCCTTAGGACACATCTTGCTAATGGATGCTTAGAATCAATTGTGATAAAGCACAGATGGTCACAGAGTTCAGAGCTCTGCCGCCTGGTGCTCAGAAGCTGAGTGTAGCTCCTGGAGGAGGAGCTTGGTGGGCCTTTCTCGATGCTGCTGGGGTGCGGGCTACTTCTCTAACAGTTTGCTGCAGAACAGATGCTGAGGCTATTTATGCTTTGTACCTTTTTTTTGTAAAAGCAAAAATCCTCTTTGGATTTTTTTTGGTTACTGAAAATAGGTACTCATGTAGGCCTTACATAAAATCAAAATGGCATAAAGTGAGCTTTCAAAAAGCAGGGGATACCTGTGTTAATATTTCTAATAGAGATGAGTCTTTGTCTTCTTTTAGAGGCTGATTTGAGCTGGGCTTTCCTTGGATTATAGTCTTATATATGTTCCTACATGACATTATGGAAATAATTTAACTCTCTGGTTTTTTTGTTTTTGTTTTTTTTTATCTGAAAATAAGGTTGGTGTGGAGATCTCAAAAGTTTCTTCTATTCTGTATTCTCTTAAAATTCTTTCTGTACCTTTAATTTGATAAACTTGTATTTTCTTAACTATCCATTTGATTCATTTTACATTTATTTAATTTACTTTAAAACCTTTTAAGTGTATGTGTGATTTGCAGGATAAAAATTTAATTCCATATCCTTGCGAAATAGAAGGTATCATTCCTTAACTTTCCTAGTGGCATGCAGCTAGTGTTTCAAACCCACATCTATCTGTCTTAAAAAAAAGCCCAGTTCTTTACTTTCACATTATGCTGATTTCTTTTCCTTACCTTGTGTATGTTTTGTAGTTTGTATAGTAAAAAATACTAGATGAACTTATGAAAAATGGAATTGACCTAAGTAAACTGAATTTTTATTTGTAAAAGCATATTATAATGAAAACAAGCTATTTATGTCATTTAACTGTTAAAGTACAGGTATAGCAAAATGTTTATGTGGTGGGTAAGATTAACCTGAGAAAAATTAAATGGCTCCTTTTATGTTTGTAACTACTATTGCAAAATTCTGTTTTTTTAATGTATTAAGTACATATAATACCTCTATGTATTCCCACACAAATATATGTACTTCTATTATATTGCAGACCCATGAATACATTGACTTTGACAGGCCAGTTCAGTTTTTCTGAACTTCACTCCTGGGTGGTTTTTTGCATGCCTGAAGTTCCTGAAAAACCTCCAGCAGGAGAATGTGTGACATTTTATTTTCAGAACACCTTCCTGGATACACAACTTGAAAGTACCTACAGGTGAATAAAACTTATTTGTGTTTCACATGTGTTTTTACATAAATGGAACTTCTAAATTTTCATATGTTTTAAGACAGTAATTTGCAAATAATATAATTTGAAAACTATACTGTTCAAGAGAATCTACTGAAAAGCAAGTGGGACTAATGATTGACTGGCAATAAATATGAAAGATCAATATGTTTCCCATTCTCAACCATAACCAGTTAGAAAATAAATTATTTTCTAAAAATGTTTCAGAGCAACAATAACAAAATATTCATAAAATATGTGGGAATGCTTTTTTAGAAATATGGAGAACTTCATGAAGAAAACTTTAACATTTTATTGACATAAAAGATTTGATTAATGTAAAGACATTGTAAACATGCAAGTCCTTCTCAAATTGACTTGAACATTTATCCTAATTCCATTTTGAATTACAAGAAGAATGACCATTGAGTTTCTTTATGCAAAAATAAGAAATGGCTCAGAATTTGAAGTCTTAGAACATGCAGGCTTTTGAAGCTACCACATTATGAAGTGAAGGTCATCATTCTCTTAACACTCCTCCTCAAGCTCACAGTGGCCCTCTTGCCCTCTTCACTGACACTCCCTAGCATAGGCCTCCCTACTTTCTGTTTCTGAATATATTGGAGGCCAAATTTTCTTTTCCTCTGTTCTTTTTCAGAATGTGTTGGGTAAGGCTGATTTCTCTGTAATCTGCTTTGACCTTGTACCCTTATACTTTTTCTCATTCTCCCACAGCTATAGGTTGGTATTGTCTGTTTGATCTTTTGTTTTTATTTTAATTTTGTTGTTTGGAGGGGAGAGGGCTTCTTATCTTCCCTCTGTTTCTGTCTCTTGATTGTTTCCCTGAGCAGTTTACTGAGGTATTCTACTTCCTGCTTTCTAGCTGAGACTTTACCACGCTAAGTTCAGCAAACAGCAGTGAACACATAATTTTACCTTTGAATATAGCCTTTGGGACCAAGAACTCTCCAGAAATCTAATTGGTTTTATTTCTTATATATATTTATTTCCCCAAATCTTGCTTATATAATTGGTTTTAGCATCAGTTCTGAGGGGCCATTTCACTGTACCTTCTCGGGGATCTTATCTGTGAATAAGCCTGGAATCATGACTTCTGTTTTGGAGTATGACAGCGAACCTCACACTTTAATCATAGTAGACAATTTGACAGGCCCCTGGCATGTTATATATTTTTACAGTAGCACGTCTTTGCCTTTATCATTCTATATCCTTAAATATTCTTTTCTTAACAGTCAAAACTCTGCTTATTTTTGAAGGTCCAACTCAGTAGCTACATTTTTGAAGTTTTCCTGGATGCTCTTCTCTGTTCCCATAGCATTTTATTCTTACCTGTCTTAGATTTTTCTTGTTACTTGTTTGAAGTATGTAATAATTTTTATGCAAGCTAGTCTCTAAACCAGATTGTAAGCTTCTGGGTAGAGTTTATTTCTTTATTATTTTTGTTTGTATCCTCACGTGTCTAACACATGGCTTTGAACATAGTGTTGTTTAGTCGCTAAGTCGTGTTCAACTCCTTTGCGACCCCAGGGAACTGCACTTGGCCAGCCTCCTCTGTCCATGGGGATTCTCCAGGCAAGAATACTGGAGTGAGTAGCCGTGTCCTCCAGGGAATCTTCCCAATCCAAGGATCTAACCCAGGTCTCCTGCATTGCAGGTGGATTCTTTACCAGTGAGCCAGCTGGGAAGCCCCTTGGACATAGTAGTACACTCAATAAATGTTTTTTGGGTACCTGATTAAGAAATATATATTGAAGAAGACCCTGCAGTCTGACTCCTAGGCATATATCTGGAGAAAAACATAATCCAAAAGGTTACATGCACCACAATGATTACTGCAGCACTGTTTACAATAGCCAAGACATGGAAACAACCTAAATGTCCATCAACAGAGGAGTGGATAAAAATTTGTTGCATATATACAGTAGAATATTGTTGTTGTTTTCAGTCGCTAAGTTGTGTCCAACTCTAAGCTCTCTCCTGGGCTGCAGCACACCAAGCTTCCCTGTCACTGTCTCCCAGTTTGCTCAGATTCAAGTCCATTGAGTTGGTAATGCTATCTAACCATTACTCAGCCATTAAAAAGAATTAAATAATTCCATTTGCAGCTATATGGATGGACCCAGAGAGTGTCATAGTCAGTCAGAGAAGGAGAAATATGGCATGACATCCCTTATATGTGGAATCTAAAAAGAAATGATACAAATGAACTTACTTACAAAACAGAGACTCACAGACTTAGAAAACTAACTTATGATTGCCAGGGAGAACGGTTAGGGACCTTGGGAAGGTCATGTACACACTGCTGTACTTAAAATGGGTAACCAAAAAGGACCTATTGTATAGCATATGGAATTCTGCTTAATGTTATGTGCCAGCCTTGATGGGAAGGGGAGGGGGGCTTACAGGAGAATGGGTACTTGTATATGTATGGTTGAGTCCTTCACTCTTCTCGTGAGACTACCACTACATTTTTAATCAGCTATACCTCAATACAAAATGAAAAGTTTAAAGTTTGGATTAAAAAAAGAAGTATATACTTTGGAGACAGACATACTTAGGTTTGAATCTGAGTCTGTGACTCACCAGCTATTCGACCTTAGCTATGTTACTTTCTGAGTTTCAGTTTCTTTTCTGAGGAATGGAAATAATAGCACTTACTTCACTGAACTGTAATGCTTAAAGGAAGATAAACTGTGTAAGTCATTCTACAGTGCCAGGTACCATATATGTATTTAATGTGAAATTTCATTAAAGTTGAAGACTAGTGGGAAAAATCTCATGATTTCTAAAATATAATTCAGATCAAAATAAGTGTGTATTATTAATCTTTCTAGAAAAAAAGAATTAGCATTTGTCTACAGCTAGGCAATATGAAACCAAATAAAAAGGCCACATTAAATATGTAAAGATAGTATATATTAATTAGGAAAATTTTGGTCATCATAAAAAGGAACCAAATGTAAGCAGGCTTAACTAAATAAAAGGAATTTATCAGCTTGTATAACTAAGTAGTCTGCATCAGACACAACTGGATCAGAAGCTTAACTGATCCCTTTAACCCTCTCCATCCTAAGACTTCATCGCTTTTCATTGCTCATCTCTGATTCTGTCTGCTCTTGGTTTTCCTATGTGGTTCCATGGGGGCCACCAACAACTCCATCCAGCTTTATGTCTTTTCAGGTACCATAGCCTCACTTTGCCACTAGTTCCAATAAAAGCCCCACGATTGATTATCATCGTTAAAACATGAACCACTGTGGTCATGAAGCACACTGGTAAAAGCTTCTTCCTGAAGTCCCAGATACAGGGTTGAGGCCAATGAAACTATAAGGATTGAGAAGGAGGGGAGAGAAAGAAAGAGAGAGACAGGACAAAGGTGTTCCCTAAAGAAAAAGAAGGGTCCTGTTATTATAGATGTTACTCTTAGGTTTGATATTTAAGGATGAAGCATGGAGTCATGCTGTTAATCTGTGTGTTACATAAGAACTGATATGAAAGTAAGCAGCTCTAAATGTATTTTATACATATAAGGTATTAGATATTAGAAATTTTTATTAGTGAAGATGAATAAAAAAGTTTTAAATGAAGGACTTAAATTGTCATATCTTTAGGAGGCATATGTCTAACATCTTTTACTCAGTTTTACAAGTATATTTAGAACTTGAATTACTACAACAGTAGTAGGTTACATGTTTAAATATGCTTTACATTAATAGTAGGATGTGTATATAAAGAAACTTAAAATTAAATGAAGTCTAAACACAAGGTTCTAGTCACAAAATATGTGTTTACGGGACATATTTATTTGATGTACTTCCTTCTAAAACTGTTTCTTTAAAAATATTAATTTTATAGAAAAGGCGAAGGAGTTTTTAAATCTGACAACATTTCTACTATATCCATCCTAAAAGATGTGCTCTCTAAAGAAGCTACAAAAAGGAAAATTAACCTCAACATATCTTATGGTAAAAGAAAAGCATAAAAAGAATCATTCTTTCTGTTTTGGGGGGGTTGTTGTTACAATAAGAATGTTCCTGATCAAAGTGACTTATCTAATTGTGCCTGCCTCAATTTCTTCTAGAGATAAATGAAGTATCAGTCAAACACACATTAAAGTTAATCCACCCAAAGCTGGAGTACCAGTTGCTTTTGGCTAAGAAAGTGCAGTTAATTGATGCTTTAAAAGTAAGTATGTCTACCGTGGATTCATGATTATTATTTTATTGTGATCGGATTTCTAAAGTGGTAAAGAACTTAAATTTTTATACTTTAAGTCCACTTTATACTGGATTGAATTTTGAAATTAAGGTGCTTTTCTTTTTTATTTTAAATAAGGAATTGCAGGTTCATGAGGGAAACACAAACTTCCTGATACCAGAATATCGCTGTATTCTAGAAGAGGCAGATCACCTACAGGAAGAATACAAAAAGCAACCTGCACATCTTGAAAGACTCTATGGTTAGTGGACTATTCTACCATACCTTGTCATATTCTTTTCTATTGGCTATTTGCAAAGGATCACATGAGGGAAGGTAGGCGGAAGGAGATAGGCAAAGATTACAGCAGTCATGACTGAAACAGTAACAGCCAGTGTACAGTGTATTTTGTCGAGTTGGTTTTAATGTTTAATATTTTTACTTGATAATATACAAGTAAACATTAACAAATGAAGTAAATGTAATGCAACTAATTTATATATATGAAGAAACCTGGTATGATACCTTATGAAACATTGTAATTTAGGCTGTATTACGTACAAATAATTTTCAGTTTTCATTGCTATTTTAAAGTATCAAAATAGAGCATTTAATGTTTTTATGCAAAATTGAATAAGGGTTATATATGTGTTGTGTCAATTTATAGTCTAAAATCCATTTTGCTTTGGTGGCAAGAAGTTGAGTGTTTCACGATATATTGAAAAAGCAAGAGCAAGAGGGAGATGTGAGGAGGCAGAGAGAGAGGAAGGAAAGAACAGCTTAAAGAAATTTTTTTTTCAATCTTTACCGAAGACCTGATATGCATGGTATACCTATTTATTTATGCATCTTTATAATCAGGTGGGATATTCCTTACAACAGTGCTGCACGATAGATGATGCTGTCTCTGTTTTTCATATTTTTTAAAACTGAAATCTGAACTTAAGAATTTGCCACATAAGTAGCTAGTGGCAAAGCCTTCATTAGGACCTCCTTGCCCCAAGATGCATGCTTTTTGCACTGTGCCAAGTCTTATATGGGGTCAATTGGTATCATCTGTCCATATTGATCCTTAAGATCTCCCTAATAATTTATTTTATGCCGAAAGACTTGCTCACAAGCTATAACAATAATATCTGATATCTTAATATTTACCATGTGGCAAGCACATGATCTTTTATCTTCATAATAACCTAAAAGATGGGTGGTACAGAATTGCCATCTCTTATCACCAGTTTTGCAGTCCAGAAAGCTTTGAAATCAAAAGCTCTTTTTTTTGATAAATCATTTGGCAATAAATCTAACTTGATCTGAATTAATAACAGAACCTCACATAAGCTGCTATGCGGTTTTTTTAAATTCCACTTAGTGTGAATATTCATACATTTTGTTGTAGAAATGTTGTTTTGTTGTCAGATGCCGCCACTTACTTTCCATGAGTATTATGCCAGACATATGGTATATTCCTTTTATTATCTTACTAAAATATGAAAAACTATGGAACATGACTTAGAGGCTTTAGATAAAGGATTTGACAGCTTGGATTATTTCTACTGTACATATGTCAGGATCTTTGAATCTAGAAATATTTGTCTTTAAGTCAAATCCTAAGAATGTTACTTCAAATAAAGCTGTAAGGAACAAAAGCTGTCTACACTATGTCGAAATGGTCAAACTGATGGGGAAAAAAAAGAAAACCACTTGTAATGTTATATATACCGATAGGAATTCAAAACTGGCCAGCAGTTGATTGTCTGAACTAATAGCTTGTAACCAGTTGTTGAGAGTTATTAGCCAAATGATTTATATTTTGAAATTTGCCGTAAAATCTCCCCCCAAATAAATATCTTTTAATGCACCAATCCTTTCAGGTGTGTATGTTAAACAATAGAAATTACAGGCGCTAAGAAATTCTCAAGCAATCACTTTCATTAAATAATGCATGGTTAATCAAATTAATCAGTGACAGAAAATTATCCTTTTTTCTTTGTAGGCATGATCACCGATCTTTTCATAGATAAGTTCAAGTTTAAAGGCACCAATGTAAAAACCAAAGTGCCTCTTTTACTGGAAATTCTGGACAGTTATGACCAAAATGCACTGATTGCTTTCTTTGATGCTGCATGAAATATAAACAAGGTAAAGTTCCAAAGAAGTTGTCTGTTTAAATGAAAATTGTTAAAATAGAATTACAAGCTAACTGTACATACTTTTATTTCAAGTGCTTTTTAATACCGTCTAAAATAAATGAAGTATGACTTGTTTTTTGTAGCAGTTTTATTTTATTTTTTACAAATGTAATTTTTTTTAAGTAAAGAGAATTTTTATTTTTTTTAAAAATGAAATGATTATAACAGATTTTAATGAATTTTTTTTTCAAGAGGCTGTTTTAACTTTCAAATCAAAAATTATTGTTTGGAAAATAGACACATTTAAATTTTTAACAAGCCAACACATATGTATAAACTGCTTTACAGTTTTCAAAATGTATGTACATATGTGACCTCAAGTGATTTTCACAGTATGTTGATTATTTTGTCAAATCATATAAGAAAACTGATTCTCAGTGAGATTGTGTTTAAGAGGACATGCTGTTATTTCATAAATGTGGGACCCAAGTTCTGGTGCCTCAGTTATGTTTTGGTTACTATGTGTGTTGTGAACTAGGTGAAATAACCTATAATTTTTTTTTTCTAGGAATTGAGATTGATTTACAACTGATTTTGCTGTTGCTTGGTAATGTTTTGTGACTCATACTCAGTCTGTTAAATACTTGGGTTGGCTCATTGCTTTAAATTGTGGCCAGGGAAATCAGACCTTGCACAGATTGGGGGGATTTTAACTTGATGTGCTGTAACCAGTAGGGCTATACAAATGTACTACATATGAATAGTACAGAAATAGTGATGGCTTCTTAGATTTTCCTGCACTAATAAATACTAATTTCCTTTTTCATCATATATGGAGGGAAATATAAATTTAAGACTATGGAAGTCATCAATCTTAATTCATATTTATTCATATTCAGGTGAATATTATACTTAAGATTGTGCTATTTAAAGTGGCATAAGGATTATAATAGAAAATAAACTATTCTCTGTGTTTTCAAGAAGGGCACACTTATTATTTGTTGGGAAACAACAATGCTCAATTATATACCATTATATCTATTAGTTATGTGCAAGCCTTGTTGTATATTAAATGTGAAAATTTGTTAAAGGCACGTATTTCTATCAGTTTTATTTTAATAAGGTCATTTTTTTTTTTTTACTATATTTAAACAACCTTCATTTCTAAATGGAACACAATTATATCTAGCTTACTGGAATTTCACTCCGTGCATTTTGTTGGCTGCCATACCTTGGAGGAAAAAGATGAAGGTTAATGGCTGACTAGTTGAATTTCTTGTATGTTAGTTTGTTACGTATATCAACAGTAATTCAAGGTGGCAGTTTAATTGCATCTTCATGAAGAAAAATAAAAAGGATGACTGACGAAGCACGAAAATGGTAAGATGACACTATAGTCATCCACTTGAGTATCAATTACATAAGCAGCGTGTGAAATCATTTATGCACGTTATTTAATACTAATGATAACTTATAACGTGTAGATATTATCACCCCAGTTAACAGGAAAACTGAGAATCAGAACATTGAGTAACTTGAACAAGACCACCAGGCCAGTATGGCTGGATCCGATTTTAGACCTTGAGAAACTTCAGTCAAGCTAACTGGAGGTCCTGTGGCTAAAGGCCGGGTGGTGATGGTGTGGTCTTTAAGTGATGTTTGACTCTGTGACCCCATGGACTAACCCGTCAGACTCTATGTACGGCCCACTAATAATCGCTAATGTGTAACTCACTTTGTCCTAGCGGCCGCCCCTACCCTAAGACAGGAACTGCTTAGCGGCGGTATTTAAAGCCACCATAAGCCTAGGCCCCGCCTCCCCGCCCGGCGCAGGCGTCCTTCCTTCTGCCGCCGTTCTCTGTTTCTTCGTCCCGCTCCGCCCCTGCTCGGGTGCCTTCGCAGCCGCCTTCATTCGCCTGCGACCGCGTCGCCCCGAGTGACGTCACAGGGACCGGCACCTTTCATTGGTCCATTTCAATAGTCGCGGGATACTTGAACTGCGGGAACAGCCGCAGCTCCGGCGGGCTGCTCTCTTCATTTCGGGGGTGTCCTTGTCCCCCCACGCCCGGCAGTTCTTGCCTCTGCCTTTCTCAGTCTCCTCGGTCCTACACGGTTCCGAGCGGACGGGCAGGCTGGCTCGGGCTGCGGCGGGCGGGTACGGCTGGAGTGTTCCTCGGCTGGTGTGCGGGACGCAGTGCACGCTGCTTGGCGCCGGGCTGATCCCGCCGCGCCCCCGGGAGCAGTGATGTTGGGCAGCTCCGCGCACGGGCCTGCGGCCCGCGAGGCGGGTTCGGCGCTAACATTGCAGCAGTCGGCGTTCCAGGAGGACCAGGAGAACGTCAACCCCGAGAAGTCGGCGCCCGCCCAGCAGCCCCGGACCCGGGCTGGGCTGGCGGTACTGAGGGCCGGGAACTCGCGGGGTCCAGCGCCCCAGAGGCCTAAGACGCGACGGGTAAAGCAATGAACGATATCCTCAGGAGGGAGGGCCGAGCGGGGGTTTTGCACGGGTTTAGCCGGCAGAGGAGAGTGGCGAGAAAGCATTCCCTGGGCTTTTCGCGGGAGGCCAGGATCTGGAGTCCCTTGATCCCTGGGTTTCTAGAGTGCAGGACGCCACATTACTCCCATTAGTTACTCTTCCATACTGTTCCTGACAGCGCTGTGCTTTCATGCTGCCTCTCAGCTTTCTATTGGGAGTATTTTTCCATAGATAATGGGATCAAACCAAGCCCCACAACGTTGAGTGTGGCCTCTGCCCGCCTCCGCGCCTTTCTGCTTTAAACCCCAGGCACTATTCTGACCTTCATCTTCCCCAAATGGATGGGTAAAGAAACTACCTCTACTTTGGGCGAAGGTATAAAAAATACTTTGCTTTTGGTCAATTCCGCCATCTTACTGAATTTGCTCTGTTGCTCCACCCTAGGGTGAAAAAGGAAAACCACTTGTTTTTTGCCATCTCTGTTAAATTTGGCATCTTTCGGCCTGCCACTCCAGCCATCTCTGGCCTAGTTTTGCATAATCCCATTGGGTGTGATTGAAATCTTGCAATAGGAATACCTATTACAAATTGAAGCATCTCTTCTTTCTCCAGCTACTCAAATTTCCTTGCCTGAACTTTGCCCCTAAAAGTTTTAATTTTCCTGATAGAGGGTTTGGGACTATACTCAGCAGTATAAGGGGATGAAAGTAAAATTCCACTTAATAGGCTCAAAGCAGTTAATTATTTCATTGTAGGTTGCACCTCTTAAGGATCTTCCTATAAATGATGAGCATGTCACTGTTCCTCCCTGGAAAGCAAACAGTAAACAGCCTGCATTTACCATTCATGTGGATGAAGCAGAAAAAGAGATTCAAAAGAGGCCAACTGAATCTAAAAAATCAGAAAGTGAAGATGTCTTGGCTTTTAATTCAGCTGTTACTTTACCAGGACCAAGAAAGCCACTGGCACCTCTTGATTACCCAATGGATGGTAGTTTTGGTAAGTTTTAAAGAAAACTTGAATAAATGTAATTATTAAATAGGTTGGATTAATATTTTCCTTCTAAGACATTTTACCTGAGCCTTACTACATTATGAGTTAGGCATAACAAGTTTAGAAAGGGTGTGACTTATCTCAGGCCTCACAGCTAATCTGTGAGGTGACTCCAAAAAGATTCTAATCCCGTGCTCCTTCTGGTACAGTGCTGCTGCTGCTGCTAAGTCGCTTCAGTCATGTCCGACTCTGTGCAACCCCATAGACGGCAGCCCACCATGTTCCTCTGTCCCTGGGATTCTCCAGGCAAGAACACTGGAGTGGGCTGGTACACTGCTAGTCACATCAATTTCATTAGATCCCAAAGACTTAATTGACCCTCAAAATATTTGCTTAGTTGGGAGAATATATTTCAGTTAAGACTAACTTTGTTCATACCATTTCAGAGAATGCCATCTGAGGATGCAGCTTTAAATATTGAGATAGCCGACGTCCCTTCCAGCTCTAAAATTTGTTTCTGTAAAACTCGTCTGAGTGATTGTCTGATATCAGAAAGACAGTTGTCTTCCTGTGAGTCAGAGTACTGCTATGGACAGCTCTGTCTACAGTTTGTGCTACTTTACCATCAGACTATGGGTTCATTGGACAGCTCACTGAATTCAATATCAGTTTTAGTTGTAAAAGCGAGAGGTATAGCAGAGAAGTACTTTGGAAATACAGTAATTTGTGTATTCTTACTTAAAATTCACAGCAAATTTTAACCTCAAAGTAAACTTTGAGCTGAAATAATAATGGATGACATTCACTTCCTCCAAAGATGAATTTTACCAATCACCCACTGATTGTACCGAATCTGATTTCCTCTTTAGCACACTTGTTAGTCCTGCTTCTAATTGTTGCCTGGATTATGCTTTAATTAAGATCATTCCAAAACTAAGTAGACAGAGGTACTAAGATGAGAGTTAAATCTTCTATGTATTTTGTCATAAAAAACTCTTTTAGTTGGATGAAATAAGCTCATTGGTAGTATGGGACTCCTTACAAGGACAATCGTTTTTAGCTTTTAGGTGAACTTAACTGTATTTTTGAATTGTCCCAGAGTCTCCACATACTATGGAAATGTCAGTTGTATTGGAAGATGAAAAGCCAGTGAGTGTTAATGAAGTACCAGACTACCATGAGGACATTCACACATACCTTAGGGAAATGGAGGTAACTGCTCCCTGAATCTACTCTTTATACTGCTGTTTATTTACTGTGGGGAAATGAAATTAAGATGATGTTTTTAAATTTTTTAACTGCCAGTTGATTAATACTATATTTAAGTTTCTAGCATGTAGCTGGTATCTGTTAATGATAGAATATCTAACTGCAATTTTAACACTCAACAGGTTAAATGTAAGCCTAAAGTGGGTTACATGAAGAAACAGCCAGACATTACTAACAGTATGAGAGCTATCCTCGTGGACTGGTTAGTTGAAGTAGGAGAAGAATATAAACTGCAGAACGAGACCCTGCATTTGGCTGTGAACTACATTGATAGGTTTCTTTCATCCATGTCTGTGTTGAGAGGAAAACTTCAACTTGTGGGCACTGCTGCTATGCTTTTAGCCTCGTAAGTCCAACTTGGTTCATTGGGTTAAAAGTGATTAGTATTTTTCTGTGTAGGGAAGAAACTGTGATTTAAAATACATATATTTGGCAAGTGTGATGTTTTAACATATAATACAAAGCAGGACTCACAACTATGTGAGGGGTGATAGTGTAGATGAAACTATCAATTTAGGACATTAATTTGCCTAGATCAGTCTTTCAGGGCACTTCAACCTACAGACTGGCAAGATTTTAATACACTAGGACCAAGTTACAAGTATGGTTCCTTCCACAGAAAAGTACCTTCTGTTAAATAAGCAAAATCTTACCTTTACCCCATTAAGATATGAAAACTAAAATAAAGCATTTCTTTTTCCAAGGAAATTTCCTACATTTTCAGTTACTTGATGACCTTGCTCCCATCTTGGGAAGTCAGTCTCTCATTTCCTTGGACTTCAGTGGAAGACATATATGGGGGCTTTTAATTAGCATTTAACCAATTTCAGCTAAAGATGGTCAAGTATCAGTGGAAACAGGGAATGGTTTCAGATTCATTCCATTGATTCTGCTTAAGGGATTTCAAGTTGGGATAAACAAGCTTGCTTTTCTAAGGACTAATTACTTCTTTCATTGTAGAAAGTTTGAAGAAATATATCCACCAGAAGTAGCAGAGTTTGTATACATTACAGATGATACTTATACCAAGAAACAAGTTCTGAGGATGGAGCACCTAGTCTTGAAAGTCTTGGCTTTTGACTTAGCTGCACCAACAATAAATCAGTTTCTTACCCAGTACTTTCTGCATCAGCAGCCTGCAAACTGCAAAGTTGAAAGTTTAGCAATGGTAAGTTCCTTTCATTCTGTTGAATGAAGATTCTAAGGTCGCAATTGGGGCAAGCTCGAGTTTCATTATACAGTCTTGGTCAAGGAATATAGTATTCCGGGACAGATGAGTGCTGCAGCACATGAGAGCAAGCCCATCACTCGCAAAGGATAATGTAAATTGGGAAAGCATTGGGGATATGAGAATGGAACATAAGTGGTAGCCAGAAGGGTTGTTCTAAAGGCTAGAGGAAAAATACAGGATGAGAATGAAGCAAAACAATGCAGTAGTGGATATATTTAAAGATGTGACTGAAATTTTTTATATGGTTGCTATACAGCCAGTCTTAAAAGACAAAAAATTAGGTCAGAAAAGGTGGATTTGAGGTTTGAATTCCAGAGCTCTTATGATCATAAAGTTATTTACTTTTTCATTCCAGTTTTTGGGAGAGTTAAGTTTGATAGATGCTGACCCATATCTAAAGTATTTGCCATCAGTTATCGCTGCAGCGGCCTTTCATTTAGCACTCTACACAGTCACAGGACAAAGCTGGGTATGTATTACATCTTCACACGTCTACTTTTTGATTTTAAATGCCTGTGCCAGATAAGTAACTGTCCTAGACAATTGATAGTTGTCTAAATGTACTGAACTGGAAGAGTTGTTCAACCATCTACTCTGTTTAAAGCGTCCTGTCTTAGAAAGCTTAGTTACTTTTGCACATTTGAAAGATGTGCTTAAAGAATTTGGGCAACAAGGCCTGCCACTGGCAGGGAAAATTGTAAAAATTGAAGTCAGCAAAAAGGAGCTTAAGAAAACTGGAAAATGTTCAGTTCAGTCGCTCAGTCGTGTCCGACTCCTTGTGACCCCGTGGCCTGCAGCATGCCAGGCTTCCCTGTCCACCATTGGAGGTGTTAAATACTGAAGTTTAACAAACTCAAGCTTAATGCCAACTACTAACTTGTGTTTAGTGTCTGTTACAAAAACAAAGTCCAGTGGTTTTCTCCTCCCTCCTGCAGCCTGAATCATTAGTACAGAAGACTGGATATACTCTGGAAACTCTAAAGCCTTGTCTCCTGGACCTTCACCAGACCTACCTCAGAGCACCACAGCACGCACAACAGTCAATAAGAGAGAAGTACAAAAATTCAAAGTAAGAATTAACAGCAGTAGATATTACACAAGTTTGCTTTTCCAGGCTATCCTACAGTTCAGAGTTCCTTAATATTTTAACTTTTATTATTTAAGCAACCACTCTCTTGGCAGCCATGTGTTTTGAGCTTTCTGTCCTATATTTGAGGGAGAAGAGGGGAGAGGAACAGGGCATGCATGCATGTTTAGGGGACCAGACTGGTTTTGTAAATACTAAATCAAGTAGGCAGAAATTTGTAAGTTCCTGGTATGTGTATAATTCCATGATCTGCTTCACCCAACGAATGTTTACTAAAAATGGATTTTTTTTTCCTACTTACAGGTATCACGGTGTTTCTCTCCTCAACCCACCAGAGACACTAAATGTGTAACAGTGAAAAGACTGCCTTTGTTTTCTAAGATGTAAATCACTCAAAGTATATGGTGTATAGATTTTATCTTAGGTTTTAATTTTACAATCATTTCTGAATACAGAAGTTTATGGTCCAGTACAAATTATGGTATCTATTACTTTTTAAATGGTTTTAATTTGTATCTTTTGTAAATGTAACTATCTTAGATAATTTGGCTAATTTTAAGTGGTTTCTGCTAAAGTATTAATGATGTCAGCTGTCAGGATAATAATTAATAAATTGATTTGGAAAATTTGGTTTGTAAGTCAAATTTAATTTGAAGTAAAAATTTGACTTCAGGATTTCACTCAGAAAAATTCATCAGGACTGGGAAGGCTTCTCCTTCCGACACACAGGTGCTGACATTCACTTCCTTAAGAAACTGCGCCAGCTGTGACTTGGGAATAATCTGAGACTGTCAGGCCTGTGTACATACTTCTTCATTCGTCAGCTTTTAGTACACTTGACCTACCAAAATGACAGCTATTTAAAACCTGTAGAGTTCTCCAGACATTTATTTTAAAGCATAATGTAAAAAACTGTATAAAGTAGATTTTATGATGGATTTGTGAATAAAATACTCCAGATTGTTAGCACTGAATAAATACCTTTTTAATAGTTATATACACAAATATACAACTATGTGAACTTTAATTGGCCGCTCTCTTCTTTTTTCTTTTCTTCACTGGCTTTTTACTTGGTGCTTTTACTTGTGTTGCACTGATGGTCTGTGTTCTATGAACAAAGTAAATTAACGTTTCAACAGTATTAGTACTATGAGCTGATTCCACAGATGTTTTTTACCAGCCTTACTTCCTACACTGTCCCCTACTTCGGTGATCCAAACTACTTTTTCCAGTAGGCTGGATATTTACCAACTATGGCAGAAGAATACTGTAACCTTGAAAGGCATCCATGCAGATGTATAGAGAAACCATAGAAGGAACATCTGGATTGCTGATGAAAAAGGTGTCTGTTTAGAGGGTAAGACGACAATAAACCAGAGAGCAAGCCTCTAAAGAGTCTTGAGTACACATTTGAAATAAATGAGAAATTTGTTACCTTATTTTCTTTGGATTCTTATCTGGTTCTAAAATGATCATTTCTTCTTCTTCACTGTCTGAGAGCACTATAGGGGCATCTTTAAGAAAATGTTAGAGGAATTAGATTTCAGATAGAAGAGGCCCAGTCATTTTGGCTGGAGGCTTACAGATCTGTTTGGTTCTTCTCTTCCCTGAGTTTATTCATTGGAGCTCTGAAAAACCATGTGTGCTCCTTTCACAGAAAAGTTAGGGGGGTAAACCTATATATTTTATAGATACAGTGCATCTTTTATAGAACTGATCTGGAAACAAGTCAATATGCCAACTGAATTCCTTGTGCTTTTTAAAAGATTTTTGCCAAACTCCTCCAGAAACTGTGTCAATTTAAATTCCAAAAAACAGTATATGAAGAATCCATTTCCTACAAATTCATTTCCATTCCACATAAGAGTTTTCCATTTCTTCCTTTGTTCGTATGTGTGCACTAAGTTGTGTCACTTGTGTCCGACTCTTTGTGACCCTAACGGACTTGTAGGCTCCTCTGCCCCTGGGATTCTCCAAGCAAGAAAACGGGTGGGTTGCCACTTCCTCCTCCAGGGGATCTTCCCCACCCAGGGATCGAATCCGCATCTCTTAGGTCTCCTGCATTGGCAGGTGGGCCACCTATATATATAAAGGCATATATAGTTTTTAAAAAAAAAGTATCAAGCTGAGTAAGGGTCCAATCAATGGGGAATTTTTTTTTTTTTTTTTTGCCTTACAAAAAAAACCCCAGTAGGTTCTTAGTAATATTTACAGACAATAATCTTCCTCAAAGGTAGGCAGGTATGTGCAACTATTCTCTCAGCCAGATTTAGTAACTGTCCTTTAGGTCTCTACCAACCTACTTTATGTCTACATAAATAATTCATGATAGAATTTGACTTTCCTTAAAATATCCACAAGTGAGAACCATTTCTATAGTTCTGTTGCTTTCAGGATGCCAGGAACATCTGGGACTACCACTGTTCATGCATATTTAGAATGTTGTGGGTTCTCATACAGCTCTATTATGGTAGCCCCATGTGGCTACTTAACTATATCAATTAAAATTCAGTATTCGGTTACACAAGCCACATTTCACTGCTCAACAGCACTGGCCTAGGGGCTACTATGCTGGACAGTGCAGACAGAACATTTCTAACACTGCAGAAAGTTGTATGGACAGCACTATTCTAATACATGTATGACACTTCCTTTTTATAGTTGAGGCTTCCCAGCTGACTCAGTGGTAAAGAACCCGCCTGCCAATGCAGGAGACGGGGGTTTGATCCCTGGGATGGGAAGACTGCCTGGATGAGGAAATGGCAACCTGCTCCAGTATTCTTGCCTGGGAAATCCCACAGAGCGAGCCTGGCGGGCTACAGTCAGTGGGGTCGATAAGAGTCAGAGGCAACTTGGTGACTGAGCGTGCACTAAAAACTATACAAAGAAAAAACAGCGTGCACGAATGAGGTTTAAGAAACTTATCCTTTTACAACTGCCCTGGATATATAATCAAAAGAAAAAAAAAACCTTCTATGCCACTCCTCACATAGCAAAGAATACCACCATGGTACAAAGTATATTCTTAGAAAAGAACTAGGAGTTAACAGTGCAGTTAGCCTCAACAGTTGAAATTTAAATTAACATTTAGTCCCTCTAAATAAGTAACTGCTAATATAAAAATAAGATTTCTAAGATATATATGTGTATATAGATAGATAGATACACATTACATACAGCCATGAAGTGTCACATACCTTGGCTTCCAATATTAGAGATTTCTACTCCTGTGTCCATTTTCATACCATCAAGAATGATAGCTTCATCACTGCCACCTTCATCCTCGTCTTCCTTCTCAGAGTCTTCAAGATGACCCCAGGAGTTTTCTATTCCCTCTCCAATTTGGGCGGTCCCAGGAGTCCACAGCACAGGTTTAGAAACACTTAGCAAGTTAAGAAAACTGAATAACAAATATACTGCTATTTGATGCAGTGTTGAAAACAATTAGAATGTAAGTTCTCTTCTGTTAAGTCTGAAGTTCACCTCAAATTATTAGAAAAAAATTATTAACAGCTATACTATGGATGGCTGAACAATGAAGAAAAAATGTAATTCAGGTCAAGATTTTATGGACAGAATGGGTGACAAATATCAAGACACACACACTGGCTTGGAACATTTCAGTTGTAGTAATAAATTTGGTGAATTAATCAACTTTAAGAACAATGTAATGATGTATATATAGGGTTTGACTATGTCACTGAGATTCAAGAATTTTTCCAAAGGAAAATAAAACACTGAAAGTTGTTAAAATATAAAATTTTCTGATTTCTGCGAAGAGAAGTTGAAGAGAAGGTAGATGTTACACCATCAATTTACCTCATCACTATCTTGTCTTGTAAATGTTTTTTTCTAACAGTGTTTTCAGAAAACAAATTTCAGTATGCACGCACTTCACACAGCCCTAATCATGCCACAAGTATTACAAATCTTGTTTTTACTGAAAAAAAAAAAAAAAATCACCCAGTAAAGATACACTTCTGAAGGAGGTTCAGCTTCAGAAATGATTTCTTCTGCTTTCTCTTCTACATTGGAGGTATCAATAGGGGCCTTTCCCATTTTAAATGCTGTAATCCTTTGATTTGCCATAGATTCTGCAAAGCCAAACTTTCCACCTTCTTTCCTATGTGGATTTTTTTAGGGAGTGGGGAGGGAAAGGGAGAATGAGATGGAAGAGAAGACAGGAAGGAAAAAAAAGTTAACTATTTTATCCTTATGATAGATGAGAGACACTGGATGAGAAATCGTTTGACTAACTTAATCTCACCCATTTATTTGGCCTATCAAGTGAGATAATAGAAAGCTACTATAATTAACCATTTATTAAACCACATGCCAAGCATGTGCTATGTGCTTGAGGTATATCATTCTCCAAACCTCAAACCAGCCCCACCAGGTAGGCAGTAACCTCCCAGACCACAGCAGACACTAAAGTGCCAAGACACACTATCGCTTAACATCACAGAATAAGAAAAAATGGGGATCAACCCTAGCTTGTGTTCTGTTAGTATACGTTACCAGATTCTCTTTTTCCTAAGAAAATGTTATTTAAAAAAAAAAGAAAAGAAAAGCATTGTGTGGCTTCTCAGTACAGATTATGCTTAAATGGAATGCAATACAATAAACAGTTTGATCAACTTTCAAAAACATTAAGTACAAGATTCAACTGAGACTATTAGATAAGGAAAGACTTGAGTGTAAAAACTGTATGGTTATGCTTGTGCAAGAAAAGTCATTAACAGAAAAATTTATAACAAGACCATTCAATTCTAAAAAAAACTTACCTAACTTTCTGGTCATTCTCCAAAGCTTTCTGTATTAGCTCTGTAATTTCCAGTACTTTCACACCAGCTATTTTACTACATCTCAAAACCTATTTATAAAAGTGAATGCTATTATTTACAGACAACAAATCAAAGAGTTTTCTTTAGCAAAACTAAAAACATAAGATTAGTTTTACCTTTGCAATTTAAGCCTTACTTTTTTTTCAAATTAGAAAATAATACAATATAAAAACACAAATTAAGGCAAGATGTAAGAGACTTTTAATTAAGGGAAGTGACCCAAAAACTTTTTTTATGACAATGTAAGATACCACTAAAAAGGGCACACATACACTCACTTCCTTTCTGTGAGTGATCCCTATCTGCTCAAGACAGAGCTGCAAAGTGTCCCGTCAGAAGCTTTCATAAAGCAGATTCCCAGGCCTGAGGGACCAGTGGATCACAATCTCTGGAAATAACATTTACGGTATACTTAATTTATGCTACACAGTCCAAAGTATCCATATTGATCCTTACATTCTCCTAACAAGAAGGTGCTGACAGTAAGATTACTTCCTATTTTACAGATAAAGAGACTGAAGCACAAAAAGATGAATTAATCTGCTGAAGGTCAGTTAGTGTAAAGGCAGAGCTGGAATTCCAACCAAGTAGCCTTTGTGCTCCTAACCAGCTGCACCATGTGCTACATGGCAATCTATTTTCTAAAAGCCCCCACATGAACCTTATATGCAGCTGGATTTGAGAATTTCTGCCCACTGTACCCAAATCTCAAAAGTAAAATTTATACCTAAATCTACTTTATGACACTTAAAAAAAAATAGGGATATAAATCCCTTTCCTCACTGGGAAGAAGAGTATTCCTCTATGTAGAGGGGCTTAGACTGGGGAGCGCCACACACAGGGGAGGAAGGGAGGAAGAACCGCTTGTAGCATAAGGACAGTCATGAAACCAGAGTCTAACGGAGCCTAGGATCAATCACGGAAAATACCTGTTGGATTTTAGGCAAAAATCAAGAAAAAGCTTCTAAAAATATGAGACCTATTCTTAATGGAACATCAATCAAAATACTGACTTGATCTTTTAGCAGCATTATCCCACCACTGGACTGGATGGTACAAATCTCTCGATGCTTATTCATGGCAATCACCAGCAAGCCATCCATTACACGTTCTTCTCGTTCACTGGGATCCACCAATAAATATGTTCTGAAATGAATGTTAAGTTTACCTGAACAAATGTGACACTGAGTGCTTGTCAATTTTTTTAAATTGGATAATTGCTTTACAATACTGTGTTGGTTTCTACCATTTATCAACCATCTATCAGCCATAGGTATGCCTATGTCCCCTCCCTCCCACCTCCCAGCCCATCCCACCCCTCTAGATTGTTAGAGCACCAGATCTGAGCTCCCTGCATCATACAGGGAGTGTCCACTGGCTGTCTAATTTTATGTTTCAAAGCCACTCTCAATTTGTTTCCTCCTCCTTCCCTGCGTCCACAAGTCTGTTGTCTGTGTCTGCGTCTCCATTACTGCACTGCAAATAGGTTCATCAGTACCATCTTTCTAGATTCCATATGTATGTGTTAATATATGATATTTGCCTTTCTCTTTCTGACTTAGTTCACCCTGTATAATAGGCTCTAGATTCATCCACCTCATTAGAACTGAGTTAAATGTTTTTCCTTTTTATGACTGAGTAATATTCCATTGTGTGTATTTACCACAGCCTCTTTATCCATTCCTCTGTCAATAATCATCCAGGTTGCTTCCATGTCCCGGCTATTGGAAATAGTGCTGTGATGACACTGGAGTACATAATGCCATTTTCAATTATCGTTTTCTCAGGGTATACATATATAAATATATATATATATATGCCCAGTAGTGGGGTTGCTGGGTTATGTGGTGGTTTTATTCCTCATTTTTTAAGGAAATTCCATACTACAGTAGTTGTATCAATTTGCATTCCCACCAACAGTGCAAAAGGGTTCCCTTTTCTCCATACTTTTTCCAGCATTTATTGTCTTTAGATTTTTTCATGATGGCCATTCTGACTGGTGTGAGGTGATACCTCATTATAGTTTTGATTTTCATTTCTCTGGTAATGAGCGATGTTGAGCATCTTTTCGTTGGTTTATACACTATGTGTATAGTCATGAGCAATGCTGAGCATCTTTTTTTTATGTGTTTATATGCCATGTGTATGTCTTCTTTGGAGAAACATCTGTTTAGATTTTCTGCCAATGTTTTGATTGTTGTTTGTTTTCTGGTATTGAGCTGAATGCTGCTGCTGCTGCTGCTAAGTCACTTCAGTCATGTCTGACTATGCAACCCCATAGATGGCAGCCCACCAGGCTGCCTGGGCGTCCCTGGGATTCTCCAGGCAAGAACAGTGGAGTGGGTTGCCATTTCCTTCTCCAATGCATGAAAGTGAAAAGTGAAAGTGAAGTCACTCAGTTGTGTCTGACTCTTCACAACCCCATGGACTGCAGCCCACCAGGCTCCTCCGTCCATGGGATTTTCCAGGCAAGAGTCCTGGAGTGGGGTGCCATTGCCTTCTCCATTGAGCTGAATGAGCCGCTTGTATATTCTGGAAATTAATCATTTGTCGGGTTTGCTACTATTTCTCCCATTCTGTGTCAGTTTTAAGATAATGGATATTTTAAAAAGATTTGTTATTGTTCAGCCAAGTCATGTCTGACATGAGCTGTAGCCCACCCAGCTCCTCTGTTCATTGGATTTCCCAGGCAAGGATACTGGAATGGGTTGCCACTTCCTACTCCAGGGAAATCTTCTCAACCCAGGGACTGAACCCACATCTCCTGCACTGCAGACACCTTCTTTAACACTGATCCACTCTGCCTACCAATGCAGGAGGCATGGGTTCAATCCCTGGGTCAGGAAGAAGTAGGAAGATCCCCTGGAGAAGGAAACGGCAACCCACTTCAGTATTTGTGCCTGGAAAATCCCATGGACAGAGAACTATCAATCTAATCACACCATTTTTAAAAGACAGCACTATAATAACGTCAAGAGAGTGTATGCAGGTCTGAGCCTATGAACTTGAGTCACTTCAGTGTGAAGAGACAACAGAATTATTAAAACATTAATTTGGTTGATTTTAAAGCTTCCCTAACATTCTGTACTTTGCAATTCTTTCAGATTCTGCTTATGGCTCATTAAAAAAATGCAAAATATCTCAGGAATAATTTTTAAGATACTGATTACATATTAAAATAATATTTTAGATATACTAAGTAAAATAAACTATATCAAAATTAATTTTACCTGTTTCTTTTTACCCTTTTAATGTGGCTACTAAAACTACATATATGGCTTATATAGTAACTCTACTGGACAGTGCTATTTCCCTCTAATAAAATTCAGTGACTGAAAGATGAAAGCTTTTCTCCAATTCTCAGTTATAAAATTGCTAAAATATTTATACCTTTGTTTCTAAAGAGACTTAAGGCTCAGGTTTTCATTTAAAGGCACATAAACACCATTTAAAGGACCTAAGATGTCAGGTTTTCTGTTGGAGGAGTTAGCAGTGAGTTGTGAAGAAACTGCTGGAGAGCTAAAGGAACCTAGATTTTTACCCATCTGTGAACCACTCCCCCTTGTGACCTGCTCTTATCCTATAACTATTCCATCTATTATGCTCTTCAAATATACTCCAAAGTCTTCTTCCACGAACCCACAGTCTCACCCACGCTCCAATTAGAGCCGAATATCTGTATCTAAGGAAGATACACTAACACATTGTGGTAAACTCATAAATTTCTAAGTAATCCATGAGAAGAAAAACGTCAAGTCTCTTCGTTAGAGGAGAGTTTATGACTTCTATTGAGGAAATTCTCAGTACTGAGTGTTTGTCAACTAATGCTCTTAAAAAGAAAGAAAAGAACTATAAAGTACTTTAGTATTAAAGGAAGGATTTGATCATTTGCCTATGGCATATTTGAGTGGAACAAAAAATTTCTGGCTTCATTAATAATTTTGGCCATGATGAGGATGAGACTTACCCTTGCTGGAAGAAGGCAAAACTGACACAAATGGGCATGTGATGGATGCTCAATGGTACAGGATCACGTTCTTCAAGTGTATACTGTGTGAAAATAAGTTTCAATAATTACAGTCCCTAAATTATAAACATATAAAAAATCATTTTGTATATCAAATATTAAGGTAAAAGATGAAATCCCTTTAATCCTGAGTACCTAAATAACTTCTTTTGCAATTACCTGTTTGACTTTGCCGTTCACCTTTCTTATAACTTTATGTATTTGTCAAAAAGGTTTATTAAGGTATAATTTACACACCATAAAGTCCACTAATTGTTAGTAAATAATCCACTTTCTAGTAAATATATCAGTTCAGTTCAATTCAGTTGCTCAGTTGTGTCCGACTCTTTGTGACCCCATGGACTGCAGCACGCCAAGACTCCCTGTCCATCACCAACTTATGGAGTTTACCCAAACTCACGTCCATTGAGTCGGTGATGCGATCTAGACATCTCATCCTCTCTCGTCCCCTTCTCCTCCCACCTTCAATCTTTCCCAGCATCAGAGTCTTTTCCAGTGAGTCAGTTCTACGTATCAGGTGGCCAAAGTATTGGAGCTTCAACTTCAATATCATAGTTGTGTAATTATCACCACAATCCAGTTTTTTTTTTCAAACATTCTCATTACTCACGTCAAATCTCTTTAGCATGTCTGAAGTTGATCACCCTCACTCCCAGGTCAAAGCAACCACTGATTTGTCTCTAGAAATCTGCCTTTTCTGGGCATTTCATGTAAGTGGAATCAATTTTCCATCTCCTGCATCTGCCACCTTTCAATTGAGCCTGTTTCATCCACCTTAAAGTATACATGACATCAGCAGCTTGGTCCTTTTTGCTGTGAAATAATATTCTACTGTGTAGATATACCACACTTTGCTTTTCCATTCACTAGTTGATGAACATTTGGATAGTTTCCAGTTTTTGGCTATAGCAAACAATGCTGCTATGAACATTCATATAGAAGTCTTTGAGTGAATGTATACTTTCATTATCTTTGAGTACACTCTTAGGGATAAAACTGGTGGGCTGTATTAAGCTTACACTTAACAAACTGCCAAACTCTTCCAACATGGCTGTACCACTTTACCACAACCAATAACTGCTGAGTATCTTTTTTAATGAGTAATTAATTTACTTAGTTTGGGCTGTGCTGGGTCTTTGTTGCTGCATGGGCTTTTCAGGGGTTACTCTCTGGTTGTGTGGGCTGCTTGCTGTGGTGGCTTCTCGTGTTGCAGAGCATAGGCTCTAGGCGAGTAAGCATCAGTAGCTGCAGCACATGGGCTCAGCAGTTGCAGCTTATTGGCCCCAGAGCGCTGGCTCAGTGTCTGTGGCTCGGGGGCTGAGGTGCTCCGTGGCCTGTGAGCGCTTCCTGGATCAGGGATCAAACCTGTGTCTCCTGCACTGGCAGGCAGATTCTTCACCACCCAGCCACCGGGAAAGTCCTGTACAGTATTTTTTAATAAGTGTCTTTTTTGCCTACTAATCACACTATACTTTCTTATTTCCTTATGCCAACTCCCTTCTCTAAAGGAACATCTCCACTGTTAACAAAACTTTGTCTACATCTCTGTCTTTCAAGAGTCTGCTGCTGCTGCTAAGTCGCTTCAGTTGTGTCCGACTCTGTGCGACCCCATAGACGGCAGCCCACCAGGCTCCCCCGTCCCTGGGATTCTGCAGGCAAGAACACTGGAGTGGGTTGCCATTTCCCTCTCCAATGCATGAAAGTGAAAAGGGAAAGAGTCTGTTCCAACTTAATTCCTAAAAATAGCATCATGAATGACAGCTTAGAGAATCTGGGCATCTGATGTTTCCTTTTGTAAATTCAAAAATCAAACTATCACCACTGTGCACTTCCACTATCCTAGCACTTAATTTATATAAATTGAAATTGAGATACTCTGTACACACAAAAAAGGACCAGTCTAAGTCCATGGTTTTCAAAATGTGATCCTGACACCACCACTATCGGTATCACCTACGAATCCTGTTAGAAGTACCAAGTCACACATCCCGTCCCCACCCTACTCTGAGGATGGACACTAGCAATATGTTTTAACAATCTTTCCAGGAGTTTCTGATGGCTTTTGCCACAGAATAAGAATAAGAAAAAGCATCTCCCTGTGAAAATACTGAGAACTGTATATTTCTCACACACCCCCTAAGCAAAAGCCAACCACTTTATCTAATGCTCAATCCAATGTAGTTCTATTCTAGAATATCAAGATAGCCTGTACTTCCATCGACAAAACTTCTGTATAGGAGATTTAAGAGATTTCAAGGGCAGTTATGAGCACATATAGTTTCTGCCTTATGAACAAATTTTAGAACATCTCTAACTGCCATTTACAACAAAACTTCATTAAAAACAAGTTGTCCTGCACGTCACTCATTCTTAAGAAGGAGCCTGGCTCACATCACAGGAGCTTACCAATGTTACTTCATCTCCTTGGACAGAGACATCAGGCCTTCGGAAGTGACACAAGGCTACAATTGCAGCAATGCTGGCAGCATCGATAATATTTCCATCATGATTTAATAAATGTAGGTCCACGCGTATTTGCCAAACCTAAATGTGAATTTAAAACAAAAATAAATCCTAAATGGTCACAAGCAGTTTATTTATAAGGAAAGATAAAACTGTGTGCAAATTTTTCTCTTGCTATTAAAACATGCCTTTATTCCTTCCAATGTACCAGTAAAAACATATTTAGAAAAATATTAATCCAGACCAACACCTGAAATACCAATAGTTCGCCTTTCTATGAGTCATTTGACAACAGTAAAATATATACTCCAACTGAACAGAACCACTCTTATGTTTAGTACTAAGATTTCCCTAACTTCCAAGACTAATGTATTTTTATTGTCTCCTAACTTAAAAACTCGAACACTTAGGTTCCTGGACAATATTTATGATAACCTTACAAGTAAAGGAAGTATAATATTCAAGTATGTAATGTGGAAAGATTAAAGTGACTTCTCTGAAGCCAAAAAGATGGTTAAAATACCCTAATCAAGAATAAAGTTTTAATATTATTAAGCAGCACAATATGTTGACAGTAATATTTCCAATGTCAGACTACCAGTGACTCACTATGAGACCCTGTGTAGGTCAATGAACTTATCCAAATGAAGGATTTAATCAGTTCTTTAGTTCTTCATCCATAAAAAAGGAGAATATTACCTGCTTCCATCAACTCACTTGTAACATAAGAGACATGAGAATATGTAAAAACCACAAGTTCTTTGAATAAAGGAATTTGTATACAAATCTAAGCTACTATTTTCAACAATGTTTTTTGTCCCTCCAAAGAGAGATTCTATAGAAAGTTCTATAGACAGCACTCCGTAACATGTGAAGTGAACCAGAATAAAACTGAATTAACTGAAGCTCTGAGAATGAAGGTACAGGTAGAGAGATCCACAAATCAACAGCACTTATCCCAAGATTAAGAATTTTGCGTATACTGCCCACCTTTTCACCAGCAACAACACAGAGAGATTCAGTGTCTATACACTTTGAATTTCTTAGACATCTTTCCAAGAGGCGATTCAACTTCACCAAGAGATCTGACTGCCTGTGAAAATAGGAATGGGCTAATGTCATGAAATGTAACACCAGGCATTAAAACAATAGCTCATCCCTGTTAGGCTTTCCTCTGGTTAAAGCAGTTTTTTTTTTTAAAAAAGATTTAAATACCTGCCAGGTTCAAAAGCTGGGGCAGCCATCTGCGAGAGTTCAAGGTTAAAAAAAAGAATACCTTCTGTTGCCCTATTGAGTTTTGGAGAAACAAGTTCACAGGAAACCTGTCCAAGAACTCTGCAAAAATGAAGTGCAAATCTGTTAACTGAATGTTCAGTATGATATATCCCTATGGTTGAAGTTACACACAAAGTACAGTAGTAGAATATATACAGAAATAAAACATATATTGGTATACACCAAAACATTTATTACAATATTTACTATTCCACAGATTTTTAAGCATGAATGACCATTACTCCTCTTTTCACAAATATTTAGTGATACAATCGGACATGCAACCTTGAGACATCTCAAGTTTTCATATGGCATAGTTCACCAACATTATCTAACCAATATCTCCACAACTTCCAAATGAACATTAAAAATCAAATTCTCACATCACTCAGGAAAAGAAGGAAAGTAGGCCTTTCTCAATGACAACAAATGTCTAAGGAACAAATTCAGTGCAATTACTGCTGGCTGTATACATGATTCACAGAGATCAGAAACAACTATATGTGGCTCGTGTTGACAGAAAATATATTTATGATTAAAAATGTAAACTGTAGTTATAAAACTAAGGTCCTACATTAAAGAAAACATACTTATTTGGGGCAGCTAAACAAAGTACTGTTCAGACTTCTTATGCTTTGTAAACTTTTAAATTTCTATTGAGCTTACACCTAATTTGAATTGTTACCTTGTTTTCCCAAGCTCCACAATGCAGCACCCATAATCTGTTCCAAATGAAATCTTGATGTTCCTATAATCATAGGTTTGTCTGCCATCCAGCCGCTGTAAGCAGAACATTCATTCGTTTATTCCTAATACAAGTATCTATCACTCTTTGCTAGGCAGGCCCCGGGCTAAGGATTTAGAGGTAAGTGTGATACTAACTACTCCACATGGGAGAGTGGAAACTAGGTGCCCAGGTTCTGGCATGACCCGAGCCTTGAAAAGACCCCACCTGAGCCAAATAAATACTAGGGGCTTGGGGAAGCACTGGCGGCTACTCCCGGGGCTCCCCGGGCCTAGGAGAGCTAAGTCCAAGCATCCAGGCCGGAAGGCTGCGAGCCGCCTGCAACCCAACCGCTGACGCAGCGCTCAATTCCTAGTTTACCTTCTTCTCTTCAATGGCGCGGAGTAGAAAGCGGCGCTCGCAGTTTGACAGTGGCGTTTCCTTCATACTGTCAAATCAGGAGGCCAACAAGTACGGGAATTCGCAGGGAAAACAACTCGAACCTCCACGCGCGCCCAGCTCGCACCGCGGCGCAGAGGATTGACGTCATCAAAGCGCGGTGGCTGAAGCTGAGAAAGAGGCTAGCGGGGCGTCGCCAGTGCGCAAGCTCAAAGCAAAGTTACGCCATCCTGACCGAAGTCTCCCTGCTGATTTGTGAAGCAAAAGGAGGCAAAATTCAGAGACAACCGGAAAGATCTGTTTCTTTTATTACAAAGTAAGCGAGAATAGGCGGAGAAGGCAGTGGCAACCCACTCCAGTACTCTTGCCTGGAAAATCCTATGGACGGAGGAGCCTGGTAGGCTGCAGTCCATGGGGTCACGAAGAGTCGGACACGACTGAGCGACTTCACTTTCACTTTTCACTTTCATGCATTGGAGAAGGAAATGGCAACCCACTCCAGTGTTCTTGCCTGGAGAATCCCAAGGATGGGGGAGCCTGGTGGGCTGCGGCTGCCGTCCATGGGGTCGCACAGAGTCGGACACGACTGAAGCGACTTAGGAGCAGCAGCAGCAGCAGCAGCAAGCGAGAAAAGGACCCCGACAAAACCACCAGTGATAGAAATTAATATCAGTAGAGCACTCTCACTCTTCTACACTTCTATCTTCAGTTCTAGCGGAGTAGACTAGAAGGTATTATTGCTACTTTACAGATGAGGAGGTTGAGATGTGGCTACTAAAAAGCTGCGGAGGCAGAGTTTGCTGCACATTCATTGGAGAAACACTAGAATTGGAGAAACGCCGTTAAGTGGAGAGTAGGGGAAGGAAGAAAGTTGAGATGGTGAATATAGGGTACTACCGGCTACCTCGTAAGCCTTGAAAAGCTGACAAGAATTGAGAATATTCGCAGTTTGTAACAAATCGTGTTATACCTACCACTGACTGAAACAAAATTTTCTGTTTATTTCTTACAGTCTCCCTAGTTATTTTAAGGTATTAACTTCCTTTTATAGCAGGCGTAGAGGACTTTTAGCGTGTTCGTCTGCCAACCACTTGGCTTTTGGGGAGAGACAGAATCAAGAAGTACAGATCTTCTTCCACTTAGGGTAGAGTTATGTGCAGATAAAGCCATGTTAAGTCGAAAATATATTAATACAGCTAACCTAAGAATGTCATGGGTTAGCCCAGCCTGCCTTAAACTTGCTCAGAACACCTACATTAGCCTACAGTTGTGCAAAGTCATCCAACACAAAGACTACTTTATAATAAAGTGTTAAATATTACGTGCAGTTTACTGACTATTGTCCTGAATGTGAAAAGCAGAATAGATTTATGGGTACAAAACGGTTGTATCAGTTGTTTGTTGGTGGTTTAGTCACTAAGTCGTGTCCAACTCTTGTGACCCCATGGATAGTAGCCAGCCAAACTCATCTGTCTGTGGGATTTCCCAGGCAGGAAAACCAGTGGGTTGCCATTTCCTTTTCCATGGGATTTTCCTGACCCAAGAATCAAACCCAGGATTTCCTGCATTTCAGGTGGACTCCTGGATGGCTAAGGGAGCTGTGGTTGCTACCAGTATTCGACATGACCATAGAGTATCTGACTACATATCCATTGCCTGGGGAAAGATGAAAACTCGTAAGTATGGTTTCTACATATTGCTTTCAAGCCATGGAAAAATGGAAAGTGGAACCATTGTAGTCCAGGACCCTCTGTAGTTAAAAGCAGGAATTAATTCCACACTGAGCCCAGATTCTGACTCTGTCCTTTAATTTTTCTGTGACCTTCACCAATGTAGCCTATATATTTCACTTTTATTCATCTGCAAAATAGCAATGATAAATTTATTGATGTTTAGCACATGTCAAATGCTTAGAACAGGGCCTGGCTTGGAATTGGGCCCTGAATAATAGTATTCACATATTGTTGTTGTTTTATTTACTTTAGTAATAGGCAATGTAACTCCTACACAGGCTCCATTCCACTTCTGTCTCTTCTCAAGTGTGTTTTCCTAAGAGTGATACATTATAGTCTCAATTTATACCACTTGTAATAGGTGTACTCAATTAATTACTTCTATTACTTGTGAGAGCTTCTTGTGTCCTAAGAATAATTCAAGAGCTGGGATAACAGGGTGGACAAGCTCCTGACCCTTAAAAAAATGTATATTCTCTTTGGATGAGATAAACAATTAAAACACACAAATAAAACAGTTTCACATACTAAATGTTATCTGAGAAGTCTATTTTAATAGGGTTAGGTGCTGGAAGAGGTCACTAGGTAGAGGTGACATCTGAGTTAAGTAAATCATTCATGATGAGAAGGCTCAGCCAGAATATCATCTGCAGGAAAGAAAAAGTCTTTCAAGAAAAAGGACCCATGCGAACCAAGACTGAGGTAAGGAAGAGCTTGACATTGTCTGAAGACAGAAATTGTGAAGAAGGGAGTTGAACAGATCTTATATCTACACATTCAGACAGCTGACTGATTTTTTTAAAGGGGCAAGGCAATTGCAGGATATAGGTCATTTAAGTTCTTTAACAACACAATTCATGTTTATAGCTTTGCAACAGAACTCCTAGCTACTAAGTTTATCCTTTAAATCTTTGGGTTATTTTAGTGGGCATTTGGTAATTTCTCTTTCTTGTCAGAAGGGATAAAGGCCTTTACTGAAATAGTCTGTCCTTTCCTGGAAAACAACTTGGTGGTAGAAAAAGAATGGACTTTGACTTCAGATAAACTTCAGATCAAATGGACTTTAGGTGAATTAAATAATCTTCAGCTTCTGTGTCTTTGGGTTGGAAACAATTGCTTTGTGTTACGTGGTCTGAATGAAAGCCTCTGACATGTTTTTGACATAATAGCTATTCAAATTGTTAGTTTCCTTCCTTTTTTGATTTGGCAAGGCTTTTCATGAAACTGCCCCAATACACCATGTCTGATCACTATTCTGAGATTGCTGCTTGAATACTTTGCCTATGTTTGCCTACCTTTCTCCTGTGCACCTTCCACTTTTATATCATTTCCATCATTCCTTCCTTCTTTAGTATTACAGGATTATAATTTTATCACTTGAGCATTTGCCTTTTATTGGAGTCAATCCAAAGGAGTATAAGCCATTTCCACTCCCATCTACATACCATTATAAAATATATTTACTTCATAACCTTGTTTTTAGTAAGAAATGTTTGAAATGCCCAAGGAATATATTTGTTTGCTTTCAGGGGGAAATTCTTTTGTAATTTTAGAAGAGATTCAGATAATGTTGTACATTCTGCCCCTAAAAAAGAATCAGTTTGAGTCAGTATTTTGACCTAGATGATCCATCTAAATATAACCTGGTTTTCAACAAAATCTTTCAGTATAGATCTTGTCTCCTCTTTATTGGATATCTGTTGCTTTGTCTGATCAGCATTCTTCTGTTTCTTTGTAAAGTGCCTTTTCCTCACCCTACGTGATTCTGGTGGTGTTGTTAATAGCAGGCATGATCAGGCCCTGCTAATTGTGGAACCCCATCCCCTCTCTCCTCATTGACTGTACACCCAGGCTGGGCCAAAAGAGTTCCTCCATCAGTCTTGAACATGTGAACTCTGAGAGAGAGTAGGTCTTTCCTTCTCTAGGATTATAAACACTAAGGTTCATGAAAGTCTAGAGCTATGAGGGGCCATCTTGCCACCACAGGGAGAAAACTTGTTTGAAGATATTCTCTAGAAGAGAGAGAGAAGTAGATCCTTTATGTAGAAGTAGCTTGTACCAATTTTTGTACTTCCCAGTTGTGAGTCAATACATTTGAGTTGGTCTTTTGTTAAATGTGTCCAAAAGAATACTGACCACATATACTTCTATAAGAAGTGTATAAAGATAGCCATATTGTATTAACCTTTATAGCAACCACTGAGATTGGTGGAGTACCTTGTGAAGAAGTGGACAAAAGGCCTATTTCATAGCACATCTGGTGAAAGAAACCAATGGGCAGATCTCAGAATAAACAAATGGAAACTTACACTTTATTTACTGTATAACATAATACATCTGCTATGCAATTTGCCTATATAGAAATTGGTTTTCTATAAATTATCATGGAAAGAAATAATGCAAAATGTTAAGGTGATTATTTCTATATAGTGGGATTTGAGGAAAATCTTTTCCTTTTGAATTTTTTCTTTATGAATTTCCCAAATCTTCGGTATAAGGCATGTGAGTAGCTTTTATGATCAGAAAGAGTTAAAAGCAATATCTTGTTCTGACACATTTTACTATTTCTTTATTTAAAGGAATTTTGGCATTCAAACATTTTATCAGAGATATTTGTTTTGCTGTTTTTCAAGATTCAAACGGAAAGCTACATGATCAACATCTGAAAAGATTTTATGCCTTGACAACTCCTATAGTGTGAATGCTTGTGTCTTGCCAGATTCATATGTTGAAATCCTAATCCCCAAAGTTGATAGTGGTTGAAGGTGGGGCCTTTGGGAGATGAGGTAAGGGTGGCGCCCTCCTGAATGAAATTAGTGCCCTTATTACAGAGGTCCCACAAAAGCTCCCTGGTTCCTTCCACCATGTGAGGATACTATAGGAAGTCTGCAGCTTGAAGGAGATGGTGGCACAACCATCAGGGTGGCATGGTGGCCATGGTGGCACACTGATTTCAGGCTTCCAGTCTCCTGAACTATGAAAAATAAATTTCTGTTGTTTATAAGCCACCCAGTCTGCAGTATTTTCATTATAGCAGCTTGAATGGATTAAGACAACAACAGTTGAACACTAATAAGTCACATGTAGTATATACTTTCCTTCCATATTTTTTACTTCATGTAATAAAAACCTTGAGTTTATCAAGTTTTGTTCTGGTTTCTATTGAATAATTGAAAGAGTTTCTGCTTCCATTCTTATCATTCACTATGCCAGGAATCTATCTCTTCTGTTATTATTAAGCTCTTCTATATGTTCAGAGGAATTAAGTCTTCAGTTTGTCATAAATACAACAAAATGAGGGGGAGGAGATGCAGGGGACCTGTTAATTTTCAGTGCACTCAGACTACTGTAATACGTGGGTAATCCTATGCCAAAGAAAATTATGCATATGGCTCTGTCTCCGGCATGTAGCTGAAGTCCTTTGACTCATTCTCTTCTACCAAAATAAGATTCATACTCGTCGATAAAAATCTGTAGGAAAATACTTCTGGCTTTAAAGATTGAAGAGGGTGTGCAAACCAAGGAATGTGGGCAAACCACTAGAAGCTGGAATAGGCAAGAAAAGGGATTTTCCTCTACAGCCTCCTTTCCAAAATGAAAGTGGCCTTGGGGACATATTTTAGATTTCTTACCTCCAAAACTTAACTTACAAAACTTTTCAGTTCAGTTCAGTCACTCAGTCGTGTCTGAATCTTTGCGACCCCATGAATCGCAGCACACCAGGCCTCCCTGTCCATCACCAACTCCCGGAGTTCACTCAGAGTCACGTCCATTGAGTCCGTGATGCCATCCAGCCATCTCATCCTCGATCGTCGCCTTCCCCTCCTGCCTCCAGTCCCTCCCAGCATCAAAGTCTTCTCCAATGACTCAACTCTTCACATGACGTGGCCAAAGTACTGGAGTTTCAGCTTTAGCATCATTCCTTCCAAAGAAATCCCCAGGTTGATCTCCTTTAGAATGGACTGGTTGGATCTCCTTGAAGTCCAAGGGACTCTCAAGAGTCTTCTCCAACACCACAGTTCAAAAGCATCAATTCTTTGGCACTCAGCTTTCTTCCCAGTCCAACTCTCACATCCATACATGACCACAGGAAAAACCATAGCCTTGACTAGATGGACCTTAGTCAGCAAAGTAACGTCTCTGCTTTTGAATATGCTATCTAGGTTAATCATAACTTTTCTTCCAAGGAGTAAGCATCTTTTAATTTCATGGCTGCAGTCACCATCTGCAGTGATTTTGGAGCCCAAAAAAATAAAGTCTGACAGTGTTTCCACCGTTTCCCCATCTATTTCCCATGGAGTGATGGGACCAGATGCCATGATCTTTGTTTTCTGAATGTTGAGCTTTAAGACAACTTTTTCACTCTCTTTTACTTTCATCAAGAGGCTTTTTAGCTCCTCTTCACTTTCTGCCATAAGGGTGGTGTCATCTGCATATCTGAGGTTATTGATATTTCTCCCGGCAATCTTGAGTCCAGCTTGTGTTTCTTCCAGTCCGACGTTTCTCATGATGTACTCTGCATATAAGTGAAATAAGCAGGGTGACAATATACAGCCTTGACGTACTCCTTTTCCTATTTGGAACCAGTCTGTTGTTCCATGTCCACTTCTAACTCTTGCTTCCTGACCTGCATACAGATTTCTCAAGAGGCAGGTTAGGTGGTCTGATATTCCCATCTCTTTCAGAATTTTGCACAGTTTATTGTGATCCACACAGTCAAAGGCTTTGGCATAGTCAATAAAGCAGACATAGATGTTTTTCTGGAACTCTCTTGCTTTTTCCATGATCCAGCAGATGTTGGCAATTTGATCTCTGGTTCCTCTGCCTTTTCTAAAACCAGCTTGAACATCAGGAAGTTCACGGTTCACGTATTGCTGAAGCCTGGCTTGGAGAATTTTGAGCATTACTTTACTAGCGTGTGAGATGAGTGCAATTGTGCAGTAGTTTGAGCATTCTTTGGCATTGCCTTTCTTTGGGACTGGAATGAAAACTGACCTTTTCCAGTCCTGTGACCACTGCTGAGTTTTCCAAATTTGCTGGCATATTGAGTGCAACACTTTCACAGCATCATCTTTCAGGATTTGAAATAGCTCTACTGTAATTCCATCACCTCCACTAGCTTTGTTCATAGTGATGCTTTCTATGGCCCACTTGACTTCACGTTCCAGGATGTCTGGCTCTAGATGAGAGATCACACCATCGTGATTATCCAGGTCGTGTGAAATAGTCAATTTTATGTTGCTTTGAGCCATTAAGTTTGTAATAATTTGTTAACAGCAGCAATAGGAAACTAGCATAGATTGCCAGATAAAATACAGAATGCTAATTTACAATTGAATTTCAAATACACAATAGTTTTTTGGTTTTTTGTTTGTTTAGTATGAAAAGGGAAAAGTGAAAGTTTAGTTTCTCAGTCATGTCTGACTCTTTGCAACCCCATGGACTGTATAGCCTTCCATTCTCCAGGGGATCGTTTGAACCCAGGGATCGAACCTGGATTTTCCACACTGCAGGCAGATTTTCTACCATCTGAACTACCAGGGAAGTGAAGTGAAGTCGCTCAGTTGTGTCTGACTCTTTGAGACCCCATGGACTGTAGCCTACCAGGCTTCTCCATCCATGGGAGTCTCCAGGCAAGAATACTGTAGTGGGTTACCATTTCCTTCTCCAGGGGATCTTCCAGACCCAGGGATTGAACCTGGGTCTTCTGCATTGGGGGCAGACACTTTGACCTCTGAGCCACCAAGGAAGCCAATGTCCAATTTGTTTTCCAAATATTTCTATAGGGCATACTTATACTGAAAAAAAATTCTTTGTTGTGCATCTGAAATTCAAATGTAACTGGGCATCCTATATTTTAAACAAAATCTGGCCACCCTAAACTATTATAGTTTGCCTTATTATTCACATATGTATTAATTTCTATCTCTAGTTTTATATGCAAAGTTTTCTTAAAGGAAGATGCTTATGTTCATCATAACCTATATTGTTATGGGGAGTCATAGTATTCACAAAGCAGTTTTTACCTGAATATTTTTCATTGCAGTGTGAAAATACATACTTCACTGTTACTGTTGTTGTTCATTCTCCAAGTCGTGTCCAACTCTTTGCAGTCCCATGGACTGCAGCACCCCAGGCTCCTCTGTCCTCTACTGTCTCCTGGAGTTTGCTCAACTTCATGTTTATTGAGTCAATGATGCTATCTAACGATTTCATCCAAGCACATAGCTAAAAGTATTGGTTGGCAAAGGCAAAGGCTCTTTTTTGTATGCTTGTAGGAAGAAAAGTTATGACCAACCTAGATAGCATATTAAAAAGCAGAGACATTACTTTGCCAACAAAGGTCCGTCTAGTCAAGGCTATGGTTTTTCCAGTGGTCATGTATGGATGTGAGAGTTGGACTGTGAAGAAAGCTGAGCGCCGAAGAATTGATGCTTTTGAACTGTGGTGTTGGAGAAGACTCTTGAGAGTCCCTTGGACTGCAAGGAGATCCAACCAGTCCATTCTAAAAGAATCAGCCCTGGGTGTTCATTGGAAGGAATGATGTTAAAGCTGAAGCTCCAGTACTTTGGCCAGGCTTCCCTGTTCTTCACCATCTCCCGGAGCTTGTTCAAACTCATGTCCATTGAGTTGGTGATGCCATCCAACCATCTCTTCCTCTGTCATCCCCTTCTCCTCCTGCCTTCAGTCTTTCCCAGCATCAGAGTCTTTTCTAATGAGTCAGCTCTTCACATCAGGTGGCAAAGTATTGGAGTTTCAGCTTCAGCATCAGTCCCTCCATTGAATATTCAGGATTGATTTCCTTTAGGATGGACTGGTTGAGTCTCCTTGCAGTCCAAGGGACTCTCAAGAGTCTTCTGTAACACCACAGTTCAAAAGCATCAATTCTTCGGTGTTCAGCTTTCTTCACAGTCCAACTCTCACATCCATACATGACTACTGGAAAAACAACAGCTTTGACTATATGGATCTTTGTTGGCAAAGTAATGTCTCTGCTTTTTAATATGCTATCTAGGTTGGTCATAGCTTTTCTTCCAAGGACTAAGTGTCTTTTAATTTCATGGCTGCAGTCACCATCTGCAGTGATTTTGGAGCTCAAGAAAATAGAGTCTCTCAGTGTTTCCATTGTTTCCCCATCTATTTGTCATGAAGTGATGGGATTGGATGCCATGATCTTGTTTTTTTGAATGTTGAGTTTTAAGTCAGCTTTTTCACTCTTCCCTCTTTCACCTTCAACTAAAGATGCTCTTTAGTTCCTCTTGGCTTTCTGCCATAAGGGTGGTGTTATCTGCATATCTGAGATTATTGATACTTATCCTGGCAATCTTTATTCCAGCTTATGCTTCATCCAGCCTGGCATTTCACATGATATACTCTGCATATAAGTTAAATAAGCAGGGTGACAATATATAACCTTGACATACTTCTTTCCCAATTTTAACCAGTTCATTGTTTCATGTCTGGTTCTAACAGTTGCTTCTTGACCTGCATAAACGTTTCTCAGGAGGCAGATAATGTGGTCTGGTATTCTTACCTCTTTATGAATTTTCTACAGTTTGTTGTGATCCACACAGTCAAAGGCTTTAATGTAGTCAATGAAGCAGAAGTAGGTCTTTTTCTGGAATTCTGTTGTTTTTTCTATAATCCAACGCATGTTGGCGATTTGATCTCTGATCCCCCTGCCTTTTCTAAAACCAACTTGAACATCTGGAATTTCTCAGTTCACATACTGTTGAAGACTAGCTTGAAGCATTTTGAGCATTACTTTGCTAGCATGTGAAATGAATGCAATTGTGTGGTAGTTTGAACATTCTTTGGCGGTGCCTTTCTTTGGGACTGGAATGAAAACTGACCTTTTCCAGTCTTGTGGCCACTGCTGAGTTTTCCAAATTTGCTGGAATATTGAGTGCAGCACTTTAACATGAGGTAGGTAAAATTATCTGTTTTACAGATGGGGAAACCCAGGGCACAGAGAAACTGAGTGATTTTTTTCCTTTAAGGTTACACAGCTAGTAAATCATACAACCAGCATTCATACCCAAACAGTCTGTCTCAGGAGACTGTGTTCATAGCCACTATACCATTGTGCTTCTTGTAAATGGGAATCCATGTCTATGCTAAGTGTGTGAACTTCACCTTAACACTGAACCTGCTTATTTTTTCTCTCTGTGAGGATCTTAACTTTCCCCACTCGATTACTTTGCCTTTGACATCTGTATAGATAATAAAGGTACTACCATGGGCAGAGGAGCCTGGTGGGCTACAGTCCATGAGGTCTCAAAAGAATCCAATGCGAATTAGTGACTAAACAGCAACAAAATTATTAGATTATCAAACTCAATTTTTTATGTTTAGATTTGACACATAGTTAGAAGTACAACCAAGAGGTACAGCACATTAATGCAAAGAGACATGAGCCCCAGCTGTAATCCCAAAGATTGCATACAAGCAAGAGTGATTAACAAGCAGTAGAAGAAGCTGCATGTACAGAAGTAGTGTTTGTTCTTGACCGAGAGCCTCTTACAAGCTATATCATTTGTACAACATTCCCTTCTCTCTTTTAGCCCAAAGTTCAAGGATGCTGCACCTACATCATGACCAATTCTTCATTCAAACTTATGACTTCAGGAAAAAAGTTTCTACCTTTTCTTGTTTTCACCCTGTTTTCCTCTTTTTAAAGTTGCCTAGGGAGAAATGCTTAGGTTGTTTCAGAAGCAGAAGCATTAGCAGGAGTGGGAATACACTAGATGATGCTGACTCTCCAGTGAGGTACTAGTGGACAACCAAGGCCAAAAGGCAGTATCAGGCGGCTTCGTGTCTTTCACAAGAAATATGGTTTTATCTTGAGATAGTACTTCAGTGGTAGACAGCTTTTAAGATGACCCCCAGTGATCCCCACCTGCTTGCATTCAGGGCCTGTGTAATCCTCTCCCTTTGAGTGACTTGCATCTGGCCAACAGAAAATCTCAGCACCAAGGGGGTGACACTTCAGTGATTAGATGGACTGCAGTTTCCATCCTTCCAGCAGGTTCTCTCCTGTGTTGGTTTTGATGATTCAGATTTCTATGATGATGCAAAGTTCCATGTGGCAAGGAACTAAAGGTGTCCTCCAGCCAAGAGCCTAGTAGATATTGAAACCCACAATCCACAGCACTACCAACAATCACATAAGTGATTGTGGAAACAGATGCATCTCAGATTAAGCTTTCAGATGAGAACCCAGCCCCGGCTGACTCTTTTTTTTTTTTTTTGGCTGCACTGAGTCTTCGTTGCTGCACTCAGGCTTTCTCTAGTTGCAACAGGTGGGACCTGCTCTCTAGCTGTGGTGCGCAGGCTTCTCTTTGTGGTGGCTTCTCTTATCGGCAGAGCGCGGGCTCTAAGGTGTGCGGGCTTCACTGGCTTTGGCACGCAGCTTAGCTGCCCTGTGACGTGTGAGATCTTACCAGACCAGGGACTGAACCGATGGCTTCTGCACTGCAAGCTTGATTCTTAACCACTGGACCACCAGGGAATTGCTCTGGCCAATATCTTGACTACAGCCTTTAGAGAGAATTGTAAGCAGACCCAGCTGAGCTCTGTCTGTATTCCTGACTTCACAGAAACTGTGAGATAATAAATGTGTGTTGTTTAAGCTGCTAAGAAAGAATAGACAGCTAGTGCCATTTCTACCACAAATTCTTCTCAGTAAGCATTACTTTTGGATTTCAAATTCCATTGGCCTAGTCTCATCTTTGCCAACAAAGGTCCATCTAGTCAAGGCTATGGTTTTTCCATTGGTCATGTATAGATGTGAGAGTTGGACTGTGAAGAAAGCTGAGTGCCTAAAAATTAATGCTTTTGAACTGTGGTGTTGGAGAAGACTCTTGAGAGTCCCTTGGACTGCAAGGAGATACAACCAGTCCATCTTAAAGGAGATCAGTCCTGGGTGTTCACTGGAAGGACTGATGCTGAAGCTGAAACTCCAATACTTTGGCCACCTCATGTGAAGAGTTAACTCATTGGAAAAGACCCTGATGCTGGTAAAGATTGAGGGCAAGAGAAGAAGGGGACGACAGAGGATGAGATGGCAGGATGTTATCACCAACTCGATGGACATGAGTTTGGGTAATCTCCAGGATTTGGTGATGAACAGGGAGGCCTGGTGTGCTGTGATTCATGGGGTCCAAAGAGTCGGACACTACTGAGTGACCAAACTGAACTGAGTCTCATCTTTTGGAAAGAAAGAAATGCAAAGAAAACTCTATTTGATATTTTTTGCAACCTTCGAATCCATCAAAATGTTGCTAGAATATTTTATGAAGAAGTTTGTGAAACATAAAATGTCAGATCTATATCATTGACATGTGCTTTCTCTAGTGATTAGGAAAATTTTTAATGATCTTTAAGAGGTGGCATGAAAGGAAAGCATAGTTTGCATTTCAGGAATCTTGTTTTAGCTAAGTACAACTGGATTAGAACTATAATTTCTACCTCTGAAAATATAAAAGGCAGGGAAACGTGACTTCTAATGTGCAAATGGAAAATCTTTAACCAATTTTGCTTTTACTTAAGAAAACAAAAGTAAAACAAAACTGAGCCTGAAAGGGTAACTTATTGAAGGTCACTGACAATTCATTCAGAATTGAATTTTTTATTTGATCTGATAATGTTATCTGAAAAAGTAAAATCATATCCGAAGCTCTGTTATGACAGTGTACACATGTATGTGTGTATGCACACTCAGTTGTGCCTGACTCTTTACGACCCCATGAACAGTAGCCCACTAGGCTCCTGTGTCCATAGGATTTCCAAGGCAAGAATGCTGGAGTAGGTTGTGAAAGAAATAGCATCTGCTTATAAATAGGGTCTGGAAGCAAGACTGAAATTTGTAAAGATTATATATTATATCTGATCATGGTTGTTTTATTCAATCTTTGTTTCTGTTACTACTGATAAGTTAGATTGTATAACAAGCATATGTAAGAATTCAGTTATTTATAGAGATATTTTTTGTCAGCATATGACATACCAGGGTTTATTCTAAATACTGCGATAATGTAGTAAAACAAAATATACAAATCCCTTGGAGTGTTTGTTACAGAGACTGGTAGACACTAAAGGAATCAACAAATAAGCAGATGAAAAATGCAGGGGTGAGTGACAGAAAGAAAAGTAAAGCCAAGCCAGGCATGGGTAAGGGAGAGTGGCTAGCAGGTTACTGTGAGGTCAGCGTCATCAGGAAGATGGCCTCCCCAGTGATGAGGCGTTTGAGGAAACCTGGAATGAGGGCAGTGAATGATTCAGTCAGTGGACTTTAGCAATCAAAATAACCAAAGAGGCTATGAAGAGGCTTGCTGGAAACAAGCAGGGTGACGTCTTTGAGGTTCTTTAGCAAGTATTTAGTACCCTTGGATGTGGTTTCTTGATATGGAGTTTAATGGATCAGTTCAGTTGAGTTCAGTCGCTCAGTCGTGTCTGACTCTTTGTGACCCCATGAATCGCAGCACGCCAGGCCTCCCTGTCCATCACCAACTCCCAGAGTTCACTCAGACTCACGTCCATCGAGTCAGTGATGCCATCCAACCATCTCATCCTCTGTCGTCCCCTTTTCCTCCTGCCCCCAATCCCTCCCAGCATCAGAGTCTTTTCAATGAGTCAACTCTTCTCATGAGGTGGCCAAAGTACTGGAGTTTCAGCTTTAGCATCATTCCTTCCAAAGAAATCCCAGGGCTGATCTCCTTCAGAATGGACTGGTTGGATCTTCTTGCAGTCCAAGATCTCCAATTACCTGGTTTGAATTCCAGATCTTCAACTTGCTTGCTGGGTGATCCTGGACAGGTTGTAAACCTCTCTGAAAAAAAAAAAATGAGGCTCATAATACCTTAATAAAGTGGTCATGTGGACTGAATAATATGTGAAAAGCCTTTAGGACAGGCCTCAGTTCATATTTAACAGTAATAAACACTGCCTATGGCTCTTACTAAACTTACTCTGTTACAATATTCTTTTTTTTAATTTTATTGAAGTGTTGATTTACAGTGTTGTGTTAATTTCTGCTGTACAGTAAAGTAAATCAATTGTATATATTCTTTTTCATTTTCACAGGATGTTGAATACAGTTCCCTGACCTATAGTGTAGGAGCTTGTTTTTTTATTGATCTTATGTGTAATAGTTCACATCTACTAACTGCAAACTCCCAGCCCTTCTTTCCCCCACCCCTCCTTTGCAACCACAAGTATGTTCTCTATGTCCATGAGTCTGTTTCCGTTTCATAGATATTTTCATTTGTGTCATATATTAGATTCCACATATAAATGATATCATATGGTATTTGTCTCTTTCTGAGTTGCTTCTCTTAGTATGATAATCTCTAGTTCCATCTATGAGAATGGCATTCTTTCATTCTTTTTAATGCCCAAGTAATATTCCGTACTGGAATAGGAAATGGCAACCCACTCCAATATTCTTGCCTGGAGAATTCCATGAACAGAGGAGCCTGGAAGGCTAAAATCATGAGGTCGCAAAGAGCTGGACATGACTGAGCACACACACAATTTTCCATACAGTATTTATTTTTTATTAAATTAGATCAACACATGTGACTCTCCAGACATATAACCATATGCCTTTGATATATGAGGGCTGTAGCCTTCAAATTTGCAAACCCAATTTCCTCAATAGCTTTTCTGGCATCTAGGAAAATTTCAGCACAAGTTCCCAGAAATAGCTTCCCAAACAACTTAGGTATAAAGTACATTGTTAGAACAAAGGTATAAAGAAGTGTGTGGATATCAAGGATTCTTCAAAATCATTTAAGAATACCACACATTTTTAGAAATATAAATTTTATGGTTGTTCAGGTCATGGGCTTTGATCTCAGCATTGGATTTAGATCCTAGCTAGAGGAACTGTAGCATTTTGGATATGTCATCTAACTTCTCCAAAGTGGAGTTGTTACAGCTGACATTCATAGAATTTATTATGCACCAGATACTTTTTTAAGACGTGTATATACATTGGCTCATTTAATCTTCACAGCCCCTTTTGAAGGGAGTTACTATTATTATCATCATGTTACAGATGATCAACACAAGGCAGAGATCAAGTGACTTTTCAAGGTCACACAGCCATTGAAGTGATAGAGTCAGGATTTGAAAGGATGCTATCTGGCGTCAAGTCTGTGCACTTAAGCCATACACTGCACTGCCTCTTGGTAACAACAGTTTCTACCTCATAGGTTCAGCTAAGTTCAGTCCCTCAGTCATGTCTGACTCTTTGCAACACCATTGACTGCAGCACACCAGGCTTCCCTGTCCATCACCAACTCCAGAGCTTCCTCAAACTCATGTCTGTCGAATTGGTGATACCATCCAACCATCTCATCCTCTGTCGTCTCCTTCTCTTCCTGCCTTCAATCTTTCGTACCCTCAAGGTCTTTTCCAGTGAGTCAGTTCTTTGCATCAAGTGGCCAAAGGATTGGAGTTTCAGCTTCAGCATCAGGTGAGTGAGTGAGTGAGTGAGTGAGTGAAGTCGCTCAGTCGTGTCCGACTCTTTGCGACCCCATGGACTGTAGCCCACCATGCTCCCCTGTCTATGGGATTTTCCCAGCAAGAGTACTGGAGTGGGTTGCCATTTCCTTCTCCAGAGGATCTTCCAGATCCAGGGATTGAATTGTGTTAAAACAAGTGGTGTATAAGCACTTAGCACAGTGCAAGACACGGAGTAAGTGCTCAGTAAATATTTGTCACAAGTCATAGTAAATTATATCATAGTGAGAAGAAAGCCTGCATGCTCTGTTATAGGTGGCTCTGGTGGTAAAGAACCCACCTGCCAGTGTAGGAGATGTAAGAGACAGACATGAGTTCAATCCCTGGGTTGGGAAAATCCCCTGGAGAAGGAATGGCAACCCACTGCAGTATGTTTGCCTGGAGAATCCCATGGACAGAGGAGGCTGGCAGGCTACAGTCCATAGGGTCGCAAAAAGTCGGACACAACTGAAGTGACTTAGCAAGCACACATGCTCTACTATGGCTGAATAGTTAAATTATTTTTACTTTTTAAGGTTCCTTTGTGTGTGTTCCATCAGCTTTGCAAATCCATTAGTCTAGTAACCCTATTTTGTTAGAACATTGACTTAGCTAGTGAAATTTGTTTGTACTGAGCCCATGGTGGTTCCTGATGATCACCTCTTATTTTTCTAAATGCTCACAGACCATCTGTTTGAGACTCTATTTTAGAATTTTGCTTGCAATCAGTGTCAAGCTCATAATTTACATATTTGCCTTTTTTCATTCTTTTGGAATTTGGGAGACCTCTAGCTCTCTTCAGGGTGAAAATCTGGTTTATGTTACTAGTATACTTCATTAGTGATGAAAACTGTTAGAAATTTTCTACATAATTTCAATTTTTTGTTAAAGTAATGAGATATCTGTGTTGTTCTCAAAGAGCATTTGAATCATACAACTAACAACTCTCCTATTTCAAACCCATGGCTGTATCAAACTGTGGGGCTGATCCAGCATAAAATAAGATTACTCATCTGTTAGAGGAAATTTTCCAGCAGGAACAGAAAAATTTAGGTAGGATATGAGTCATATGATCTGACATTCATCTGCTATCTAAATAAATCCTATTTCTTTTAACTAAACCATATGCTTTAAAGGAGTTAAAAAAAAGAAAGAAAATGTAAATTTTTTATACATTGAATCCTTTGACCAATTAGAACTTTTAGACATTTGAATTTCTAAGTTATAGTTGGACTTCAAAAATGTGTCATTTGTCTTCTTTGTAGTAAACCTTTTCAACTGCATGTTTTGCTTAATTTCTGATCATCTAAATATGGCAAAGGAATTAAGGTATGCATGTTTGTGTCTATAAATGGTATTGTTTAGATCAAAAGCTAGCAGTAAAAGTTCTTAAATGTTAAAATGTATAGTCCAGGGTCTCCTTTCTTAAATTTTCCAAAGGGCAATTGAGTTATTAGAGACAAAAATGAAAAGTCCTATCTTCAGTTGGTCAGGTCAGCATTTTATTAACACAATGTACTTTTGAAATGATAAGTGGCATCCATTTCCATACCATAGCTGGAATCCAGGTACCACTGAAATGGATTATGCCTTGGTCACCAAACTTTAAGTTGCCCACCACCCCTGTTTTATCTTTTGGTCTGATGAAGGCTATAGGTAAGTTGCAGTGCAACTACAAAGGATAGGTGTGGGAAGAGAAGAAAAACAAGACAGACCAGAGATGGTGGATCTTAGAAGAACCCTAACCTATTATTTGAGGATTTAAAGTCTGTGTGAGTATATGTATATGCATGTAAGTGTGTGTATGTGTATGAAATTTAGATTGACTTACATCTCCTTGCTTTTAAAACCAATGAAATCTGAATTCTCTTACTTGGTTTTTCAATAACATTTGATGTCATTTGTCTTCTTGAGATACTTCTTTCCCATGACTTTTGTGACCTTCTTGAAATACTTTTTTCTCTTTGTTGTTGTTGTTTGAGTTGCCCAGTCATTTCCTACTCTGTGACCCCAGGCCTGCAGCACGCCAGGCCTCCCTGTCCCTCACCATCTCCCGAAGTTTGCCCAAGTTCATGTCCATTGCATTGGTGATGCCATCCAGCCATCTCATCCTCTGATGCCTTCTTCTCCTTCTGCCCTCGTTATTTGACAGCATCAGGGACTTTTCCAGTGAGTCAGCTGTTGTCATCAGATGACCAAAATACTGGAGTTTCAGCTTTAGTATCAGTCCTTCCAATGAATATTCAAGGTTGATTTCTCTTAAGATTACTGGTTGGATCTCCTTGCAGTCCAAGGGGCTCTCAGGAGTCTTCTCCAACACCACAGTTCAAAGGCATCAATTCCTTGGCACTCCACCTTCTTTACAGTCCAGCTGCACAACCATAGTGACTTCTAATTCATCTGATTTTTCTACCTGTTTGACCATTCCTTTTCAATCCCTTGTGGGGATTCCTCTTCCTCACTTCATTTGTTAAGTGTCTATGTGTCATGGGATTCTGTCCCAGAGAATGTCTCCATTTGTATACTCTCAGTTTTCCACTTCCATGGTTTCATTGACCAGCTATCTGCTGATTACTCCCAAATATACTGTGCCACCTCTGACCTCTTCTGGACTCTGAAGGTCTCTAAATGTTCTATGGACATTTGAAATTTATTTTGTCCACAACTGAACTCGTTATCTTTCTTCCCAACCTTGTTCTTCCTTATAGTCTCTCTAGCAAATGCCAACACCCTAGTTGCTGGTAAGCCAGAGTGGCATTCTCATATCCTTTCTCACTACACCCACCTCTCTCATAAATCACCAATTCCAGTTGTTGACATCTGCTTGAACACCTAACCCATTTGTTTTTTTCTGATGCTATCATCATGACCAAAATTCAGATTGCTGTTTTCTTTTGCATAAATTAGGTACCAGCCACAAACATGGCCTCCTGGTCTTCAGTCTTTCTTCTTCAAGTTCATTTTCTGCATTATGATGCTTCCCAAACACAAAGCTAACCATGCTGTTTTACATAACAACCAATGACTTCCCATTGGTTTTAAGATAAATTCCAAACTCTACACTGTGGTTTCCAGTGCCTTTTCTAATTTTTGTTTGTTTGTTCAGTCACTCAGTCACATCTGACTCTTTGCAACCCCATGGACTGCAGCATGCCAGGCTTCCCTGTCCCTCACCATCTGCCGGAGCTTGCTCAAACTCATGTCCATTGGGTCAATGATGCCATCCATCCATCTCATCTTCTATTGTCCCCTTCTCCTCCTGCCTTCAATCTCCCCAGCATCAGGGTCTTTTCCAGTGAGTTGACTCTTTGCATCATATAGCCAAAGTATTGGAGCTTCAGCCTCAGCATCAGTGCCTCCAATGAATATTCAGGATTGATTTCCTTTAGGATTGACTGTTTTGATCTCCTTTCAGTCCAGGGGATGCTCAATAGTCTTCTCCAACACCACAGTTCAAAAGCATCAATTCTTCAACCCTCAGCCTTCTTTATGGTCCAACTCTCACATCCATACATGACTACTGGAAAAACCATAACTTTGAGTATACAGACCTTTGTCAACAAAGTAATGTCTCTGCTTTTTAATATGCTGTCTAGGTTGGTCATAGCTTTTCTTCCAAGGAGCAAGGGTCTTTTAGTTTCATTGCTGCAGTCACCATCTGCAGTGATTTTGGAGCCCCAGAAGATAACTGTTTTGTTTCCTCATCTATTTGCCATGAAGTGATGGGACCAAATGCCATGATCTTGGTTTTTTGAATGTTGAGTTTTAAGCCAGCTTTTTCACTCTTCTCTTTCACTTTTATCAAGAGGCTCTTCAGTTCCTCTTAGCTTTCTGTCATAATGGTAGTGTCATCTGCATATCTGAGGTTATTGATATTCCTCCCTACAGTCTTGATTCCAACTTGTGCTTCATCCAGCCTGTCATTTTGCATGATGTACTCTGCATATAAGTTAAATAAGCAGGGTGACAATATACAGCTGTTTATAATTTAGTTCCTATTTATTGCCCCAGTCTCTTCTGTGAACTCTTCTGTCTTTATCTAGTCCTCAGCAATATTGAATTATTTTCAGTTACTCAAAGGCACCAAATTCTCTCTCACCTCCAAGCAGTTGCAGTGGAGTTCCCTCTGCATGAGTACTTTACCTCACTTTTTTTGTTTTCTGGCCAACTTCTAACCATTCTTCACTTCTCAGCTCAGAGAAAAGAAAAAGTATTTCATGAAAACCCAGACTGGATGCGCCCCTTCTTTGTGTTCCTAAAGCATTCAATGCATACATTTTAAGTGGTCTGTTTGTCTGGCTGTGTCTCTCACTCATCACCCTCTGGAGGGCCTGTTTCATCCACTTTTCTGTCGTTAGCACCTGAGCCCAAGGCATGGTAGGTACTTAGTAAATGCTGAGTAAGTGAGAGAAGAGCAAGAATAGGATGGAGATGGGAACGTATTTACTGGGATCCACGAGGCCTGCACTGCGCTACCAGCAAAAGCAATCTTCAGTTACTTTTGCCTTCCTACTGTGGTCTAGGCACTGTTCAGAGCAACTTCCTTACATTTAATTTTCCCAACGACCCTGAGTAGAAGAGGATTTTGATGCTTAGATAAATAAGGTAACTTACCAGAAGTCAGATGTCTTTAATTTGAGGCTTTCTCCTCTTTGGTAGAGGAGCTGTGTGTTCACCAAGTCTAACAAGGTAGATTACTAACAGTATTTTGCATGAAAGTACCACCAACATGATTATGATAGACTTAATAAACACATATTCTTCAAATTAGAAAACATCATTTCATTTTAAATAGCCATACATACTTGTTATGAGAAAACTGTTAAGACCATTTTTAAGAACCTTTGCCAACACTGTATAAATTAACTAAAATTTCAATGAAACTACCCTCTTTCAAAATAGTTTTGAAACCTTCTCAAGAAGGATGGATGGTGTTTTCATCATAAACAATAGTATGGCTTATACCAAAGCTAGTGAGGTGAGCCAAAGCACCACATACCTTTCAAGCAGGCTACCGATTTAAGATGTATAAATAAATTGGTTCAGTAGTGGGAAACTTTACAGATTTAAAAAAAAAAAAACCATGTATTTAGCCATCTAAAATGTATTTCACCAGCTGCTTAGTGCATTGTATTTTTCTGTAAGAGATTAGTCAATAGTTTGGTAATCAGGACTTGGAAGGCAGTTTGAAATTCTGCTTTTCACAGAGAAAGTGATCAGTATATATTTTCCTGAAGTGATTTTAAATGGGAATACTCTCAGTTTTATCACGAAGGGACTACAAGCTAGTTGATTAACTTTGTGTGAAAATAAATCCATAGCAATAAGTACTGGAAAGAAATATAGAAGACTCAAACTAGTGAATGTGCTAGAGTGGCGGGATGTTTTCTCCCATAATTTGACAGATGCTGTGTTTGCCATCGATAAAAGTCAGGGACAAGTACAAGGTCTTCCAGCATGTATGCCTGGGCAGCCTCTTGTATCTGGCTCACATCTACTAAGCTCTTATTAAGCAGCCCTGTGGACTGGAAGTAGATGGCTTCAACCTGTAATCACTCTGCTCAGGCTATGATGTCTATTATGGCTCAAGACTCATGACACCAAGTAACAAAATTCATTTTGTTCCAAAGTGCAAAGCAAATTGTACTGATTAGCCCAAACTCTGTGCCCTATGCTCAGTAACGCACAATTGTGTCCGGTACTTAAGAGCTTTCAGTGGAGCCCAAGGATAGAAACAAGGATGCTGGCTGTTGATTTCTCCCCTACTCCTTACTGTAGGCGTCACATGGGTGGCTGGGGAAAAAATAGAGGAACAGCTGGAGCGAAGCAGGGCCCTTGGCAGCAGAGCAGGGTGTCAGAACCCAATTTGGCTAAGCAGAGTGCCGTTGGTAGTTGTATCAGAAGTGCCAGAGCCTTTCAGACTGCCAAGAGAGAGCAACTGTTGGTGGGTGGGTAGAACAAAGAGGCAAAGGGAAGAACGTGAGCCTGTTTCCAAGGAGGGGTGGGAAATAAGCAATGGAGAAGATGCCTTCAGAGATGTGACATGTTAGAGGCTATTTTCCGTGTGTATGTGGGGAGGTCAGGGGTCATAATCTATATTCAGTGAACTGCATATAAGGTAAGGTCGGTGTGTGTAAGGAGATGATACACAGTGAGGAACTTCCAGTGAAGCCAAGATGGGCTTTGTTCCTGGGCTCACTCTGACTCTACACAAGAGGTTTAGAGACAAGTACAGGGCTCTGAGCATCTCTATGACAGGGTGGGCTTGGCACAAGAATGAACCCATTAGAACTATGAGGCTCTCGTGTGACTCCTGGTCAGAAGAGGGCTTCTTGGGTTGCAAGGAGACATGATATTAGAACCCCAGGAATTCACCAGGCTTGCCAAAGCAGACTAAGTTGTCCAGTTTACCAGGTATGATCCCTTGAAAATAATGTGTCTAACATATGAATGAGTGACCTCTGAGTAGGATTAATAAAATATTAATATTTGGCCTATTGATGGCTTATCTGTAGTTCATTTAATACAGATTTTGACCTTCTATGAAGAAACAACTCCCATCTCTGCAGGCATCTCCCCCATTGCTAATTACCCACTACTCCTTGGTAATTTGACCTATCTGCCTTTTTGTTCTGCACCCTTCCCCCCTCCACCCTGCAGACCTTCTTTCTTAGCACTCAGTAAATAAGCAATGGGTCCAAAGGAAATCAACTAGAAAATCTTGAAATAGATGTTTATGTCAGTTTTATCTTACTATTTCCACCTCAGTCTGCTTGTTTATATCACTTTGATACACACTATATTAAATTATAATACTCTTTTCCATATTCTGCCCTGGAATTGTTTTCTACTTTTTTAAATCTCTGAATGTAGTTTCTTCTTATGCAGAAAATAACAATTCCTGAAAGTTGGGGATACATTTTTGTTGTTTGGTGTTCTATCTAATGCATAAGGATTGAAGTGTGGATGATGCAGATATAATGTTAATACCAAGTGTTTTTAACTCTTTACTTAGTACCTGAAACAGTACATGTGCAATTAGACCTTTGAAACCCTTTTGTCAATTAACTCGATGGCTCTTATGTGTTTTTAAGAGTGAATCTCTCTTGGATAAACTGTTTGACCTCTTTCAGCACAGTTTTATTAATATGCTTTCCAGATCTAGATTTTTATGATATAATAATAAAACCAACCCACTCAAAATCACTACTTTATTATGTTTTTTTCTAAAACACTCTGAAATATAACAACAAAGTATATTTGGCTGAAGAATATTGACATCATTAAATTTGAAGATAATTATAAATGACTCTCTGGGCTTAAAGTATGTTCATCTTTGAAAACAATTCAGGAAACTCTACTCATCTCTTCACATTGTTGGAACTGAATTTGCAGAAAGTACTTTGCTCTAAATTGGAGAAGGTAGTTGGGATCAAATTAGATAATGTATATGAAAGTGCCCTGTTAATTCCTCTGTAGCTATGTCATTAGTATCATTAGTGATGATGATAGTTGTGGAACAGCCAAGAATACATTTAGGCACATTTGGAACTAGAACCTCACTGGGTGGGGCTGTCACCCATGAGACATCTAGGGCCACCAAGCTAATGCTTCTCAAATTGAATGTGCCTAGGGATCATTTGGAGATATTGTTGAACTACTGTTTTTGATTCAAAAATCTGGAGTCTGGCCTGGGTGTCTTCACTCCCAAAAAGCTTCCAGGTGATGCCAACACTGCTGATCCAAAGAAAACACTTCAATCAGCAAGGTTGTAAGCCTTCATAAAACTTTGCTTAATAGAAAAAAAAAAAGAATATTTGGCAGAATGAAGCCAAGCCTATGTTCTCTGGAGTGCGGACCACATGTAATCCATTCTCACAGCAAATTTATGAAAATAGGCAGAGAAAGAATCTTTATATCCTATTTTGCCTTTGTTTTAAATTGTAAATATTTCATGTTCATTTCAATAGATCTCAAAAATATTTACTGAGCAACTAACTATTGGAAGAGTGGGCTCAAATTACATAACTTTTGTACGTGGCATCCTTAAACACAAACACAGAAACACACACACCCTCAAAGTGCCTGAATAATTCCAGCTGAGTATGAGAATGGAGGAGGTGGTGGTGGTGGTGGTGTTAAAAATTTGCATTCTAGTATTCTTTTTTTTTTTTTCCTTTTTTGGTCATACCACATGCCAAAAAACAAAACAGGAAACATGTGAGATCTCAGTTCCCTGACCAGGGATTGAACCTATGTTCCCAGTAGTAAAAGCATGGGTTCCTAACCACTAGACCACCAGGGAAGTCCCTGACAGTCCTAAGATTCTTTTCAGTATATTTTTTATCACAGTCCCTCTAAAAGCTACTTGAAAAACTCTCTTTCCCCAAAACATTTAAAATTGACATCTAAAAAATTTTGTTATGTGTATAGTATAAAAGTATGTTGTTTAATACACATTGCAAATATCTATTTTTTAAAGCAAACTATCACTCTTCAGTGGAAATAAAAGTACCACAGTGATTTGAACTTGACAGCATCCATTTAAAACACTAAAACGAGCTCCTCTCAGTCAGAAATTTCATATTGCCTCTTTTTCTCCTTCTTCCATTTCTATTACATTTCTCCCATAGATTTTAATCCAAGGCTTTTACATGCCATGTAGGGCCACCCAAGACGGATGGATCATGGTGGAGAGTTCTGACAAAACATGGTCCAATGAAGAAAGGAATGGCAAGCCACTTCAATATTCTTTCCCTGAGAACCCCATGAACAGTATGAAAAGGCAAAAAGATATGATACTGAAACATGAACTCCCCAGGTTGGTAGGTTTCCAGTATGCTACTGGAGAAAAGTAGAGAAATAACTCCAGAAAGAATAAAGAGATGCAGCCAAAGCTAAAACAACGCCCAGTTGTGAATGTGACTGGTGATGGAAGTAAGGTCCAATGCTGTAAACAGCAATATTGCATAGAAACCTGGAATGTTAGGTCCATAAATCAAGGTAAATTAGAAGTAGTCAAACAGGAGATAGGAAGAGTGAACATCAACATTTTAGGAATCAGTGAACTAAAATGGACTGGAATGGGTGAATTTAATTCAGATGACCATTATATCTACTACTGTTGGCAAGAATTCCTTGGAAGAAAAGGAGTAGCCCTCATAGTCAACAAACAAGTCTGAAATGCAGTACTTGGGTGCAATCTCAAAAATGACAGAATGATCTCTATTTGTTTCCAAGGCAAAACATTCAATATCACAGTAATCCAAGTATATGCCCCAACCAGTAATGCTGAAGAAGCCAAAGTTGAGCAATTCTATGAAGACCTACAAGACCTTCTAGAACTAACACGCAAAAAAAAGATGTCCTTTTCATCACAGAGGACTGGAATACAAAAGTATGAAGCCAAGTAATACCTGGAGTAACAGGCAAATTTGACCTTGGAGTACAGAATGAAACAGGGCAAAAGCTAACAGTTTTGCCAAGAGAATGCACTGGCCATAGCAAACACCCTCTTCTAATAACACAAGAGAAAGCTCTACATATGGACATCACTAGATGGTCAATACTGGAATCAGATTGATTATATTCTTTGCAGCCAAAGATGAAGAAACTCTATACAATCAGCAAAAACAAGATCAGGAGATGACTGTGGCTCAGATCGTGAACTCCTTATTGTCAAATTCAAACTTAAATGGAAGAAAGTAGGGAAAAACCACTAGACCATTCAGGTATGACCTAAATAAAATCCCTTACACTTATACAGTGGAGGTGATAAATAGGTTCAAGGGACTAGATTTGATAGAGTGCCTTAACAACTATGGATGGAGGTTCATGACACCAAACAGGACCATTCTCAAGAAAAAGAAATGCAAAAAGGCAAAATGGTTGCCTGAGGAGGCCTTAGAAATATCTGAGAAAAAAAATAGAAGCTAAAGGCAAAGGAGAAAAGGAAAGATACACCGATTTGACTGCAGAGTTCCAAAGAATAGCAAGGAGGGATAAGAAAGCCTTCCTCAGTGATCAGTACAAAGAAATAGAGGAAAACAATAGAATGGGAAAGAGTAGAGATCTCTTCAAGAGAGAAACCAAGGGAACAGTTCATGCAAAGATGGGCACAATAGAGGACAGAAATGACATGGACCTAACAGAAACAGAAGATATTAAGAAGAGGTGGAAAGAATACACAGAAGAACTGTACAAAAAAGATCTTCATGACACAGATAACCACGATGGTGTGATCACTCACCTAGAGCCAGACATCCTGGAATGTGAAGTCCAGTGGGCCTTAGAAAGCATCACTGCGAACAAAGCTAGTGGAGGTGATGGAATTCCAGTTGAGTTATTTCAAATCCCAAAAGATGATGCTGTGAAAGTGTTGCACTTAATATGCCAGCAAATTTGGAAAATTTAGCAGTGGCCACAGGACTGGAAAAGGTCAATTTTCATTCCATCTTAAAGAAGGGCAGTCCCAAAGAATGTTCAAATTACCACACAATTGCACTCATCTCTCATGCTAGCAAAATAATTCTCAAAATTCTCCAAGCGAGGCTTCAACAGTATGTGAACCATGAATTTCCATATATTCAAGCTGGATTTAGAAAAGGCAGAGGAACCAGAGATCAAATTGCCAACATCTGTTGCATCATTGAAGAAGCAAGAGAATTCCAGAAAAACATCTATTTCTGCTTCATTGACTATGCCAAAGCCTTTGACTGTGTAGATCACAACAAACTGTGGAAAATTCTTCAAGAGATGAGAATACCAGACCAACTTACATGTCTCTTGAGAAATCTGTATGCAGGTCAAGAAGCAACAGTTAGTACTGGACATGGAACAACAGACTGGTTCCAAATTGGGAAAGAGTATGTCAAGGCTGTATACTGTCACCCTGCTTATTTAACTTCTATGCAGAGTACATCATGAGAAACACTGGGCTGGATGAAGCACAAGCTGGGATCAAGATTGCCAGGAGAAATATCAATAACCTCAGATATGCAGATGACACCACCCATGTGGCAGAAAGTGAAGAGGAACTCAAGAACCTCTTGATGAAAGTGAAAAGAGAGTGAAAAAGTTGGCTTGAAACTCAACATTCAGAAAACTAAGATCATGGCATCTGGTCCTATCACTTCATGGGAAATAGATGGGGAAACAGTGAGAGACTTTATTTTCTTAGACTCCAAAATCACTGCAGATGGTGACAGCAGCCATAAAATTAAAAGATACTTGCTCCTTAGAAGAAAAGCTATGACCAACCTAGACAGCATAATAAAAATCAGAGACAGAATCAGGTGCCACCTTCACCCTGAATCCTCACTGGGGCATAGCTGCCATAGGCAAAAAAAAAAAAAAGAAAATCTTGCTGCTATGCACTCAGGGTCACTTCTGTTGTGTCCAATTCTTTGTGACCCTCTGGACTGGCTTGCCAGTCCTTTCTGTCAGGGGGGTTTTCCAGGCAAGAATACTGGAGGGTATTGGCCAATAGGTTACCATACCCTTCTAGAGCACTATATTTCCTGCTGTCCTAGCTGCCAACTCCCCTGAGTATCTGGTGGCTGCCAGAACCTCTGTGACCCAAGCAGCTGCACCACCTCCATACCTCGCCCTCACTTGGGCAGACTGAAGCCCTCCAGGCAGCCTCAGGAGCAAACCCAAGTATGTGGGATGACACACATGCAGAGGTGGAAATAAAACCACAGTTGAAACCCGGGGGCAGTGTGGCTAAGGAAGGCCCAAGGCCCTCCCACCAGCTGCACAAGCTGCAGATTATATCCACATGATCAACTAGGCAGACTCTATGTCTATGGAATATATGAAAGGACATTGACAGCTCCCACAAAAGAAAACATACTAGTTCTGATAGCTGTGGACATTGGAAGCAAGAACATACAGGAGCAGGACCAGTTTAGAATTTGAGCTGTCCCCACAGTAGTTTCAGAGTCCAGCACAGTGTTGGAGGGCATCCTAGGGAGAGATCAATTCCTGAGCCTTTGGAGTGGGATCACTAACTCCAAGACCCTAGACCACCAGAAAACTAACCCTAGGAAGTTTCAGATAGTGAGGACTCACACAAAGGAACCACTTGAATACAAGACCTGGCATCACCCAACCATCAGTAGCAGCCTGTGAAGAATGCCTCATCTAAATAACAAAACAAAAATACAAACCCAATCATCAGCAGACAGGATTACCACATCACTTAGCCTTGCCCATCAGAGGAAAAACAACAACAACAACAACAACAAAAAAAAACTCAGCACAAATCTCACCCAATATGTAGTTTACACAAACCACTGGACCAACCTTCCGAGGACAGAAACCAAAAGAAGAAACAATTCAACCTTGAAGCCTGGGAAAAGAGACCTCAAACACAATAAGTTAAAAAAAAAAATGAAAAGGCAGAGAAATACTACACAAATAAAGGAACAAACTAGAAGCACAGAAGTCCAAATAAATGAAGAGGAAATAGGGAAACTACCTGAAAAAGAATTCAGATAGTGATAGTAAGGATGATCAAAAACCTTGAAAACAAAATGGAGAAAATGCAAGAATCATTTAATAAAGACCTACAAGAATTAAAGAATAAAGCATACACAGACAAACAGCACAATTACTGAAATTAAAAACACTTTAGAACGACTCAACAGCAGAATATCTGAAGCAGAAGAACGATTCAGTGAGCTGGAAGATAAAATGGTGGAAATAACATTTGAAGAACAGGAAAAGGAAATAGAATGAAAAGAACTGAGGATAGTCTCAGAGACCTCTGGGACAATATCAAATGCACCGACATTCGAATTATAGGGGTCCCAGAAGAAGAGAAAAAGAAAGGATACAAGAAAGTTTTTGAAGAGATTATAGTTGAAAATTTCCCCAACGTGAAAAAGGAAATAGTCAATCAAATCTAAGAGGTTCAAAGAGTCCCATACAGGATAAACCCAAGGAGAAACACACCAAGACACATACTAGTCAAACTAACAAAGATTAGACAGAAAGAAAGAATATTACAAGCAGCAAGGGAGAAGCAACAAGTAACATACAAGGGAAACCCCATACGTTTAACAGCTGATCTTTCAGCCAGAAACTCTGCAGGCCAGAAGGAGATGACAGGATATATTTAAAGTATTGAAAGTGAAAAATAAACAAGATTACTGTACCCAGCAAGGGTCTCATTCAAAATTAATGGGGAAACCAAAAGTTTTTCAGACAAACAAAAGTTAAGAGAATTCAGTACCACAAAACCAGCTTTACAACAAATGTTAAAGGGACTTACATAGTCAAGAAATACAAGAGAAGAAAAACATCTCCAAAATCAAACCCCAAGCAGTTAAGAAAATGGCAATAGGAACATATATATCAGTAATTACTTTAAATGTAAATGGATTAAAGGCTCCAACCAAAAGACACAGACTGGCTGAATGGATATAAAAACAAGAAATGTACTTCAGACCTAAAGACACATATAGACTGAAAGTGAGAGGATGGAAAAATATATTCCATGCAAATGGGAAGCAAAAGAAAGCTGGAGTAGCAATCCTCATAGCAGACAAAATAGACCTTAAAATATAGAATGTTACAAGAGATAGGGAAGGACAGTACATAATGAGCAAGGGATCAGTCCAAGAGGAAGATATAACAATTGTAAGTATCTATGCACCCAAATATGAGCACCTCAGTACATAAGACAAACACTAACAGACATAAAAGGAGAAACTGACAGTACCACAATAATAGGAGGAGACTTTAACACCCCCACTCACCAATGGATAGATCATCAAAACAGACAATTAATAAGGAAACACAGGTCTTAAATAATACATTAAATGAGATGGATCTCATTGATATCTTCAGGACATTCCATCCAAATGAAGAAGAATACACCTTTTTCTCAAGTGCACATGGAACATTCTCCAGGATAGACCACATCTTGGGTCACAAATCAAATCTCAGTAAATTTAAGAAAATTGAAATCGTATCAAGTATCTTCTCCAACCACAACGCTATGAGACTAGATATCAATTACAAGAAAAAAAGCTGTAAGAAACACAAGCACATGGAGATTAAGCAATACATTTCTAAATAACTAACAGGTTACTGAAGACATCGAAAGGTAAATCAAAAAATTTCTAGAACAAATAACAATGAAAACATGACAACTCAACACCTATGGGATGCAGGAAAAGCAGTTCTAAGAGGGAAGTTTATAGTAATACAATCCTACCTCAAGAAACAAGAAAAACATCGATTAGACAAGCTAACTTTACACTTAAAACAACTTCTTTATACTTAAGAACAAAAACACCCCAAAATTAGTAGAAGGAAATAAATCATAAAGATTTGAGCAGAAATAACTGTAAAAGAAATGATAGAAACAATAGTAAAGATTAATAAAACTAAAAGGTGATTTTTGGAGAAGATAAACAAAATGGACAAACATTTAGCCAAACTCATCAAGAAAAAGAGAGAAGAATCAAAGCAACAAAATTAGAAATGAAAAAGGAGAGGTTACAACAGACAATGCAGAAATACAAAGGATTATGAGACTATTATTAACAACTATATGGCAATAAAATGGATGACCTGGAATAAATGGACAGATTCTTAGAAAAGTTCAATCTCCCAAGACTGAACCAGGAAGTAATAGAAATTTGAACAAGCACTGAAATTGATGCTGTGATCAAAAAATTTCCCAAAAAAACAAAAGGCCACGGCCAGATGGCTTCACGGGAGAATTCTGTCAAACATTTAGAGAAGAGCTAGTGCCTATCCTTCTAAAACTCTTTCCAAAAATTGCAGAGGAAGGAATACTTCAAAACTCATTCTACAAGTCCGCCATCACCCAGATACCAAAACCAGACAAAGACAACATACAAAAAGAAAACCACAGGCCAATATCACTGATGAACATACATGCAAAAATCCTCAAAAACTTTTAGCAAACAGAATTCAGCAACACATCAAAAAAGCTCATACACCATGATCAAGTTGGGTTTATTCCAGGAATGCAAGGATTCTTCAATATATGCAAATAAATTAATGTGATATACCATATTAACAAATTGAAAAATAATAACCATATAGTTATCTCAATAGATGCATAAAAAACCTTTGACAAAATTCAACACCTATTTAAGAATAAAGCTCTTCAAAAAATGGGACTAGAAGGAACCTACCTCAATGTAGTAAAGGCCATATATGATAACATTATTATCAATGGTGAAACATTATTCTCAATGGCGAAAAGCTGAAAGCATCAAAGATGGTAACGGTGACCCTATATGCAAGACAGAAAAAGAGACATGGATGTATAGAACAGTCTTTTGGACTCTGTGGGAGAAGGCGAGGGTGGGATGATCTGAGAGAGTAGCATTGAAACATGTATATTATCACATGTGAAACAGATCACCAGTCCAGGTTTGATGCATGAGACAGGGTGCTCAGGGCTGGTGCACTGGGATGGCCCAGATGGGATGGGATGGAGAGGGAGGTGGGAGAGGGGTTCAGGATGGGGAACACATGTAAACCCATGGCTGATTCGTATAAATGTATGGCAAAAACCACTACAATATTGTAAAGTAATTAGCCTCCAACTAAAATAAATAAATTTTAAAAAGAAAGAAAGAAAACTGAGTCTTAGGAAAAAAAAAAAAAAACTGAAAGCTTCGCCTCTAAGATCAGGAACAAGACAAGGGTGTCCACTTTCACCACTCTTATTCAACTTAGTTCTGGAAGTCCTAGCTACAGCAATCATAGAAGAAAAAGAAATAAAAGGAATCTAGATTGGAAAAGAAGAAATAAAGCTCTCACTGTTTGCAGATGACATGATACTGTACATAGAAAACCCTAAAGATAGTATCAGAACATTCCTAGAGCTAATCAGTGAATTTAACAAAGTCACAGGATATAAAATCAATACACAGAAATTACTTGTATTTATATGTACTAACAATGTCAGACTTTATTTTGGGGGGCTTCAAAATCACTGCAGATGGTGACTGCAGCCATGAAATTAAAAGACGCTTACTCCTTGGAAGAAAAGTTATGACCAACCTAGATAGCATATTCAAAAGCAGAGACATTACTTTGCTGACTAAGGTCCATCTAGTCAAGGTTATGATTTTTCCTGTGGTCATGTATGGATGTGAGAGTTGGACTGTGAAGAAGGCTGAGCACCAAAGAATTGATGCTTTTGAACTATGGTGTTAGAGAAGACTCTTGAGAGTCCCTTGGATTGCAAGGAGATCCAACCAGTCCATTCTGAAGGAGATCAGCCCTGGGATTTCTTTGGAAGGAATGATGCTAAAGCTGAAACTCCAGTATTTTGGCCACCTCATGCGAAGAGTTGACTCATTGGAAAAGACTCTGATGCTGGGAGGGATTGGAGACAGGAGGAGAAGGGGATGACAGAGGATGAGATGGCTGGATGGCATCACTGACTCGATGGACGTGAGTCTAAATGAACTCCAGGAGTTGGTGATGGACAGGGAGGCCTGGCGTGCTGCGATTCATGGGGTCACAAAGGGTCGGAGACGACTGAGTGACTGAACTGAACTGAACTGAACTGAACAATGAAAAAGCAGAAAGAGAAATTAAGGAATCAATCCCATTCACCATTGCAACAAAAATAATAAAATATCTAGGAATAAACTTATCTAAGGAGACAAAAGAACTATACACAGAAAATTATAAGACACTGATGAAAATAATCAAAGATGACATAAACAGATCGAGAGATATTCCATGTTCCTGGATAGCAAGAAACAATATTGTGAAAATGACTATTCTACCAAATGCAATCTACAGATTCAGTGTGGTCCATATCAAATTATCAATGTCATTTTTCACAGAACTAGAACAGAAAATTTCACAGTTCATATAGAAACACAAATGACCCCAAATAGCCAAAGCAGTCTTGAGAAAGAAGAATGGGAGCTGGAGGAATCAACCTTCCTGACCAGATTATACTACAAAGCTACAGTCATCAAGACAGTGTGGTACTGGCACCAAAACAGAAATATATACCAATGGAACAAGATAGAAAGCCCAGAAATAAACCCATGCACCTATGGGTACCTTATTTTTGACAAAGGAGGCAAGACTATACAATGGGACAAAGGCAGCCTCTTCAATAAATGGTGCTGGGAAAACTGAACAGCTACATGTAAAAGAATGAAATTAGAACACTTCCTAACACCATACAAAAAGATAAACTCAAAATGGATTAAAGACTAAATGTAAGATCAGAAACTATAAAACTCTTAGAGGAAAATACCTCCTAGAGTAATGGAAATAAAAACAAAAGTAAACAGGTGGGACCTGATTAAGCTTAAAAGCTTTCTCACAGCAAAGGAAACTATAAGCAAGATGAAAAGACAACCCTCAGAATGGAAGGAAATTATAGCAAATGAAGCAACTGACAAAGGATTAATTTCCAAAGTATATAAGCAGCTCATACAACTCAATACCAGAAAAACAACCCAATCAAAAAGTGGGGAAAAGACCTAAACAGACATTTCTCCGAAGAAGACATACAGATGGCTAACAAACACATGAAAAGATGCTCAACATTGCTTATTATTAGAGAAATGTAAATCAAAACTACAATGAGATATCACCTCACACCAGTTAGAATTGCCACCATCAAAAAGTTTACAAACAATAAATGCTGGAGAGGGTGTGGAAAAAAAGGAACACTCTTGCACTGTTGGTGGGAATGTAACTATACATTTATAGCCACTATGGGAGACGGTATGGTGATTCCTTAAAAAACTAGGAATAAAACCATACCATATGACCCAGCAATCCCACTCCTAGGCATATACCCTGAGGAAACCAAAATTGAAAAAGACACATGTATCCCATTGTTCATTTCTGCACTATTTACAATAGCTAGAACATGGAAGCAACCTAGATGTCCATCAACAGATGAATGGATAAAGAAATTGTGGTACATATACACAATGGAATATTACTCAGCCATAAAAGGGAATACATTTGAGTTAGTTCTAATGAGGTGGATAAACCCAGAGCCTATTATACAGAGTGAAGTAAGTCAGAAAGAGAAAGAGAAATATCATATTCTAATGCATATATACAGAATCTAGAAAAATGGTACTGAAGAATTTATTTGCAGGGCAGCAGTGGAGAAACAGTCATAGAAAATAGACTTATGGACATGGGGAGAGGGAAGGAGAGGGTCAGATGTGTGGAGAGAGTGACATAGAAACTTATGTTACCATGTGTAATATAGATAGCCAATGGGAATTTGCTATATGTCTCAAGAGACTCAAACAGGGGCTCTATATCAACCTAGAGGGGTAGGATGGGGAGGGAGATGGGAGGGAGGTTCAAAAGGTGAGGGATATATGTATACCTATGGGTGATTCATTTTGGTGTTTGACAGAAAACAACAAAATTCTGTAAAGCAAAATATTACTTTGCCAACAAAAGTCTGTCTCGTCAAAGCTATGGTTTTTCCAGTAGTCATGTATGGGTGTGAGAGTTGGACTATAAAGAAAGCTGAGCACCAAAGAATTGATGCTTTTGAACTGTGGAGTTGGAGAAGACTCTTGAGAGCCCCTTGGTATGAAAGGAGATCAAAGAAGTCAATTCTAAAGGTAATCAGTCCTGAGTATTTATTGGAAGGACTGATGCTGAAGATGAAACTCCAGTGCTATGGCCACTTGATGCGAAGAACTGAGTCAATGGATAAGACCCTGATGCTGGGCAAAATTGAAGGCAGGAGGAGAAGGGGACAACAGAGGATGAGATGGTTGGATGGCATCACTGACTCAACAGAAATGAGTTTGAGGAGGCTCTAGGTGTTGTTGATGGACAGGGAAGCCTGGTGTGCTGTGGTCCATGGGGTCACAAAGAGTCGGACACAACTCAATGACTGAACTGAACTGAGTAGGCTTGTCTACTGAATTTGCTTTATTGGCATTCATATCATGCTGCTTTCACCTCATATATGTATTCTATGATAAACATAGTAATACATATTTGATTAGAACATCATAAATTATGAATTCTGATAAACAATTATTTGATGACTTTTAGTTGGCACTAATATCAGTAACCTCAGATATGCAGATGACACCTTATGGCAGAAAGTGAAAAGGAGCTAAAAAGCCTCTTGATGAAAGTGAAAGAGGAGAGCGAAAAAGTTGGCCTAAAGCTCAACATTCAGAAAACGAAGATCATGGCATCCAGTCCCATCACTTCATGGGAAATAGATGGGGAAACAGTGGAAACAGTGTCAGACTTTATTTTGGGGGGCTCCAGAATCACTGCAGATGGTGACTGCAGCCATGAAATTAAAAGACGGTTACTCCTTGGAAGAAAAGTTATGATTAACCTAGATAGCATATTCAAAAGCAGAGACATTACTTTGCCAACTAAGGTCCGTCTAGTCAAGGCTATGGTTTTTCCTGTGGTCATGTATGGATGTGAGAGTTGGACTGTGAAGAAGGCTGAGCGCCAAAGAATTGATGCGTTTGAACTGTGGTGTTGGAGAAGACTCTTGAGAGTCCCTTGAACTGCAAGGAGATCCAATCAGTCCATTCTAAAGGAGATCAACCCTGGTATTTCTTTGGAAGGAATGATGATAAAGCTGAAAAAGTACTCCAGTACTTTGGCCACCTCATGAGAAGAGTTGACTCATTGGAAAAAACTCTGATGCTGGGAGGGATTGGGGGCAGGAAGAGAAGGGGACGACCGAGGATGAGATGGCTGGATGGCATCACCGACTCGATGGACGTGAGTCTGGGTGAACTCTGGGAGATGGTGATGGACAGGGAGGCCTGGCGTGCTGCGATTCATGGGGTCGCAAAGAGTCAGACATGACTGAGCGACTGAACTGAACTGAATATCCATGGGTGTTCATTGGAAGGACTGATGCTAAAGCTGAAACTCCAGTTCTTTGGCCACCTCATGCAAAGAGTTGACTCATTGAAAAAGACTCTGATGCTGGGAGGGATTGGGGGCAGGAAGAGAAGGGGATGACAGAGGATGAGATGGCTGCATGGCATCACCGACTTGATGGACATGAGTTTGGGTGGACTCCGGGAGTTGGTGATGGACAGGGAGGCTTGGTGTGCTGCGATTCATGGGGTCGTAAAGCGTCAGACATGACTGAGCGACTGAACTGAACTGAACTAAATATCCCTGAACAACACACACAGGAGGTATGCAGCAAGGCTTAATGGCAAATCTTACATCTAAGACACAGCAGAAGAGCACACAGGATTTCTCCATCTCATCTTGCCATTAGAGGCATTTAGACCAAGGACCCCACTTATGTAAAATTATGGCACTGAGAATGGACAGAAAGCATTTGTCTAACTGTGTAAGAACAGGTTCTTCCTAGAGGTGAGATGACTTTCTTAGAAAAGAGTAGTTGGAGCTTAGTGAGGCTGACCTCAGCTAGAAGCTACCTCCCAATATTTTTAGTTGAATCATTGCTAGGCTGTCTAATGGGGCAGGGAGATAGAGCCATTGAAGCCTTTCAGCAAACAAAGGGTATGTTCCTTGTCACCTAAATAATAAAATTTACTGGAAATGTATTTCTTAATGAGATGTACAGGGGAGAATGTGTTATGGTTTCTTCATTAAAGGAGTTGTTTAAAGGATTATTCATTTGGCAAAGTACAGTATTAAGAGTCATAGCCAGTCATAAGTCGCTCAGTCATGTCCAACTCTTTGCAACCCCGTGGGCTGTAATCTACCAGGCTCCTCCGTTCATGGGATTTTCCAGGCAAGAATACTAGAGTGGGTTACCACTCCAGGTATTAGATTAGGACTAGGTAAGATATATGACTTTCTTGTTGAAATAGGAGGAAATTTGGAAAGAGGAGTATGAGAAGATACCCGTGACATTGATAGGTGAAAGAAAGCAATCTTAAAAAGCTACATGCTGTATGTTTCCAACTATGACATTCTGGAGAAGACAAAACTGTGAAGACTAAAAAGACTACTAATTGCCAGGGAAAAGGTGGGAGAGAGAGGAATAAACAGGCAGAACACAGAGGATTTTTAGGGCAATGAACATAGATGTTAAATAAGCAGGGTGACAATGTACAGTCTTGACATACTCCTTTCCCTATTTGGAATCAGTCTGTTGTTCCTTGTCCAGTTCTAACTGTTGCATCACCGACTCAATGGACATGAGTTTGGGTAAACTCTGGGAGTTGGTGATGGACAGGGAGGCCTGGTGTGCTGTGGTTCATGGGGTGTCAGAGAGTTGGACACGACTGAGTGACTGAACTGCAACTGTATTGAATGTCCAATGTTAAGAGTGAACTTTAATATAAATTATGGACCATGGGTGATAATGTGTCCCCTGCCTATTAAGCACTTGTAACAAAGGTAGCACTCTGGTAGAGGGTACTGATGGTGGGGCATGCTGTGCGTGTGTTGAGGCCAGGGGTGTATGGAACTGTACTTTCTAGTCAGTTTTACTTTGTATTTGAAACTGCTCTTAAAAACAGTCTACTTAAAAGAGAGAAAGAGAGAGATCCTTGGTGACTGGCATCTTCCTAGCCAAATGATTTTAGGAAAATATAAGTGGAAGTTGAAGATCTGTATATGACCACCAAAACCATCCATGCTTATGTGCCATTTCATATATCCTCAAGCATAACTGAAACCTGGTTTGAAGATTTGTTTTAAGATTATGGGAGACGAATAGACACAGAAAAGTAATATAAAAAAAAAAAGAGGTATTCATTGAACAAATGGTTTTGGGAAAACGAGGTAGTCATATGGAAAAAAATATGGGTGGCTCTCTACCTTACACTTCACCAAAAATTAAATTCTGGATGTATCAACAGTTTAAACATCAGGAGAAAAAGCTAAAATGTAATAGCAGAAACATGACCGGGAGACACTGCCAGATGTGATTAGTGAGGCAGACAGTGAATCACATAGTGGTTTATGTCTTCACAGATCGGCACTGTGGCTGCTGTTACCATCCTGATGTGTGAAATAGTTATGAGAATAATAGTTAACTTTTATGGGCACTTACCACATTTTGGGCAGTGTTCTAAGCTCTTAATGAATCTTCCCTGGTGGCTCAGATGGTAAAGTGTCTGTCTACAATGCAGGAGACCTGGGTTTGATCCCTCGGTCAGGAAGATTCCCTGGAGATGGAAATGGCAACCCACTCCAGTACTCTTGCCTAGAAAATCCCATGGACGGAGGAGCCTGGTGTCCGTGGGGTCACAAAGAGTTGGACAAGACTGAGCGACTTCACTTTAAGCTCTCAATACATATTAGTCCATTTAATCTTCACCACAACCCAAAGTTGAGGGTATCATTCCCTCCTCCATTTTACAAATGAGGCAACCAAGTCACAGAGTTGAAGTCACATGCTGGTCAGGGAAGCCAAGACTTACTAATTCAAGCAGCCTGGCTCTAGAACCCAGGCACTTAATCAGCATACTCGATTATGAAGCAATGCTTAATTATGTGCTTTTAAAACATACTAGATACATAGGTTAGTATTAAATTTTGACAAAGTTGTATTCACAGCAGTAAGTTTAAACAATTTGTACATTTACTTTCTTTAGGAAAGCTTAAAAGAGTGTTTTTCATTAAAAAGTGAATTATTTTATCCCTTATGTATATCAGTAACTGGCGAGTATAATTTTGACATCTTTGCAAGGTTTCTTTCACAATTTAATTTAATGGTATATATTTTTTAAAAATCACAGTATGTAAACTTGTTTTACAAACACACTGCCATTAAGCATGAACTGTTCAACAAACATGATTATCAATAGTTTGATGAGCAAACTATTGTCCTTTAACTTAATATTCTGCTTGTGTTGAAGTGAAGTGCAAATGTTGTCCCATTATTTCCTTGGTAGGGTAAACCTCACTGGAAAAGCATGAATACCAAATAGCACCCCAAATACACTAGCTTTATAATACTATCATTAAATGATTAATGTAATGTTAAAGACAATGTATTAATATAATAATGGACTGTCAACTGCTTAATAACAAAAACACTCAATACTCTTTAGTATTAAATAATCTTTAAGATATGGGCTTCCCTGGTGGCTCAGAGGTTAAAGCGTCTGCCTCCAATGCGGGAGACCTGGGTTCGATCCCTGGGTCGGGAAGATCCCCTGGAGAAAGAAATGGCAACTCACTCTAGTATTCTTGCCTGGAGAATCCCATGGATGGAGGAGCCTGGTAGGCTACAGTCCACGGGGTCGCAAAGAGTTGGACACGAATGAGCGACTTCACCTTTCACCTAAGATGAGATCAATTTTGGTTCAAAATTAGATAAAAACTAATAAAGCCTTTTTCTTAGGGTGCTGGGTATTTAGAAAGCTTCATTTTTAAGCCTGTACAATGGAGTTTTACTCATTCTAAGCTGAAAGAGGAGGGACATAGTGCCTGCAATTGCATTGACATGAAGTCCTATCCTCAGCATCTTACCTGGGAGGTCTTCTTAATATAATAATCTTTCTCACACATACTTTCTTATTTGGAAATTATTTGCGCTTGATCAGAGAGGTTCAAGAGTTACATGTAATACTCTTGGGGAAAAAAAATATCTTCTTGGCAGCTGATTGGAGAATTCTTGTTGGCAGGAACTTTATTTAAAAGAGAATTTAATAAACTTACAATTAGAAGCTAGCTCAGATTGTTGTTCAGGTTTCCTGCTTAATGAAGAAAGCAGGTAGGGAAAATAATGACTTTGGGGAAGAAAGGGTTAGGGCCTTTGGGGGCAACAGAAATGCCCAGGGCATGTTTGTTGGCTCTGCAGTCTAAATTCTTCCTTCAGTAAGTTCTGTGTTGTTCAGTGATGCTTTGTAGCATGATTTTCCCTTTAGAAGGAACCCCTGCTATGCTGAATCCTGCACATAGTGAAAAAGTGACTGCTTTGGGGAGCCACTGATCTGTTAGTTACATGTGAAAAGCTCTGCTTCCTTAAAGTTAAAAGGAAAAGTGTCATGGTTGGGGTTGAGCAATGAGCAGTGGTTCACTGACCTCTCCTGTTAATGTGTCAGAGGCCCTTCCCAGAGCAAATTGCTTTCCTGAAAGAAGGCACCCTGGGTTCCAAGCCTACTCCATCATCATGGCAACTGGGAGCAATTCACTCTGATAATTTCACTCTTCCACCCGCCCTGGTTTGGGCAGTAAAAATGATAAGTCATTTGAATTTTGGAACCAGAAGGGACATGGCTATGTTTATGTTCAAGTCCCCTAATTTAGGAAGCAGAAGCATAGAGAAGTTAAAGTCATGCCCAGTGTTACATGGCTCTGCAAGCGTGGGATGGTTAGCCAGGCCTTTTGTTTCCCACCAGTGTTCTTCCCACAGCAACAGAAAAGTTGAAGAAATGTGGAAAAGGAGGAGGAAGATCATACTGGCAAGCAAAAACGACAAAGCTGATAAATGGCTGTTTTCTTCTAGGACCAGACTTTTTCAGCTGAAGAAATATACAAGATAGAAGAAAACATGAAGAACCAAAAAATATATTGGTAGCAGGTGCTGAGTCTTGTATAATGAGTTGTGTGTTCTTCGCTTCTCATAGGTGAGAAGAGGGTGGGTGGAGAAGCGCAACTCTTGGTGGTGTCTAGTGACAGTCAGAGCCCGCCTGCTCAGCCATACAGCACATGAAGAGACCATGATTAGGAAGGGCACACGCAAGAGCCAGGTGTACGACAGCCAACAAGGAGTATACATTTTTTCCAGATGTCACAGAGCTTCATTTTCATTATCGAGTAATCATGGTAATCACATCACTTAGTGCAAGCAACAGTATCTGCAACAGCAAGAGAAAACCTCCTGACGGTATTAGTAGTCTAGTGCCACCAGTTTCACACACATCCTGAGCTTTCTCTTTTTACAGAGTTTCACTGTAGGTCATAGGAAATGATGGGATGATCTCTATATTGCTGAAGTTATCAACTATAACATTTACATTCTTGAAAATGTGCCTTAAAGGTTGCTGTCTCCAAGATGCTGATCCTCTTGGTGTTTAGGCACTCACTTCCGCAAGTTAAAAGAAAGTGAATGAAGCCATACAGAGGCTTTGCCTGTCCCAAGCCTGCAGTCTCCTGTCTGAAGTAACAATTTCTATGGGTGGGTGGCAGAGGAGGTTAGAAGAGTCCTTGGACTGATTCACAGATGATGCAAATGCCAGAGGGAAGCTTGGGTAAGCAGTCATTTGTTGCCTGGTTTATGATGATGATTACAAAAGGAATATCCAGGTGAAGGCCTTAGTCTCTCACCAAGAGTTTCTGTTGTAGATTCCAACCAGCATTTATGATAGCAGGCCTTCTAATATGACATATCACAGAGGCAATAATACCAGGTCTATACCTTAGCCACTGTGGAATTGGCTTCTCTAAGTACTGAAAACCCCGAGGAGAATTGTTTTTCACATATACTAAATAGCAGTGTGATTTTCTGCATTAAGAATATTCAACTCCTCAGGAAATAGTTCTTTAGGAAGGATATTTACATGCCTTCCTATAACCTACAGTCAAAGTAGATTATTTAAATACTTTACATCATGTGGTAAAGCTCTTGTTTTACTCAGAATAAAGCATATTTATATGGGTGGTAAACACATAGAATGGAATATGTATTAGTCAAAGATATCCAGAGAAACAGCAGAAAATAGGATACCTAGTGAGATAGAGACAGATAGATATTGTTCATTATAATGAATTGGCTCGTGTCATTATGGAGGATGAGAAGGTCCACAGTCAGTGAGCTAGAGACCCAGAAGAGCTGAAGATGTAGTTCCAGTTTGAAAAACAGCAGGATTCTATTGATAAGAAAGAGATATGAGGTGCTTGGTAGGCAAGCAGGGATGTCCAAGGTCACCCAGCTAGCAAGAATGAAGCCAGGATACATGTCCAAGCCCATCAGGCTGGAAACACTGCACAGTGTGTAGTACAGGGACGAGTCTACTGGACTGGGACCCAAGGCTGTCACTGCCAGTCTGCACCCGTGTGTCTGTGTGCCTGGAGGACAGCTTGGATCCCCAGGCCTGGGAATGCAGGCCCTACCTGTTGGGTCGTCAGAGCTCACAAGGTGGCATTTCTCTAAGGGAGTATGCATGACAACAAATTCTACTTTTTCCTAATTCTTGTTTCCCTTGGGACAATCCAGTTTTAGCCTCCTGTATGTACATTATTCTGCAAGCCCACAGCTCTGATCATTATCAGCTCACATAGAAGCTTGCAGACTTTCCATTAGTGGTGACAGTTTCACCACTGTCATTATTAAAGTTGTGCTGAACAAAGGATATATCACTTTCTCTAATGCTCAGGCGTTTCATTTCGCCACATGGCATGTTAATGATCAATTCTAGGGTCAACTTTCTCCAATGTTCCTGTTAACTTGCTGGAAAGAGTCTAAACTAAAGAAATAGCATTTGGATGTTACCACATCTGTCACTTAATATTTTTCTTTTTTAATATTGGACAGACTTAGATATCTTCCTTTGTGTTTTGAGACATTTGAAGCTAAGGGCGGGATCTAGAGTTGCTGTTGTCATTGTTTCCATAGAATTATTCTTAGTGGTGAATCCTGGATTCATGGTCTACCACATAGCATGATCTCCTACATGCCCCTGTAATAAATTTCTCCCATAGATTTCCTTCCCTCCCTTCTACCCTTTCTTCCCTCCCTCCTTCCAACTCACTGGAATTTCTGAATGTTTATATCAGATTTAAGCAGCCCGTCATGCACATTTTATTTATTTCCTTATAGCTCATTTTGTCAGCATTGAATAACAGCCCAGCTCATTCTTTTTGGGGTGGGATGGGGGAAGAGGTGAGGGTGTTAGAATGTTACAGTAACTGTTGATTAACTTTAGATGACTCCGCCATGATAAAACAATCTACTTTTCTCTCCTACAGTAGTGAACATTCTCATAGATTTTCTAATTCTGATCTTGAGGCTTTTAGGGATGATAAAGTATGCAAAAGGCAATTTCAGGGAGGCCCAATGAATATGGTGTTATATCTGTACGTGAGACAGGAGCAAGGGAGATGAGGCATCGAAGGAACATGGATAGTTTGGAGCCATTCAGAGTTGCCAGGATCAGTAGGACGGATTCAGGCCCTGACTAGCTAGGACAGAGCTGCTTAGGGCCTGGAAACTTCCCTGGAGCATGGACCTCATTCCCAGCACACACACAGGCACTTTAAAAGACATTTCATCTAAGCATAAACCAATGACCCAATCTTTATGGTCCAAGAGGAGAGCAAAAAAGTTGGCTTAAAGCTCAACATTCAGAAAACGAGGATCATGGCATCTGGTCCCATCACTTCATGGGAAATAGATGGGGAAACAGTGGAAACAGTGTCAGACTTTATTTTTTTGGGCTCCAAAATCACTGCAGATGGTGACTGCAGCCATGAAATTAAAAGACGCTTACTCCTTGGAAGAAAAGTTATGACCAACCTAGATAGTATATTCAAAAGCAGAGACATTACTTTGCCAACTAAGGTCCGTCTAGTCAAGGCTATGGTTTTTCCTGTGGTCATGTATGGATGTGAGAGTTGGACTGTGAAGAAGGCTGAGCGCCATAGAATTGATGCTTTTGAACTGTGGTGTTGGGGAAGACTCTTGAGAGTCCCTTGGACTGCAAGGAGATCCAACCAGTCCATTCTGAAAGAGATCAACCCTGGGATTTCTTTGGAAGAAATGATGCTAAAGCTGAAACTCCAGTACTTTGGCCACCTCATGCGAAGAGTTGACTCATTGGCAAAGACTCTGATGCTGGGAGGGATTAGGGGCAGGAGAAGGGGACGATCGAGGATGAGATGGCTGGATGGCATTACAGACTTGATGGACGTGAGTCTGTGTGAACTCCGGGAGATGGTGATGAACAGGGAGGCCTGGCGTGCTGCGATTCATGGGGTCACAAACAGTCAGACACGACTGAGCGACTGAACTGAACTGAACTGTATCTGTATCAACAATACATTTTGAGGCCATGGTATAAAATATTTCTTTCATTTCCTTTGGATTTATTTCAGGCCAAATTGAGTCAGCCTTGCGAAGCTGCCTGCAAATCTCTTTTTCTCCAGTCTCCTGCTCTTATCCTGCCTTTGTATTAGGGAAGTTGCTTCTATCTAGCAGGCGCCCCCAGTAGGTAGGTCCCATCCTGGGATCTTGACAGATTTTTACAGCCCTGAGTGTCTTCTTAGGGCTCCAGGCTCTTTAGGGACACACAATTACAAGGCAACCTCTTCTGTTACTGTTAATCACTTCCCATAAACACCTTTGATACTCCTTATGATAAAAGACCCCCCTTGCTTTTGGAGGTGACGGTATGGAAGAACAAAGGAGGCAAAGGGATGGAGAGCCCCATCCTGCTACACACCATGGATGTCCATAGGCAGGGACTTGGAGCAGTTGTTTTGAGACGCATGAAGAGGGGATGGAGGAGTTGAAAGTGTGCCTCTGAGTGCTGGATGAGGCTTGCTGTGTTATTAAAGTATTCGCAGGGTCCCCTCTGTGGGCAGTGCTATTCCACCTTACCAGTGTGTGCACCAGGGCTTTCTCTTTAAATGATGGAACTGGCCAGGCTCTTATCTACAACGAGTGTCCTTTCTGGCTTTTAAAATTCATAGATTTGCTGTGTAAGGATTTCAACTGAATGCATATTTAGGTGGAGAAAGATGGTGTCTTATTCCTATGGAGTCATTTGTAATAACGTGAACTGAAATTCAGACCATCTTATGAGATATATAAATATGACCAGAGGCTAAAAAACACTGGAAGCATCTAATAAATGTAATATGTTATTTTTGTGGCAGCAATATTATTTTAAATACAAATTTTATTGAGAGTGAATATGAAGATTTATTAGTCATTATTTATAAATTCATTTAAGCTGCTGAGACAAAAGGATAATTAAACAGTTACGGTTAGGAAGGCTGAAGTGGATTTGAATTTGGTGACATAAAATCCTCATTGCTTGGCCTCTTTCCTCGGCATTCTGTAGGGAAACACTGGTTTATTAGAAGCTTCAGCCTTCAAGATTTGAAAGGAAGGGGCCGAGATGTATGTAAGCAGAAGGTATGTGTCTCTTTGTTTCTTTCAAGTTTGACACTCAAAAAGAAAAAAACAGTTATTGATTTGACAGTCAAAGACAAGAAAAGAGCATTTTCCCCCATGAAATAATATAAGGGTTGAGAATGCAGGCTACCACTTACCAGCTGTGTTCTTGGGCAGGTCGCTTAACCTCTGTGTGCCTCAGTGTTCATCCTTTAATGGCTTGACTACCCAGATGGCAATGTGCCACGTGGCATATGCCTTTTCTACCAAACACCTTGTTGATTATGAGTGCTTAACATATGCAAAGTGTGTAAGTCACACCTCCTTTTTCAGTCAGTATTCTCACCTGCAAGCTGTCATTAACCATTAATGCTTTTCTGCAATAAACAGATTTACTGGAAAGCCAGTGGGGGTTCACAGAAGAGGAAAGAGGCAGTTTAGAAAAAGGGCAGGAGTCAAGGATACCACAGAACCGGCAGCGAGAGCCACGCCTGTCACTCTGGGAACTGGTCTGGTCTAGGAGCCCCTCTGCCACTTAATGCATCTGACCTCCAAACATTTTGTCCTGTTCCATCTGCTCCCAAACTTCAGACTCCTGGAAACAGGGATACGTGGGTGAGTTTCTGGCATGGCTCTTCCTGCCCTCCCTGCACTATATCAAGAGTGGGTAGAAGATATACCTGACCCCCTCGGTTTCCACAGTGGGAGGTGGCAAAAGAGAGCAGTCACTGGGATCTGTCCTTTTGCCAACAGTACATAATAGAGAATTCTACCAGTAGGAATATGTGGTTCCTAGAGTAGAGGTGTGTGGATTCTGGGTAGTCAAAAACAAACAAACAAACAAAAATCACAGCTATCTGCTTTACTCATGTAAGGCTTCAGATTTTCCTCAGTAGCTCTATGAGCAGTGATATGCTGCTAAGTGTTTAACAACTGGTTCTCCGGCCTTGATTTGTAGCACTTGTACATTTCCACAGGGTAAATGCTCCTGCTCCTGCTGCTGCTGCTAAGTTGCTTCAGTTGTGTCAGACTCTGGGTGACCCCATAGACAGCAGCCCACCAGGCTCCCTTGTCGCTGGGATTCTCCAGGCAAGAACACTGGAGTGGGGTGCCATTGCCTTCTCCAATGCATGTGGCCAATTTCAAGCTACCCCCATGATATCGGGGCAGATGGAGATACACAGTAGTGTACTGCTGTGTAACATTTCAGCTATATAGCCTGGCCAGACGCAAATAACCTTCAGTGCATGGATGACAGTAAAGTGTGGCGAAATAATTAGGGAGTGGTGAGTTTTGAGTATTCGTTACCTTTGTTAACATAATTTATTTAATTGTAAGTTTATACAATAAGGAAATGACCAGGTGGCTCAATTGGTAAAGAATCTGCCTGCCAGTGCAGGAGACACGGGTTCAATCCCTGGGCTGGGAAAATCCCCTGGAGGAGGAAATGGCAACCCTCTCCAGTATTCTTGCCTGGAGAATCCCATGGACAGAGGAGCCTGGCAGGGTACACTCCATGGGATCACAAAGAGTAGGACATGATTGAGCACTCCTGCATGCACTTAAACGATTTCATTTTTAATGATAACTGTATTTTAGCACATGACTTGCAAAATTTTTGAGAAAATCTTTGAGCCAGTTCCAGGATTCTATTGCCCATGAAGTGGGTCAGTAATGTTATTGAGAGAAACAGATTGAGAGATTTGAGAGATTCCTTACACAGCAAGATGCTTGGTGGAGAGGCCTAGGGCCTGGGGATTTTGCACAGCAGTCTATAACAATGGGGACTCTCAGCAACAGAATAATAATAGTGTCTGTCATTTACTTAGCAAAACATTCTTACTCAACATTCCACTCATTTTTGATCCTCACAACAAACTCAAGAAAAAGGGAAGCAAGATATGTAACAGGTAAGGGGATGGAGAGTCAGAGAGCTGAAGTGACCCCTGACATGTGGAGCTGACACTAGAATTGGGACTTTGAGATTTCCAGTTCACAACTTGTCCCATGCCATCCTATTTCTTTGAACTCCCTGCCTTCACTGGGAGAGCCACTTATTACAGACAGCCCATTACATAGTCTGGGATGTTGTACATCAGCCCTTATTCCCCAGATTCATTTCAGGGGCCTCTCTTGTGTCTTCACAAATAAAGAATGAAATAAAGTCGGAGGCTCATAGAGTGGGCAGTGATGACCCATTGTGTTAGCAGCTTTGATAGCTGCACCCCACGTTGGCCACCAATGATCCTTACCCCCTGATATTCATGTCCTCAGACCCCTACATAGAAGAGGGCTGACCTGTGCGACCGAGTCAGTACTGCGGTAGTGACCGCCTATGCCTTCTGAAGCCAACTGTTAATGGCGCTGCAGCTTCTGCCTCCTTTCAGATCCCTGGGGGAAGTGCCTTCAGATCTTATGCTTTGCAGGTTGCCAGCAGAGGGCTGTGCAAACACCGAGCAGCCCTGTGGGGAAGCCCACACTGGAAGGAACTGAGAGCCAGCCAGCGCCACTTGCTACCCCTGAAAGTGAGCCACCTTGGAAGTGGACTCTCCAGCTCCCGCCAAGCCTTCAGAGGACTGCCTCTTGGGCTAACATCTGATGGTAGGCTCATGAGAAACCTCAAGTCAGAATCACCCAGCAAAGTGCTCCCAAATTATTGACCCACAGAAACTGTGAGCTATGACCAATGTTTATGTTATTTTGAGCCACTTAGTTCTTGGGTAATTTGTTACACAGTGGTAGATAAGCTGGATTTTTTTTTTTTTTTTTCAGAGCTGTACCATATGGGCTGTGGGTAATCTTAACTACAGAGAGGTGTTAGGGGCTTAAGGAAGCATTTTAAGTAAATTGTTTTTTTTTTTCTGTTGTTTTTGTTTTCCACCAAAGAAATTGGATTCTCAGTCGACCTTAGAGGGTTTTATACAGTTTAACTAGAAATGCATTTTCTCTTTAATGTTTTTCTAAATGAGTGCCGCTCTATACTGAGAACATTTGCAATCTGAAGAGCAAGGCACTTGAACTGGCACTCACTCAGGCACCCTTAAGTCATCTCACAGCCCTTTGGACCCCGGCCTTCACTGTCACTTTTGGGTCTCTGGGCCATGGCTTTGCCTGCCCTTTGGAAAAGCCTGAAAAAGGGAAAATAACGAAACAAATCTACTAGGAAGGGGAAAGGGTAGAGATCCCACTAAATGCTGGAAGTGGAAATCTTAAAATCATTTGCAAAACATCAACCCCAACACCCGCTGGGAGGCTGAGCCGTCACCTCTTCTCCCTGTCTCCTCCCACTGAAGTTCGCTCCTAGAAAAATCCACTCGTCCCCAAGAGCTCTGGAGAGGATCTTGCCGTAGAGAGGCTGTTGTGGCTACTGGGAGGGTGGGAGCCAGGGTTACACCGGCTCCTTGGCGCGTTTGCTCTGAGCTGGACGAAGCTGCCTGTGGACCTCCGAACCGTGGCCCAAGACGAGGCGCCCTTGCGCGGGCGGGAGGAGCCTGGAGGTGGGACCCTGAAGGCGCGCCACGCCGGCAAAGGCAACCCGCGCGGAGCGCGCACGGCCGCTGAGCGCCGGCGCCTCCAGCATGGAGTGGGAGCTCAACTTTCTGCTCTACCTGGCGCTCTTCTTCTTTCTGCTCTTCTTACTTTTCCTCCTGCTCTTCGTGGTCATCAAACAGCTGAAGAACTCGGTGGCCAATACGGCCGGGGCGCTCCAGCCCGGGCGCCTCTCCCTGCACCGGGAGCCTTGGGGCTTCTCCCGCGAGCAAGCGGTGTGACAGGCGCCGCGCGGACACTGGCGGGAGGGCATGGAACTGTGCGGGCACCGGGCTGGGGCTCGGCCTCTATTCTCTGGCCGCACGGCCGCCCGGGTTCTAGGGCCAGGCTCGGCTGCCTCGCTGGCAGGTCCGTTTGGGCATGGGAGCTGTTGGCAAATGGGCGAGTTTCTCTGCTCCTCCGGGAAGCTAGGGGCTCAGGGCGAGCTGGGATGTCAGGGATGATGGATGCCTGGGGTCTGGGCCGGTGGTGTACTTTTAGGGAGGGACCCTAAGCTTTTCCAGAGTGGGGAGAAATACAAAAAAGAAAGGAGGTTAGCTTTTGAAGCCAGAATGGCTCTGAGGACCTGCAAGCTCTTCTTTCCAGTCCAACTGCATTTTTATCTTGTGTTCCAGGGATCCAAAACTAAATTATTCAGATGATTCAGTCCAGGCACTTTCCAACAAAATCGAATGTCAGCCTAACCTTTGGGATAAGAGACAGGAGAAAACAGGTCACACTCGGAGTATTCCACATACTGTTTTGAATGTCTGTGCTGTGGTAGACCCTATGTGGGATTCAAGTGGCAGTGCGTGGGAGAGAGGGTTGAGTGGCCCATTTGTTATGGGGTATCTCCCCTTTCTCCCGATCCCTGCTCCTATTCTAGACTCTGACCCTGGAGGTGCCTGCGGATTGCTGTGGCGGGTAGGTATAGAATCAGCAGGAGGGTGAGCGTTAGAGTGGGAGTCACTGGGAGATTTCTTGGGGTTGCCATGGAGGGCTGAAGAAATGAGGCCATTTTCGCGTGGTAGGGCAACAGGGATGGATAACACGGGAAGATGGAGGCTGACGTTTCTGCCAGGCTGTCCTAGGTGATTAGAATGATTAGATGGACGGGCTGAAGTAACTTCTCACCCGTGTGGCCCTAAGTACCCTCCGGGCAATGTTAGTTTGGGAAATAACTTCATCTTCCAGGTGCTCTTTCCTCAGTCTTTGCCATCTCAGGTTCTGGAGCGGAGCTGCTGCCCTGGGCTGGTGTGTGGAGGATGGTGGAGTTACCGGCCGGTCAGGCGGGAGTAACCAGAGACAGACGACTTCTGCGATGGTAAGCAGGGACCACCCTTGGTTTTGCTTTGTCCCTGGGTAAACTTCTAAAGACCCAGGCCCTTACAAAAGTGAGGGTTCAAGATGAAGGAAATGGGTGCAGTGACATAAAGGGCTCCTCTCCTACTCAGAGCCAGGGAGCTTCTATAGGAACCAAGGAGCCAAACCAATTCCCAACCTAGTACAGCATCTTGGTAGAGGATCCTAAAAATTAGAATGGGATGTGAGAAATGATTGCGACTGATAAATATGCCCTATTGGAAAATAGAACAGGGGTTCTTGAAGTTGAAATATGTAATGCAGATATAGTTTGTCTTTTCAATACGGGAAGATTTGGGGTTCAGCCATGGGGTAAGATAAGCCATCCAAATCATGACTATAACACTGAAAACACTTATTAATTTTAGGCACAAAGACAGACCATGTAGAAAGGCTAAAAACAACCAAATGCTAAGTGTTAACCTAAATTGAGAATATGAAAGTGAAGTGGAAGACAATTATTTTAATAATTCAGTAGAAGGAAAAATAGTCTCACTACTTATGGGGAAAGTTTTGGTCTGAGACATTCAGATAATTTCCTACATTTTCTGTTTCACTTTACTGGAATGGCGCTATTATGAATAAAGTAAGCAGTTTATTTTAAATATAAGGTCATAAATAAATTCATATATATACATTCACATATATACATATATATGAATTCATATATATATGAATTTTAAATATGTCATAAGTAAATCCATACATATGAATTCATATATATGTATATATACACACACACATACCTCTCTTTATGGGAGGTGTAATAAGACTTTATTTGAATTCCCAGTTTGAATCCCAGAATCAACTACAGTGATTCTAAATTGTACTTTGAACAGTAGTTCTCTAATTGGTTGACACCCCTACAGTGACATCTAGTTATACAGTTGTGTGGTTATTACAGACTTTGAAGATGAGTGTGGGAGTAGTTAATAAGCATTAATAGTTTATAAGGATGAAAACAATCACTTCCTACTTTATAAATAATCAGAATGCAAATTATTTTAACCACATGTTTGACTTGATTTTATAATCCTTTATTCTTCCTAGTAATGCCACTGGTGTCCAAAGGTTTAAACCACCCTTGACTCTTCTAGACAGGAGACTAGAGAACTCAGGGTGAGTAGTTTGCTGCTATCCCAGGTTTAAGTCAATCTCTTTGCTAGTTCTATTAACTCAGCTTCCTACGAAAGGAGTGGTTGCCTTTCTCTTTTGTGGCCAGTGCCATTTTATGACCTCCTCAGAATCTAATTCATGAGTTACTAAGTTCCCATTTCTACAGGCAAAAATGAATACTTACTCCTATTGTCCAGTCTCTGCCTTGAGCCTGCGCTAAACCCTGGGAATTAAAGATTCTCATACTGCCTTGTTCTATTCATTTATTCAGTCGTTGTTTTTCAAAACCCAACACAGACTGGTCTCTCACATTAGAACTACTTTTGAATTCAAATTTTTTGCTGCCTGTATACATCCTTTTTTTAAAAAAAATTATTTATTTACTTGGTTGTGCCCTTATTGGCATGTGAGTTGCAGCATATCTTAGTTGTGGCATGCAGTATATAGTTCCGTGACCAGGGATTGAACCCAAGCCCCCTGCATTGGGAGCTCAGTCACTGGACCATCAGGGAAGTCCTAACCTGTATACATTCTTGATCTAGTGCTCCAACATCCACAATGGTTTAGGTCATAGCCTTGTAGATACTGATTGCTCCATCCACTGACCACACCCTGGTCCTGACAATCACTACACTAAGTCTGTTTTTGAAGACAGTGTACATATGAGCTAGACATTAAAGCATTTGAAAAGTCAGGAACATTTTAAATAACTGCTCATTATATAACTTGATTATTAAAAATTGCTATATTTTATTTTCAGTAAGAGGTTTTTAGTGATTCTTTAGCAATGTTGGACTTCCCTGGTGGCTCAGATGGTAAAGCATCTGTCTACAATGCAGGAGACCGGGTTTGATCCCTGGGTCAGGAATATCCCCTGGAGAAGGAAATGGCAATCCACTCCAGTACTATTGCATGGAAAATCCCATGTACAGAGGAGCCTGGTAGGCTACAATCCATGAGGTCGCAAAGAGTAGGACACGACTGAGCGACTTCAGCAATGTTAGAAGCTGAGTTGAATTTCTTACATTATAAGGAAATGGGCCATAATTCAGTTGTTATATTAATATTCTATTTCAACTGTTCTTATTTCCTTGTTGTTTCTAAATTTCAGCTATTTTAAATGACTCAAATTTTATTAGGATGATCTTGATGTTTCACTGATTTCCAAACTTGAAAATGAAATGAACCTGCAGTTCTACTTGAAAAGATAAACTTCTTAAGTTGGCTAAGAATGACATCACAGTCATACCTGAAATCTAAAATGTCTAATAAAGTCAATTCCTGTGTCTCAACTTCAGTTTTAAGCACAGCTGTAGACGCAGGACTCATGCCATCTGGTGTGATTCCACAGAATAAGAGAAAGTTTTCCCAGAGTGTGCCATGCACTGGCTTTTCTGGGAATGACAAGGTGCCAGGATTTGTTTTTGGTTCACTTGCAGGGGTGGAAACTTGGAACTAGGTGAGTAAAAAAAAAAAAAAAAACCAATATCCCATTTTTAGCTTGACATTTCATGTTTCCAATTTTGCCTATAGTTTCAAAATAAGTGCAATAGAGTTGAACATTTTTAATGGCCAAAATTCTGAACATTGTCAATGGTAAAACCATTTAGGATAGTGGTAAATGCTTTTTTTTTCTAATCCATACCTACTAATATAGGGACTTGCAGAATACTAAGGGTATACTGATGTAATACGAAGAAAGTACTTGCAGAATACTGTACTCTGTTTTTAATTTTTATAACTCCTCTAAGGTACCTATGCTGATTTAAGCTAAATCCACAATTAATTAAAACTCTGAAACCATTAGGAAATTGCTGTCAGATGTCTATGTTACATACAAGGGAAAATTAAAAATTGAATTGTAGTTTGTTAATGTTGATATTTCTTTTTTGGGTGTTTGAATTAGGGAAATCAATGATAAATTCTTCATTTTTTACTTTGTCTATACAAAATAAAGTTATATATGAAATAATGATCTGATTAAGTATCTGAGTAGTTAGCATCTTATCATATAAGAATTAGGATAAGCAGAAGGGTAGACCTGTGTTCAGAAGAGTAATCAGAACATAATAGACACTCAAAAAAAAACTTCCTGATGGATTAATCTAAAAATCCTCTTATTTTCCTTAATAGCAGCTATTTTACACAATAAACCTGCTCATTTCCTCCACCTCTGGTCTGTTGAGGCTTTGGTGGGTTCAAATAAACTTTTGTTCTATTAATATGATTCTGCTGCTGCTAAGTCACATCAGTCGTGTCCAACTCTGTGCGACCCCATAGACGGCAGCCCACCAGGCTCCCCCGTCCCTGGGATTCCCAAGGCAAGAACACTGGAGTGGGTTGCCATTTCCTTCTCCAATGCATGAAAGTGAAAAGTGAAAGTGAAGTCGCCCAGTCGTGTCCGACTCTTCACAACCCCATGGACTGTAGCCCACCAGGCTCCCCCATCCCTGGGATTCTCCAGGCAAGAGTACTGGAGTGGGTTGCCATTGCCCTCTCCTAATATGATTCTCTGAAGTTACTTAAACTTACTGAATATGCACATATTCTTCAGGCAAGATATTTTTTACTTTCAGATGAAAATTTTCTTTTTGGTAGAGGTTTCGTTTTGTTCTCATGTAGGATGGAGGTTGGGGGCTCATGGTACTGCCTAGTTCAGCAGCTCACAGACATCAGAGTCAGAATGGCCCTGAGGTTCCCGTGGCTTTTCCCCTAGGTTCCAAGATGGTTCTTTCGGTTCCCAGCAAGAAGACGGAGGAAGACCAAGAGGAAAACAGGGCATGCCAGTGTGAGGCTACCTCTTCTTAAAGAGCTTTCTCAGCAGTCCAACAACTTTTGCTCACATCTCATTGGCCAAACAGTGTCATTGGCCCCCGCTATCTCTAAAGTTGTCTGAGCAATGTGGTTTTTGTAGGTGGACATGTAACTACCTTCAACAAAAATCTGAGTTCTCTTCATAAGGAAGAAGGTAACAGTGTATCTTGGGTGAACAACTTATAGTCTGTGCCCTGAATACAAAATACAGTGGTAAAGAAGCATAATGCTTGAGATGGTTCAAAACGGCATCTCCTTCACAACTGGCAGCATGCCAAGCAGACTGCTGTGACCCGAGTGTGGCTAGAGTGAAACAGGCCAGGTTTTCTCATGAAATACTTACCAGGACTGACTGCTCTCTCAGCCAGTATACCTGTCCCCATCAGGCTTCTCTAGTCCCTGGGAACTCTTGGACTTTCTCAGAGGACGTGCTTGCTTCTTGGAGGCTTGAAATGAGATGGGGAATGTTTTACCTTGATGCTTCCACATCTGTGTTGTTTATCTTTTCTCTCTTTTTCCTAAAAAATTTTTGGTGCAGTCTAGTTGTGTATTTGATCCCCATAAAAGGATCATTCTTTTCATGTACAGGGCAGGGTACTCTATGTAAAGAAAGGCTACTTTACTCCCTTCTGTTTCTCCACCACCTCATCTAGGAATATCATGGAAGAATTGCTTCTCAGAGCTGCCTCCATAAACAGCCTACATCCTGGCTAAGCAAAGAGAGAAGAAACACTTCCCACATCCAGGGCTGTCCAAAAGAACTTTCTATGATGACAGGAATGTTCCGTATCTGCAGTGTCTAATACAGTAGCCACTAGCCATGTGTGGCTAGTGAACAATTGAAATGTTGCTACTGTGATTGAGGAAGTAAATTTTAATGTTATTTAATTTTAAATACTTTAAATGTAAATAGCCACATGTGGCTAGCGACTAGTGTTGTAGACAAACCTTTCTCTTTCTTGTGTTTTACAACTTGCTGGGTGTGTGTGTGGGTGGGGGGGTGTTGAATAAGTTGTATGCTTGCCATTCCATGGTGTTTACTATTCCACCTTGCCATCGAACTTGTCTTCCAGAGGAAAGGTAAAAATGGTATTTTGGAACTAAATTCAGATGTTAACTTGACATTTACACATTGACCATATGTATTTGTATGTGTTCCTGTGTGCATAGAATGGTTTCTGGGAATAGGTCCTGTGGTTGATAACTGATGATGGGAAAGTGGTGGTGCTGGTCACTTTACTTTCCTAGTGAACATTATATGTTCCTTGTCATAGTCAGTAGGGATTCTGTTATACAGTTCATTCTGTCACTATTTTTGTACTATTGTGGCTGCTAAATGATTATTCCATGTCTGTTTTTCAAAATACTTTGTGGTTTATATTTTTTAAAAGGCTATGAAATAAAAATAGTAGCTCAGCCTTGTGTGTAAGTGAATTATTATTACCCATACCCTCTGAAGAGTTAATTAGGATGAGATAAATGGGTGGAAGGAAATATTTATTTTTGTATCAGATTTTCTTTATAATGGATGTGTCTATATACCAGTTAATGTTATCTTTTAAAAATATTTAATGACTCTTTCATTGTATACAGAGTTTGGGTAAACCGTTGGGGGGCAATGGTATCTTCTGCAAGTCTTTAGATGTTTTTCTACACTGAGCATCACTTGACTCTCTTATTTACCTGAGTTGTTTAGATTTGTTTGTCTTTTATTACTAAGTTATTCTTAAAAATATCCTGGACACTGTTTCTTTATCTAGTGTGTGCTTTTTTCCCTAGTTTGTGGATAGCCTATTCATTTTCTTAACATATCTTTAAAAGAAAAATTTTTATATGGCTAATTCATGTTGATATATGGCAGAAACCAACACAATATTGTAAAGCGGTTATCCTTCAATTAAAAATAAATAAATTTTTTTAAAAGAGGGATTTTTAAATTTAAATCTCTTTACTTTTTTTGTGTTATTGCTTTCTCTGTACTCTTTAACAGAATTCTTCCCTTCTTTTGAGTCACGGAAATATACTCCAGTGCTTTCTTCTAGACTGGAAGTTTTATAGTTTTAACATTTACTATGTCTGTTATCCACCTCAGTGTAAATTTTTGTGTATGCTATGAGGTAAGGATTGGGTTCTTTCTCCCCTCACCTCATATTTTCCCCCCTTTTATTGAAAAGGCTTTCCTCTCCCTATTGGACTACTTTGGCCTCTGTCAAAAATCAAATGACCATATAAATGTGGGACTATCTCTGGGCTCTTGTTTCTGTTCCATGGGGTCATCCTAAACGACTGCCCCCCTGTCTTCCTTACTGCATTTTCACCCCAAGTCTGGGTATTCACCACAGTGTTATCAGTCATAACTTTTGTAACAAACTTCTACTGAGGAGTTAGTCTGTGTGCATAAAGACACTTGAATAATTTCAGCTGAAAATATTTAAATTTAATAAGAAACCCCCACCTGATACCATGCTTCCTTTACTCTAGCTTGTAGCTCCACCTGTAATCTAAATCTAGATCTGGAATAGAACATGGTCAAAAAACTTGTCATAGGTAGAGAATATCCTTTTTTTTCCCCCATTACTACAGTTGAGAGAAAACTGTACTTTAAAGTGTTACAAAACAAAACAAGCACAGAAGCTCATGAGTTGTTAGGGTCCCAGCCTCTTTACCAACAGAAGTCTGGCCACAGATAGATTGCCTAGCTCAAGTATCAGGACATTTATTTGGATGTTTTCTATTTGTCTGCGTGGTGTCTTGACCTTTGAGTAATTGGATAGCGCTTTTTAGAAATTTGGCTGAGGTGGTTTGATTGGCACCAAATCATGTCTCATGCCCCCTTTTATTTGCAGTCAGTTTTCCAGACTCCCAGTTTTCGCATGTTCTTGTCCTTTACATGTCTCAACTGGGGCCTCACTGGGAAGAATCTTCTCATTATAGGGACAGTAAAGGGTCTCATCCATCTCCTACAACTATAATCTCACTATGTTCCTTGCAGCTAACAGTTCTTAACAGTTTGCTACATATATTTTGAGATGATTTCCTGTGTATTTTCATGGTCTTACCATGTGACTTTGACATTGAGAGACAATGTCTGTGTCCCTTCCCCTTGAATCTGGGCAGGCTCGTGACAGTAGAAATTTTCAGAAGCAACACTGTCTTGTGAAGCTAGAGGAGAGGCAAGGCAGTCTCTACATTGTTTGATGGAATATCTACTTTTGGAGCTCTGAGTCACCATGTACTATGGGAATATTCTGAGGCTATCATCATTTTTCTGAAGAACCCCAGGCCCAGGTTCCATGTAGGTGCTGTAGTTGAATGTTCCCACAGACGAATAACTCAACGAATGATGGGTCCTGCCAGCTGAGCTTCCAGGCTTCCTGGAGCAGAGACCAGGCCATCTCACCATGCCCTGTCTGACTTTTGGTGGTTTTCTTAAGTCACTAAGTTTGGGAGAGTTTGTTATAGCAATAGTAACTGGATAATATGTCTCAGGAAGTTGTATAGAGTACTCAGCAATGTAACAAGTATATGCTGTTTAAACATTAAATTTGTTGCCAGTTTTGTACAGATTTTATTTATACAAGTGTGATTGCTGGGTCAGTGGCTTAGAAATCTCAAGAGTTGGTTGACAATCTCCATACCAAATGACTATGCCAGTATATACCTATTCATGTTCCTACACTATTTGACATTATGGATCTTTTAAAAATTTTATGTTGTAGTCAACAAAAAACAATAAAACCTCATTGGTTTGATTTGAAAGTTTACGAGGGACCTTGTCCCTCTTGTTTTATATTTATCAGTAATTTTAATTTCCTCAAATCTAAGTGCCTATTCATATATTTTACCTATTTTTCTAATGTTATCTTTTAATAAGTAATTTATATACAGTAGAGATATATAATGACTACATATATAATATATTCATATACATAAGATGATACATATATAATGACCATATGTTGTCATTGTTGTTTCATTGCTAAGTTGTGTTCGACTCTTTTGTGACCCCATGGACTGTAGCCCACCAGGCTCCTTTGTGGATTTGCATGGAATTTTCCAGGCAAGAATACTGGAGTGAGTTGCCATTTCCTTCTCCAGGGAATCTTCTTGACCCAGGAACTGAACCTGCATCTCCTGCATTGCAAATGTGCATATACACATACAATCATTAATCATTCATCAGCTAGAAGTTGAAAATATTTTCTCCTGGTCAGTTGTCTGTGTTCCCTTTACTCTTATTAATTCTGCATTTTGAAGATCTTTTTAATTTATAAATTTGATAGGTAAAAAAGTGATTGTTTTTATTAGGAGTCATTCTATTATTAGTTTGAGTACTGATCATTTCTCCTTCTTCTTTTGTAAGTTGCTTACTCATATCTTGCCCACTTTTTCTATTGGTGCATTTTTTAGTTCCTTATTGAATTCTTTGTTGATATTTAGTTTTCTTTTCTTTTCTTAAACAATTTTATTTATAAATGTGAACACAATGAGGTTAAGTCTTCTGCCTCTCCATAACTACCAGTTTCCATTTCGTCTTCTTGGATACCAGATTCTTATGTATTTTTGTGGACTTATAAAATTTTTATTATATGAATATTTATTATATTCATTCATATGTATTTATGTCTTTTAAATTTATGTAAATTAAGTCACACTATATGCACATTGTTCTATTCCTTGCTTTAAAAAAGTGTAACGATTATTCCTTACTTATTTATCCAGCAAATATTTATTGAGCGCTCATCATGTGTTAGGCACAATCCAAGTTATTTGGGATTTGAAAGCAAAAGTGAAAGTAGCTCAGTCGTGTCTGACTCTTTGTGACTCCATGGACTAAACTGTCTATGGAATTCGCCAGGCCAGAATACTGGAGTGGGTAGCCTTTCCCTTCTCCAAGGGATCTTCCCAACCCAGGAATCTAACTGGGGTCTCCTGCATTGTAGGTGGATTCTTTGATTTACCAGTGGGAAAAAAAAAGACAATGGACTCCTTCTCTCATGGAGCTTATGTACATTGTGCAAATGAGGCTGCTTCTTTTTAACTATAGTATTCCATGCACTGTATTATTCCATGAGTAAAGGAAGCACCATTTACTTATCTATTTCTTTTGTAATGGGTATTTAATTGTTTCCAGGCATTTGTTATTTCTAAAAATACTACATAATCCTTTGATATAAATCTTTCACAAATGTTTCCATATATTTATAGGAATAAAATCCTAAATGTGGAATCTCTAGACATGTACATTGTGTAAATTTTTGTTATAGAAATTTAAAAGATATATAAATGAGGGAGTATTGCTATAAATTTTTATCCTTATTGATTATTTAAACATTTTATTTGTTTGCTTTGGATAATATTCCATTGTCTGAGTGTACCACAAATTGTTTATCCACTTACCTATTGAAGGATGTCTACTTTCATGTTTGGGTAATAATAATAATAATATAAAAATAAATAATAATGAAACCTGAAACAAACTTCTGTATGCAGGTTTTCACGTGGACATAGTGTTCAATCCATTTGGGTTGAAAGAAGCACAATTGTGGATCGTATGATAAGAATATATTTAATTTTGTAAGAAACTGCCAAAGAGGATTTATGGATGAGATAAGGTGTTTTGTGGAGGTGTCTGTTTAGATCTTTTGCTCATTTTTAAGTTGGGTTGTTTTCTTACTGTTGAGTTTTAAGGATTCTTTATGCATTTTGGATAGCAGACCTTTATTTGAAGATATGTCTTTGTAAATATTTTCTCCCAGTTTGTGGCTTGCCCTTTTGTTCTCTTAACAGTGTTTTTTGCAGAGCAGATGTTTTTAATTTTACTACAGTGTATTGTATCAACTTTTTTCTTTTGCGGGTCATGATTTTGGTGTTGTATCTAGATTTTCTCCTATATTACCATCTAGGAGCTTTATAATTTTGCAGTTTACGCTTAGGCCTATGATCCATTTTGAGGTGATTTTTGTGAAAGGAATAAGATCTGTGTCTAGATTCTTTTTTTTTTTTTTTTGCATATGGATGTCTAGCACAATTTGTTGAAAAGACTCACTGATTTTTTAAAAAGCAAAGTATGTCAGTGAAAGATGAATCCTCATCTCTTCATGCTCCAAAGTTTTGCTCATTAAGTTGCCTGTCTGTTTTTATCTGTTTTACCAAATAGAAATGATTGACATATTCTGAATTTAATGGATTATCAAGCTCTTACTGGATTAGACTACTGGTCCTCCTTATTTTCCTATTGCCTTTTGGTGGCAAGTGAGAGAAATCCAAACTCAAACTGGTATAAACAAAGAAAATTTATTGTCTTAGTAAGTGAATGACCTCGGGGTAGATTTTGCTGAGGTACAGATATTCAAACAATGTCATTAAAATCCAATTTTTCCTTCAACTTTTAGCTCTATTTTCAGATATTTACCATTCAGTCATGTCTATTAACTAATTCCAGGAGATAGCGAAGGACAAGGAAGCCTGATGTGCTGCAGTGCATGGGGTTGCAAACAGCTGGACATGACTAAGCGACCGAACGACAACAACAACATACATATTAAGTGCTACATCTACCCTGTAGCACTGCTGTAGATGCTGCAGAAGCAGTGGAAATAAGATAAGAAAGGAAGTCCCCTACTTTTATTGGGTTTAAAAGTGAAAGTGAAGTTGCTCGGTAGTGTCCAACTCTTTGTGACCCCATGGACAGTAGCCTACCAGGCTCCTCTGTCCATGGGATTTTTCAGGCAAGAATACTGGAGTGGGTTGCCATTTCCTTCTCCAGGGGATTTTCCCAACCCAGGGATTGAACCTGGGTCTCCTGCACTGCAGACAGATGCTTTACCATCTGAGCCACCAGGGAAGCAGTAAAAGGTTTAAGACTCAGTCTGATTGGACTAGTTCAGATCACATACTCACCTGATGAACCAGTCACTTAGCCAGCTGTGGGCTGATGTGACCTAAACCTCAGTAATATGTTCCATCCCTAGGACTAAGGATGGGCCTGGACCACATGGGCTAAGAGTGGGATGGGGCTAGGTACCCAAATGAAGACCAGAGATGATGGTGAGAAAAGGCAGAATGGATGCTGGAAGACAAGTGATAAATGTCTTTTTAAATTATGTTTTTGGGAGATTGACTAAAAAAATTCTCCAAGAAGATATTTCTTTAACCATAATTCTTTAAGATTTAGGATATATTAGGACAAACTGGCAAGCTTTTACAACATTCGTGTTTCTTGGGCCCCTGTGAACCTGATTTTATCCAGAGTTGTACATTTGAGACTCCCTTGCCAATGAATTAAAGGCTCACATTGCTGGACAGTGTTTTCTCTTTAAAAGGAGAAAGTGCTCAGGCAGACCCTGTGGCCCTTTCTGCCTTTCTTTTTCGTATTGCTTGAAGTGTGGCCTTGGTGGCTCCCTCTCCAGTAGGGCCCTGAACCGTGAGCCCACCGTTATGATGAAAGCCTGTGCTGAGAATGGCAGGTGTCTACAGAGTGCTTCCTATAGGCATAGGAAGAGTGCTCCTCATGGTCACCTCTGTGTGTATGATTTCATGTGGAAAAAGTCTGTTTACCTCAAATTTCTTAGGTAATAAATGCCTAAATTACTCAACATACTTATTCCTCCCACATATTATTAATGTATGGGTGTTTCTGAATTCTTCTGAGATTTAGAAAAGATGAATTTCTAATCAACATAGATGCTAATTAGATATGAATTTTTGTTCACATTAAATTGTCACAGTGCTAATTTTTATGTGGGGCATGAAGTACATATAGACTTTTTATTGGACCACTTGTAATTATTCATTGAACCATGATAAACTTTTCTAAGAATCACCTGAAATCACATTGTAATAGCAAAAATAGTTTTCTTAGTCATAATATTTACTGAGTTTCAAACCATGCATAGTAAACATGATAAGGATTCAGGACAGCTTGAGGGGTCTCACTATGTCCTGATGCTTCTGGAAAATGTATTCATTCCTCAAGAATATCCCAAGAGAATGAAGATCAAACAGTGAAATTCTTTGAAATTAGAGAATATAATGGAGAGGTCTGGGAATACCAAGAGGGCATTATAATGAGATTTCCTTTTTAAAGTTTTTTCTTTTTCTTTCTTTTTTTTTTTTTTCTCTCTTTATTTTTTATTTTTTTTTACTTTACAATTGGGCTAGCAAACCCGATAAAGTGTTTTTCTTTTGATGTTTCAATATAAGTTTTAAAATATGATTATATGGCTATTTCAGTTTTTGTCAGCTTTATACATTATTTTAATTGCTTTTGTTCCTGTCCTAGAGCCTTATACCCAGATGTGAAAATACTTGAAAAGTTAAAATTGCGCTCACAAATGTGAGTTACTGATCATGACCATATCGTTATCCTGCCAGCTTTTGGTCTGAAACAATATCAAAAAAGACATAATCTTTGAAGAATAACAGATAAAAATAGGAATTTTATATATCCCCAATATGACACCACCCTTATGGCAGAAAGTGAAGAGGAACTAAAAAGCCTCTTGATGAAAGTGAAAGAGGAGAGTGAAAAAAGTTGGCTTAAAGCTCAACATTCAGAAAATGAAGATCATGGCATCCAGTCCCATCACTTCATGGGAAATAGATGGGGAAACAGTGGAAACAGTGTCAGACTTTATTTTGGGGGGCTCCAAAATCACTGCAGATGGTGATTGAAGCCATGAAATTAAAAGACGCTTACTCCTTGGAAGAAAAGTTATGACCAACCTAGACAGCATATTCAAAAGCAGAAACATTACTTTGCCGACTAAGGTCCATCTAGTCAAGGCTATGGTTTTTCCTGTGGTCATGTATGGATGTGAGAGTTGGACTGTGAAGAAGGCTGAGCGCCGAAGAATTGATGCTTTTGAACTGTGGTGTTGGAGAAGACTCTTGAGAGTCCCTTGGACTGCAAGGAGATCCAACCAGTCCATTCTGAAGGAGTTCAGCCCTGGGATTTCTTTGGCAGGAATGATGCTAAAGCTGAAACTCCAGTACTCTGGCCACCTCATGAGAAGAGTTGATTCATTGGAAAAGTCTTTGATGTTGGGAGGGGTTGGGGGCAGGAGGAGAAGGGGACGAAAGGGGATGAGATGGCTGGGTGGCATCACTGACTCTATAGACGTGAGTCTGAGTGAACTCCAGGAGTTGGTGATGGACAGGGAGGCCTGGCGTTCTGCGATTCATGGGGTCGCAAAGAGTTGGACACGACTGAGTGACTGAACTGAACTGAATACATATATGTTTGGGTTAATTTAATAATTCCAGTATCCCCCTCTCTACAACTCTGTATGACATTATCTCCTAAATTTACTAATTTTGTGTGGATCGTAGATTTTCTTCAGCTGCTTTGCAGTTTCTTAACAGTTGTTTGATGTCCCTTCTGTTTGGTTGAAATTCTAACAAAGGGACATAAACTCAGATTCCTTCAAAAGTCAGGTAGGTAGCATAAAGACAAAAGTATGTGCGTCTGTGTGATCTACATATGTATGTATGTGTGTATGCATGCAGTTGTGCTTGTATGTATATGTGTGATTCAATGTGTTTGTTGATTGTATGTTCAGTTTAGTTGTGTGTGTTTATGGTTACATGTTTTTGTAGTTGTTTGTAGTTGTGTGTATTTGTAGCTGTGTCTTTATGTGTATGTTTTAATTGTGTGTATATTTGTAGTTGTGTGTGTGTATGGTTGTCTGTGCTTCTGCATTGTACTGTAGTTATGTGTGTTTATATGGCTGTGTGTGTTTGTAGTTGTGTATTTGTAGTTGTGTGTGTTTGTATGGTTGTGTTTGTGGATTATATGTCTAGTTGTGTGATTGTGATTATATGTAGAGTTTCCATGATTGTGTTTGTTTGTAGGGGGGTATGTGTGTCTGTAGAGGTGTGTGTGTATGACTGTGTACACACATGTACATGGGCATGCCCATACACATGAGATGAGAGGTCAGCACTATGGCTGCATGGTACCTGCTCTTTTTAAATGTGCTAGTTCAGAAGTTTGTAAAATATCATGCTGGCCATATAAAACAATAAAAAACAGGTCTTTATGCTCAGACTTAAAATGCCTTAGTATTAGTATAAGGCTGTTAAAGTTGTTTTTTGTTTATAGAAAAATTAACATGGTTTTTAAAGGTTGTACTGGTAGCTCAGACGGTAAAGCGTCTGCCTACAATGCGGGATACCCGGGTTCGATCCCTGGGTCAGAAAGATGCCCTGGAGAAGGAAATGGCAACCCACTCCAGTACTCTTGCCTGGAAAATCCTATGGACATAGGAGCCTGGTAGGCTACAGTCCATGGGGCTGCAAAGAGTCGGACACGACTAAGCGACTTCACTTTCACTTTCACTCCATTTACAGTTATTACAAAACATTAGTTATATTCCTCATGTTGTGTGATACCTCCTTGAGCTTAGCTTATAGTAGTTTTTACTTGCCACTCCTCCACCCTTACATTGTTCCCTGCCCCCTGCCACTTGGTAACAATTTTTTGCTCTTTATATCTGTTGAGTCTTCTTCTTCTTTGTTATATTTATGGTTTATTGTATTTTGTAGATTCCACATATTAGTGATAGTATACAGTATTTGTCTTTCTTTGACTTACTTCACTTAGTGTTATCTCTTCCAAAACCATCCATGTTGCAGCAAATGACACAATTCCATAATTTTTTAAATCAGTGAATAGTATTCCATTTCATATATGTATATGTACACACCACATCTTCTTTATCCATTCCTCTATTGATGGGGACACTTAGGTTGCTTCTATATCCCAGTAATTGTAAATAATGCTGGTATGAACACTGGGGTACATGTATCTTTTTAAATTAATGGGGTTTTTCTTGTTTGTTTGTTTGTTTTGGATATATACCCAGGAGTGAAATTGCTGGGTCATATGGCAGTTCTATTTTTAAATTTTCTGAGGAATCACCATACTGTTTTCCTTAGTGGCTATACCAATTAACATTGCCAGTGTTCCTTTTTTTCCTCTCCAACATTTGTTATCTTTTGTATTTTGATAATAGTCATCCTAGGAGCTTCCCTGTCAGTCCAGTAGTTAAGACTCTGTGCTCCCACTGCAGGGAGCACAGCTTCGATCCCTGGTCAGTGACTAAGATCCCATTCTCGGCATGGGCAAAAGAGAAAAGAAAAAACATAGCTGTCCTAGTAGATGTGAAGTGATATCGCATGGGTTTGATTTGCATTTCCTTGATAACTAGTGATGGACTTCCCAGGTAGCAAAGCGGTAAATTTGTAATCTGCCTGCCAAAGCAGGTGATGCGGGTTCAATCCGTGGGTTGGAAAGATCCCCTAGAGACGGACATGGAAACCCACTCCAATATTCTTGCCTGGAAAATTCCATGGACAGAAGAGCCTGGTGGAATGCATGGGGTTGCAAAGAGTCAACACAACTGAGTGACTGATCACAAAAGATAATTAAGTGATGTTGCATACATTTCCACATACCTGTTGGCTATTTGTATATTATTTTTTGAACCATAAATTGGAACCTCTTCTGTATGTTGTTTTCTTATTTACTTGTCTCATATAACAATGTTTTGACAATTTTTATTCACTTACTTTTTAATTTGAACCATGTTATTTATAATCACACCAGGCAATTCTTGAAAATAACTGAATAAGTAGCCTGTCATGGAGAACTATCAGAAAAGATAAGTTACTAATTATCCAATATAGCTATTCATCTGCTTTACTCTGCTTCAAAAGGTATAGTCATGGCAATCAAATAACATGGCTTTTATCCATGTGAAGATTCTTTTTAGGATAATAACACTAAAATGTTCTATTCTAACACACTTGCTATAAATTTGTTCTGCTTTGATCTTCACCTTTCCTTCTGTCTGCTGCTTTTATTAACCTTACTATACAGGCTTGGTTGAAAGCAGTAAAATTGTTGTCAGAGGTTATCTTAGACCAAAATAGATACTTTTAAACAGTTTTGACCAAGATTCACAGTAAAAAAATGCATTTTGTCTTGTTATCCAATACACAGACATGTATATCAAAATAAATTAAACATATTTCATTATCTAGTATACCTATATGAAATATATTTCAATAGTTTTATTTAATATAATTCTAGTCTATTTTATGTCATCCAAAAAAAAAAAAAATACTGCTTGCCCCCTCCCACTCCAACCACTAAATTGATTTCAGGACCTACTTCTGGGCCTTGGTCTGCATTTTATAAAACAGATTTAGAGGGTAACTTCTGCCTTGTTGCTAAAGGAAATCCATACTACCTGTCAAAATAAAAGCCAATGCTGCTTAGAAATTGTTCCCATCCCAGTTACAATCTAAATGAGAGATATGTCTTGATATTGAGAAAAAAAAGGTATTCTCATTTAAAAATCTTCCTGAAGTTTTAAAATTAAGGCTGATCACATTATATATTGGGCTTCCAAGGTGATGCTAGTGGTAAAGAACTCGCCTGCCAATGCAGGAGATATAAGACACATGGGTTGGATCCCTGGGTCTGGAAATCCCCTGGAGGAGGGCCTGGCAACCCACTCAAGCCTTCTTGATTGGATAACCCCATGGACAGAGGAGCCTGAATATCTACAGTCCATAGGGTCGCACAGAGTTAGACATGACTGAAGCAACTTAGCACACCTTATATATTTTTATTTTAAACGTATATTGGAGGAGGTAATCATGTCACTGTTTAGATACCTGGCCTTTCTCCCCTCAATGGGGTTCTTACTGCTTTATTTAAATCCATGCTTGTCGGTGGGTCCTTATTACAACGTGACATGCCAGGACATGTTCCCATTTGATTATAAAAGAGTTTTGTAACATTACTTTTCCTTCTTCAACTCTCAGCTTGATACTTTCCTTTTTAAGTGGCACTCTAAAACAAGGTACGATAGTTAGTATAAAAAGCTGCAATTTTTTGTGCATTTTAAACTCTGAATGCATCTAAATTTTGTTGCATCCCATAAGCAGCAACGTATGTTTTGATATACAGTTTTGGACTAGTTAAGATGAAATTCTCTGCATATTTTTACTCCGTTGTCTTTGAACTGTCAATAGTAGATGGCAGAAGCTAAACCTGTCTTATAGGGTAGGGTCGAGGGAAACAACAAAGGCTGGTGACGCCCCCTACCCCAAGCATAGTGACAGTGGTGAACTGGAGGTATTACCACTGTAGGTCTAAAGGGTAAGAAGTGTGGTTACTAGGACCCAGGAGGGTAGTGGCAGAGGGTCTCTTGATAGAGGCCAGGGGCTTTAGAAGAGGACCACCACCACCCAGGGTGACTCAGCAAGGAAGAAATAGGAATGGAATGCTCAGATTGCACAATCTGCCCAGCTGTTCATTTGCTACCAGTTCCTCCCAAGGACCAAATCCAGCCAGAAGTCAGAGACAAGGATGTAGATCTGGTGGGTCAAATGGAAAATAATCCAGCACGTAGATCTACTTCAACATTTTAATGGCCACATGTATTCCATTATTAAGAGTAGTGTCCAAGTCTTTGTGACCCCATGCAATGCAGAACAACAGGCTTCCTTGTCCATCACCAATTCCTGGAGCTTGCACAAACTCATGGCCGTCGACTTGGTGATGCCATCCAAACATCTCATCCTCTATCAATCTTTCCCAGCATCAGGGTCTCTTCCAGTGAGTCGGTTCTTCACATCAGGTGGCCAGAGTATTGGAGTTTCAGCTTCAGCGTCAGTCCTCCCAATGAATAGTCAGGACTGATTTTCTTTAGGATTGACTGGTTTGATGTCCTTGCAGTCCAAGGGATTCCATTATACCTAATACATAATTTACATAACAAGTCTTGCACAGATGTATCTTTAGATTGTGTTCAATTATTCATTAGTATAAATGAGTGACTTTGGATGTCCATGTTAACAGTCATTTTGCATATCCATAATTATTTTCTTAGGATGAATTCCTAGAAATATAATTGTTGAGTTAAAGCATTTGCACATTTTGTAATTGTCATAAATTTAATTATTTATTTTCAGAAGTGTTATATCCACTTATATTCTACTCAGTAGTACACTAAAGTGTTCATTTCCTTACACCTTTACAAAAAGCTTCTGTCAGTCTTTTATATCTTTTCCAATCTAATAGATTGAAAGCAAACTTTTGTAGTTTATGGAGCTACTCCTCATCCAAGGTAAGGAGCAGTGGCTGTGCTTTGCTGGAGCAGCTGTGAAGAGACAACCCACACCCAAGGTAAGAGAAACCCAAGTAAGATGGTAGGTGTTGCAAGAGGGCATCAGAGGGCAGACACACTGACACCATACTCACAGAAAACTAGTCAATCTAATCACACTAGGACCACAGCCTTGTCTAACTCAATGAAACTAAGCCATGCCCGCAGGGCAACCCAAGACGGGCAGGTCATGGTGGAGAAGTCTGACAGAATGTGGTCCATTGGAGAAGGGAATGGCAAACCACTTCAGTATTCTTGCCTTGAGAACCCCATTAACAGTATGAAAAAGCAAAATTATAGGATACTGAAAGAGGAACTCCCCAGGTCAGTAGGTACCCAATATGCTACTGGATGTCAGTGGAGAAATAAATCCAGAAAGAATGAAGAGATGGAGTCAAAGCAAAGACAATACCCAGCTGTGGATGTGACTGGTGACAGAAGCAAGGTCCGATGCTGTAAAGAGCAATATTGCATAAGAACCTGGAATGTCAGGTCCATGAATCAAGGCAAATTGGAAGTGGTCAAACAAGAGATGGCAAGAATAAACGTCAACATTCTAGGAATCAGCAAACTAAAATGGACTGGAATGGGTGAATTTAACTCAGATGACCATTATATCTACTACTGCGGGCAGGAATCCCTCAGAAGAAATGGAGTAGCCATCATGGTCAACAAAAGAGTCTGAAATGCAGTACTTGGATGCAGTCTCAAAAATGACAGAGTGATCTCTGTTCATTTCCAAGGCAAACCATTCAATATCACAGTAATCCAAGTCTATGTCCCAACCAGTAATGCTGAAGAAGCTGAAGTTGAATGGTTCTATGAAGACCTACAAGACCTTTTAGAACTAACACCCCAAAAAGATGTCATTTTCATTCTAGGGGACTGCAATGCAAAAGTAGGAAGTCAAGAAACACCTGGAGTAACAGGCAAATTTGGCCTTGGAATGCAGAATGAAGCAGGGCAAAGACTAATAAGAATTTTGCCAAGAAAATGCACTGGTCATAGAAAACACCCTCTTCCAACAACACAAGAGAAGACTCTACACATGGACATCACCAGATGATCAACACCAACATCAGACTGATTATATTCTTTGCAGCCAAAGATGGAGAAGCTCTATGCAGTCAACAAAAACAAGACCGGGAGCTGACTGTGGCTCAGATCATGAACTCCTTATTTACTAAATTCAGACTTAAATTGAAGAAAGTAGGGAAAACCGCTAGATCATTCAGGTATGACCTAAATCAAATCCCTTATGATTATACAGTGGAAGTGAGAAATAGATTTAAGGGCCGAGATCTGATAGATAGAGTGCCTGATGATCTATGAACAGAGGTTCGTGACATTGTACAAGAGACAGGGATCAAGACCATCCCCATGGAAAAGAAATGCAAAAAAGCAAAATGGCTGTCTGGGGAGGCCTTACAAATAGCTGTGAAAAGAAGAGAAGCGAAAAGCAAAGGAGAAAAGGAAAAATATAAGGATCTGAATGTAGAATTCCGAAGAACAGCAAAAAGAGATAAGAAAGCCTTCTTCAGCGATCAATGCAAATAAATAGAGGAAAACAAGAGAATGGGAAAGACTAGAGATCTCTTCAAGAAAATTAGAGATACCAAGGAAACATTTCATGCAAAGATGGGCTCGATAAGGGACAGAAATGGTATGGACCTAACAGAAGCAGAAGATATTAAGAAGAGTTGGCAAGAATACACAGAAGAACTGTACAAAAAAGATCTTCACGACCCGGATAATCACGATGGTGTGATCACTCATCTAGAGCCAGACATCCTGGAAAGTGAAGTCAAGTGGGCCTTAGAAAGCATCACTACAAACAAAGCTAGTGGAGGTGATGGAATTCCAGTGGAGCTATTTCAAATCCTGAAAGATGATGCTGTGAAAGTGTTGCACTCAATATGCCAGCAAATTTGGAAAACTCAGTAGTGGCCACAGGACTGGAAAAGGTCAGTTTTCATTCCAGTCCCAAAGAAAGGCAATGCCAAAGAATGCTCAAACTACCACACAATTGCACTCATCTCACATGCTAGTAAGGTAATGCTCAAAATTCTCTAAGCCAGACTTCAGCAATACATGAACCATGAACTCCCTGATGTTCAAGCTGGTTTTAGAAAAGGCAGAGGAACCAGAGATCAAATTGCCAACATCCACTGGATCATGGAAAAAGCAAGAGAGTTCCAGAAAATCATCTATTTCTGCTTTATTGACTACGCCAAAGCCTTTGATTGTGTGGATCACAATAAACTGTGGAGAATTCTGAAAGAGATGGGAATAGCAGACCACCTAACCTGCCTCTTGAGAAATCTGTATGCACGTCAGGAAGCAAGAGTTACAACTGGACATGGAACAACAGACTGGTTCCTCATAGGAAAAGGAGTACGTCAAGGCTGTATATTGTCACCCTGCTTATTTAACTTCTATGCAGAGTACATCATGAAAAATGCTGGACTGGAAGAAACACAAGCTGGAATCAAGATTTCCAGGAGAAATATCAATAACCTCAGATATGCAGATGACACCACCCTTATGGCAGAAAGTGAAGAGGAGCTAAAAAGCCTCTTGATGAAAGTAAAAGAGGAGAGTGAAAAAGTTGTCTTAAAGGTCAACATTCAGAAAACGAAGATCATGGCATGGGAAATAGATGGGGAAACAGTGGAAACAGTGTCAGACTTAATATTTGGGGGCTCCAAAATCACTGCAGATGGTGACTGCAGCCATGAAATTAAAAGACGCTTACTCCTTGGAAGAAAAGTTATGACCAACCTAGATGGCATATTCAAAAGCAGAGATACTACTTTCCCGACTAAGGTCCATCTAGTCAAGGCTATGGTTTTTCCTGTGGTCATGTATGGATGTGAGAGTTGGACTGTGAAGAAGGCTGAGCACAAAAAAATTGATGCTTTTGAACTGTGGTGTTGGAGAAGACTCTTGAGAGTCCCTTGGACTGTAAGGAGATCCAACCAGTCCATTCTAAAGGAGATCAGTCCTGGGATTTCTTTGGAAAGAATGATGCTAAAGCTGAAACTCCAGTACTTTGGCCACCTCATGTGAAGAGTTGACTCCTTGGAAAGGACTCTGATGCTGGGAGGGGTTGGGGGCAGAAGGGGACGACAGAGGATGAGATGGCTGGATGGCATCACTGACTCGATGGACGTGAGTCTGAGTGATCTCCGGGAGTTGATGATGGACAGGGAGGCCTGGTGTGCTGCGATTCATGGGGCCGCAAAGAGTTGGACACGACTGAGGGACTGAACTGAAGTGAACTGAACACTTAACAAATTTTCACAGGTTAATTGGATGACTTTTATCTAGGACATGTCATCTTAATATCAGGGTGCAAATAAAAAATGAGATGTTATTACATTGTTACAATTACCTTATAAGATGGAGTCAGCTCCTTAACAAACATGATACCAAAAAAGATAGGTTATTCCGTTGATATTTTGCTCTATGTTCATTATACAAAGACTATGGTCATTATAAGGTCATTATTTAAATAAAATACAGTATTTAAATAAATGATTTGAGTCATTAGCATCTTTAGGAAAAGTCACACCATGGAATTTAGAACCAGGTGTGAGTGGACTTATTTGCCTTGTAGATGTGTGTGGGGAAGCAGAACTTTACCCTCATTAGAGGTGATGAAGAATAATTTGAGTCCTTTCACATGAGAGCTCTTTAAAATTTCTCTCTTCCAGGTTAAACATCTGAAGTTTTTTTGGGAATACGCCACACTCTACCATTCTGTTTGCTGTTCTCTGGAAGGCCTTCAATTTGATAATATTCCACTTAAAAAGTGGTGCTGTTGGCATGGGTGTGGGTGGTCAAGTCCTCTCATACACCCTGACAGGTGTGTGAATCTGAGCGGTTACATTGGAGGGCAGCTTGGTAGTATCTACTAACACTGAAATTGCACATGAGGAGCAGTTCTACCATTTCCTGTCTGTTATAGAGAAACACGTAAATGTAAAATAGATAACACTGTTGGTCTGGCCATCAGTCCCATTTACAATGGATCAGAGGCTGAAACTAAAGGAAGCTGCACCAGTGGGTGAGAGCAAAGGGTAAGGTTCCAGGACACTCTAGAATTAGAGAGGAAGGCAAAGGCAAAGCAACAGGGCTTGAAGCCTCATTATAGGATCTAGGCTTATCCTATGATGAGTAGAATTAGGCAGTCAACCAGAACTTCAGCCTCATTGGATACCCAGTTGGTGACAGAAGGACTGGTTCCAGATTCCCATTGCCAGCACACCCAGCCTCTGAGATGGCTAGTATACTGTCTCACCTGGTGGGCACAGTAGATTCCAGCCAGAAAAGGCTGAAGTTGAAAGAACTGGAAACAATTGACCTACATCTAGGTTGGGGGAATATTATCTTCACCCTGCAAAATAAGTATAATTCAGTAGCTTTCAGATGGCTTCATTTCTAACTCATACAAACTATATTTTTAAATATGGAATTTTGATGTGGGTTGACATTAAGCCTTCCTTCATAATTTGCAGACTCTTCACCCCCACCCACTCTGCCTGCTTTTTGAAAACAGGACCATTTGCCTGCCTCCAAACTCAGTTTCTACCCTGTTCCCGTGACTCCTCTGCATCCCTTGCAGTCTTGGTGTGAAACCGCCTCTGCCAGCCTTGGTTTCTCAGAACTCAAGCAGAGGAAGGGAGGGCATTTGGACAACAGCTTTCCCCACAGCCAAACTTGCCAATCATTCTACTACATTCGTCTCTGACAGTTTTCCCTCTGAGTTAAACTGCATTATTATATCGGGTGTCTGGCCAGGATGCCAATCTTATAAGAATTTCACTTCTCTCTCTCTCATTTTACTTCCAACTGAGATCATCTCAGTGATTCCACTCTGTTAGTTTACGGATTTCTCTCAGCCCACATTGGTCGCTCTAATCTTAGAGAAAAAGTGCTTAAAAACTTAGACACTGATTCCAGACTGTTGCATTTAAATCCTCGTTGTGTCATCGTTCTATGCCTCAGTGTACCATCTGCAAAATACAGATAATAATGTAATAGCGCAGGGCAGAGCGGAGCCCTTAGCACGCTGCCATTGCTGCTGGCCGTTCCCCAGCATCCCCTTACCAGGCAACAGTTACCGAGGGCCCGATAGTGGTCCTCTTAGCCACTGGTCGGGGCTGCCTACCCCCCAAGTGACTGACTGTCCATGCGTGAGACTGTTAATGACCCTGCTCAGTCATCAGTCAGTGCCACAGTGAGCCTCTCCCCCAAATAACCAACTGTCAGTGAGCAAATGTAAGTGGGTCATTCAGCCAGTGGTCAGCAGAGTGATGGTTGTCAGGTGAAGAGAGAGAAGTGACGGATCCTGGCCTGCTCCCCCAGGCCTCCAGCTCACTCTGCCTCAGGCTTGGGGAACAGGCCGGGGCTGTATTCTGCGGGGCTCCAGAGCCCTTGCCAAGGCTGCCCACCGGTCGGACCCAGGCCTGCCTTCAGGCTCTCTGCCCATCCCGGCCTCTGTGCCCTGATGGCAGGGGCTGTCTGCCTGGGCTGCAGAGTGCAAGACCTGACCTTTGCCCACCCTAGCCTCTGTGCCCTGATGGCAGCGGCCGTCTGCCTGGGCTGCAGCTTTCAGGACCTGACTTCTGCCCATCCCAGCCTCTGTGCCCTGATGGCAGCAGCCATCTGCCTGGGCTGCAGCGTGCAGGACCTGTCTCTGCCGTCTGGGTGGCCTGAGGAGCCTGCGGGCCAGCTGGGGCCTGGGTACTTGCCTGCCTCAGCAATGACTGCTGGGCAGGGTCTGGGGGCCTGGCCCTGCGGGAGCCACCAGCTGAGACCTGCCTCCTCTTAGCCAGGACCTGGGCCTCAGAAGGGGACAGTTGTGCCTTGGGACCTGGCTCTTTCTTGTCAGAATAGAGAATACCGTTTGTTTGGTGGACATTTATAGGAATTTGGTTAGCTGTCCATGGCTTGACCTCTGGAACAAAGAATCTGACAAGAAGTTTCCACAAATAACCACACCCCTCCCTCACCTTTCCTAGAAAAGGACTTTGCTGAAAGCTTTCTGAAGTGCAGGAGTTTTAGAGCATGAGTCACCCGTCTCTTTGCATGGCTCTGTAGTAAACCTTTCTCTGTTCCAAACGCCAACGTTTTGGTATTGTTTGGTCTCACTGAGCATTGGGTACATGCACTTGCACTTTGGTAACAATAATACCTGTAAAATACCTTAAATATATATGACAGGATCATATGTGACATATAGTTCAGTTCAATTCAGTCGCTCAGTCGTGTCCGACTCTGCGACCCCATGAACTGTAGCATGCCAGGCCTCCCTGTCCATCACCAACTCCCGGAGATTACTCAGACTCACGTCCATCAAATCGGTGATGCCATCTAGCCATCTCATCCTCTGTCATCCCCTTCTTCTCCTGCCACCAATCTCCCCCAGCATCAGAGTCTTTTCCAATGAGTCAACTCTTCGCATGAGGTGGCCAAAGTACGGGAGTTTCAGCTTCAGCATCATTCCTTCCAAAGAACACCCAGGACTGATCTCCTTTAGAATGGACTGGTTGGATCTCCTTACAGTCCAAGGGACTCTCAAGAGTCTTCTCCAACACCACAGTTCAAAAGCATCAATTCTTTGGTGCTCAGCCTTCTTCACAGTCCAACTCTCACATTTATACATGACCACTGAAAAAATCATAGCCTTGACTAGACAGACCTTAGTTGGCAAAGTAATGTCTCTGCTTTTGAATATGCCACCTAGGTTGGTCATAACTTTCCTTCCAAGGAGTAAGCATCTTTTAATTTAATGGCTGCCATCACCATCTGCAGTGATTTTGGAGCCCCCCAAAATTAAGTCTGACACTGTTTCCACTGTTTCCCCATCTATTTCCCATGAAGTGATGGGACCAGATGCCATGATCTTCGTTTTCTGAATGTTGACCTTTAAGCCAACTTTTTCACTCTCCACTTTCACTTTCATCAAGAGGCTTTTTAGTTCCTCTTCACTTTCTGCCATTAGGGTGGTGTCATCTGCATATCTGAAGTTATTGATATTTCTCCCAACAATCTTGATTCCAGCTTGTGCTTCTTCCAGCCCAGTGTTTCTCATGATGTACTCTGCATATAAGTTAAATAAGCAAGGTGACAATATACAGCCTTGACGTACTCCTTTTCCTATGAGGAACCAGTCTGTTGTTCCATGTCCAGTTCTAACTGTTGCTTCCTGACCTGCATATAGGTTTCTCAAGAGGCAGGTCAGGTGGTCTGGTATTCCCATCTCTTTCAGAATTTTGCACAGTTTATTGTGATCCACATAGTCAAAGGCTTTGGCGTAGTCAATAAAGCAGAAATAGATTTTTTTTCTGGAACTCTCTTGCTTTTTTGGTGATCCAGTGGATGTTGGCAATTTGATCTCTGGTTCCTCTGCCTTTTCTAAAACCAGCTTGAACATTTGGAAGTTCACGGTTCACGTTTTGCTGAAGCCTGGCTTGGAGAATTTTGAGCATTATTTTACTAGCATGTGAGATGAGTGCAATTGTGTGATAGTTTGAGCATTCTTTGGCATTGCCTTTCTATGGGATTGGAATGAAAACTGACCTTTTCCAGTCCTGTGGCCACTGCTGAGTTTTCCAAATTTGCTGGCATATTGAGTGTAACACTTTCACAGCATCATCTTTCAGGATTTGAAATAGCTCCACTGGAATTTCATCACCTCCACTAGCTTTGTTCGTAGTGATGCTTTCTAAGGCTCACTTGACTTCACATTCCAGGATGTCTGGCTCTATGTGAGTGATCACACCATCATGATTATCTGGGTCATGAAGCTCCTTTTTGTAAGTGCTCCATAAATGTTAGCTAGTGTTTCTACTAGACAAGATATACTCTTCCATTACTGATTCTAGCTGTTCCCCTCTTTTCACCACATCTTCTTTTTCTAACACAGCATTCCTTTCCTTTGGTTAAAATTTCAAGTTAACTTGATTCATAACCTATACTTTGTTAATTTATATACGCATGTGAGATAATAGTATTGTTCACATTCAGTTCCTTATTTTCTGCCAAAACTTATCAGTCTTCTCTGATGTTACTGTTCTCATGTCCTACCTGACATTCTCTGTATGAATATGGTTTATCTGGACATTTTTCCTTTCCTGAAAATTTCAGGAATTTCTGGTTGCCACTCTTCTATCAAATGTATTTCTTCCAGCCCATGTAAAAATGCTCTGGCCTCTGCAGGAGACCACTGTCCCAGACATCTGAACTCACCCCTACCCATAAAGAAAGCTGACTGGTCACTTCTCACATGCTCCTTTATCTTGCAAAGTCACAGCCTTTTCCTGGAAGGAAAGACAAACACATCTTATACCTGATGTCCTTCAGCTTCCTGCCTAGAACTTAAAAATTGCACAGAGGGACATTTCGGACAGTTCTGACAATGGTCTATAAGCCCAGGTGAGCCATTAGAAGTTAGTCCTAAAAGGATTTGATCAAGAACAGACTCTTTGTCCTAACTCAGATATAATCAAGAGCCAGAAATATGTGGGCACACAGCTAATGAGGATCTGAGTGGTCAGGGAGGAGAGAGATGCAAAGTTGAACTCTGAATACTTGTAGTGTGAGCTCTTTTATGTCTAAGAGAGTCTGAAGGGTCACACATTCATTATGCTTGTGTGGTTCCTGCCCAGCAAGGCGCTGGAGATGCTCAGAGTATGGGTTGTGTGATGGAGGATAAGGGGACAAGGACTGAACTGTTCTCACATTCATTATACCTGGAGGTTTATTCCATGTAAAGAATCTCTGAATTATAATAGAAGCCTTTACCATACGTATAATCTTAACTGGATCCTTTCTCCTGTGGGAGTTTATGATGTATAACAAGATGTAAGCTCAGGCCTGCCTCTGATGAGAGCTTCTCTCCACATTCATTAAATTTCATTAAATTCATAGTCTCACTCTCTTATTTTCTCATGTGAAACTTCTGTGCTGGGAGAGGGAGTCTGCCTTTTTTATTTCATCTTACTTATCCAACCTGCCCTTGAAAACTGCAGTTCCCTTTGAAAGTGGAGTTTGGGATCGTCTTTTATTTCCATGGGCATCTATCACATATCTTCTTAAACTAATGACAATAAAAGCATCTATTAACACTAAGTACTTACCATGTTTCAGGCTCTGTTCTGCAGTGACTCGGTTCTGACATCACCCCAAGGAGGGCGCTATTCTCATGCCTGTGTTGTGTCCCCGTACCTCCTTTCCTTGTAACATTTTGCACCCATAACGTGGGGCACCCCCAGTTTGCCCTTACCCTTGGGCCCAGGGTCCCCCATTGTGACCAGAAGACTCGACACCCCCAGATGTGTTTTGGGGAACACATTGCCACTCTGACTTACCTTAACTCTTTCTGGTCCCAGGTGGGAGTATTGAAATTGTAAGGAACTCTCCAGAAAATAGACTCACTGTGATTGTGAGGTGAACCATCCTAAACAGGTTACTTATGGTTTCAATGGGTGAAAATGCTTATCAAAATCAAAACCAAACCTTTTTTATAAAAGCATATTTTAGCTATTTCAATAATACCAGAGAGTGGAATATATCAGAAATACTGCACCGTTTTGAAGATTTTCTAGAATATACACCTCCATAACACATCTGCCCTTAAGCACAAACATTCAATTTACAGTTCTTGTTACTAGTTCTGATGGTTCCCATGAACACTGGGATTATTATTTCCTGGGCTGATGCTTCACCAGCTTGCTCCCAGCGGCAGAGGAGAGAGTAAACGTGCATCCCAAGAACTACAGACTAGTCTAGAGTGACTCTTTGGAAAAAGGCACTGTCTTTGAAGAGTCCCAAGTTTTACTTCACAAGTTGTATGGGTTTTGCTTTCTATTCCTTAGTATATATAAGTGTTTTTAATTTCACAAATAGCATTGAGTAACATGGCTGGGAAATGTGATATATGTAACTTCTGGTCAAAGAGTTTTAACTTCTGGAAAGGCAGGAAGGGCCCGGATGTGCAGTGTCCTTCAGTAAGGAGAGCTCTTCAGTCTGTGCCTCCATCAGGATGTCCTTGTGCTTATCTTCTCCGTGTTTGACCCTTCTTTGCTGCTTAGATCATCTTTCATTTTGCATCTTGGCCTTTGTTTTGACTAATATTTGGATTATTTTTTGAATAAATGGAGTCTTGAAAAAACAAGGCTTTCTTTCTGGCCTTCACCAGTGCCCTTTCATCCATTCCTGCTGCTGCTGCTGCTGCTGCTGCTGCTGCTGCTGCTAAGTCGCTTCAGTCGTGTCCACCTCTGTGCGACCCCATAGACAGCAACCCACCAGGCTCCCCCGTCCCTGGGATTCTCCAGGCAAGAACACTGGAGTGGGTTGCCATTTCTTTTTCCAATGCATGAAAATGAAAAGTGAAAGTGAAGTCGCTCAGTCATGTCTGACTCTTCACGACCCCATGGACTGCATCCCACCAGGCTCCTCTGTCCATGGGATTTTCCAGGCAAGAGTACCAGAGTGGGATGCCATTGCCTTCTCCGGTCCATTCCTGAGGTAACCTTAACTCAAGATAACTCCCAAACTCCTCTCTGAATTAAACCCACCAGAATAAACTTGGGTTTGTCTTCATTCTTCCACTCTCTCATTTTAGTACTGTTCACATTGTCAGATCTTGTTTTAAAAATAACTAAATAATATATGTATAATAGCCTTACATCTTTTTCCAGGACAAATTTAAAATGATTTCGATAAATACACATAAGATCATCACAAATGGGAAAAAGAGAAAAGCATGAAGTGACTAATAAAATTATATTGTTTATGATATCTATAATGATGATGATGGTAAATAAGGCTGGTAAACATAAGAAGCAACTAGGGAAAACATGAGTTCACATGGGCTCACTTAGAGGCCCAGTCTTTATCTTCAGACAGCCTTCCTGGATTTTTGCCCAACTCAGAGTAGAAATGCCATTGATGACAATTACCACATTTGGGTGAATCTAGAAGTATGTTTCTGTTTCACTGTTTTATTTATAACTCTTTTTTACTGCCTTCATTTACCCCCACCCCCATCATCCTTTAATAAAGTTGAGATGTTGGAATTCATAAATGACTACAGAAAGAGTGCTGCAGAATATTTTGTTGATTTGATTGACACATGAACTTTCATTGATTTTGGTATGGAATTACTATGGGAGGTGAAACATTTATTAAAGATGTCAGACTCTAGACACTCATGTTACCAGTTATGGTAGATTGTATCATTTCTTGAAAACATTGTGTGCCCCTCTTTAGTGGATTTATTCCTGCAAACTCCCTTCCTGGGGAAGGATTTTATTGGTCAGGCTTAGCCATATAACTCACATTAGCCAAACAGCTGTGAGCTGGAGTAACACATGCCTCATTCAAGAAGATGCTGTTAAGAGTCCCACTGTGGTTTTCCACTGTTCTTTCCCTCTACCATGAGAAAAAGATGCCCACGTTAAGGGCGTCTCCTTTAATCAGGATCCTGGAGGGAGAAGATCATGGGAAACAGACCCTATGAGTGAGAAACAAATCTGGTTTTTTAGCCGCTGAGATGAGGTTGTTTATCACAGCAATATAACCTAGCAATGGCTATGTGACACACCAGTGAAATCTTATCAGGCAGTACCTATCCGTGAGCAATGGTCGATGGTTTTTGATATAGTGTATCTACTCTATCTTTAATATATTAGTCATGCAAGAGAAATGCAGCTGGAGACTATAGTCCTTGATTATTTTCAGCAAAATCCTTTCTTAAATTTTACTTTTTGATAAATAAGGACATATAGGGTCTAATATTGTGGTATTTTTCCTTCTCCTCTTTGTATTTTAAAGAACATCCATAAGTGAGTGCATTGTACAGACCTATAGTACCTTGGCAACTCAACTGGTTTTCTAGGTACAATTATGAGGTATTATGCAACAGTCAAGATTCCTGGGTTTCAAGGTCTGGTAGATTGGGTTCCCCTGGAAGAAGAATCTGAGATGGAAACTGCTTAGGATGCAAGCAGTTTAAGGATAACTCTTGGGGTCAATAGACTCCTGTAGAAGGAAAGGGAAGAAAGCATGACTGGGCAGAGAGGAAAGTTGGACTGTCACATAGTCTGGAGAGAGGACTCAGCCTGCCTCACAGGGAGCTCTGAAATGGTTTGAAGAACCAGGCTTCAATGTTCTTGGCCTGACACCTTGGCAAGTTGGCATTGCCAACACCTGGCAATGGGGTTGCCATTCACTGAGATGGAGCAAACAGTGCAAGGAGCAGCTGGAGAGGTGAGGGCAATAATGGGAACTCAGTTGTGCACACATTAAGCTCGCGATGCCTGTTGGACATCCGATCAGCACCCAGACATGTAAGCCTGGAAATCATGGAAAGGTTCAGAGTTATGCATTTAGGAATCTCTACCATAGAGATGGCCTTTTAATCCATAAGAATGAATGAGATGGCTTACTAAGTGTGGTGAGAATGAGTGAGACTGCTTAGGAGTGAGTGTGAGTAGGAAAAACAAAATAGACCCAAGCCAAAGGCTGGACCTAGTGCACTTCATGGTCCAGGTGTGGGGAGATGAGGCAGCTCCAGCAAGAGAGAGAGCAGGAGGAGTCGGAGCGGTGGGAGGAATCCAGACCAGACAGCTATCCCAGAAGCCAAGCGGAGAACGTGCCTCAGCAGGAGACACAGGAGAATGAAGGTGCCAGGCACGCGGTCTCAAGGATGTTTACCAGGGCTGGCTCCTGGGCTGTTTGAACCTAACCCACATCAGCCAGCATCTAGGCTTATGTGAAGGGTTACCGAATGTGCATGCATGCTTGCATCCCTTTGGAGTGTTGACAATAAAAGTCCAGCTCATCATTTCCAAAACAAGCCTGATATTCTAGAGGAGTAAATCAAGGGTATATAAGATGTTTCAAAGCATTTGATCAGGACTAAAGTTATTTCATTTCTATTTTTCTGAAAGCACCTATTTTAACAAGTTGTTTTTGGACTCTTGCCTGGAAAGCTAAAAAAAGCCAGAAGCTGTCTGTCGTCTTAAGCCTGCAGCCTAGCACAGTACATGAGAAGAATGTGTGAATATCCATTGGGACACTGGTACAGTCATGCTCAGAAGTGGCAATACCAAATAAAAACAACCTGGAAATTTCATTTGCTACCAGCTGACTTTGAGAATGCTTTTCTCTTTTCTTAAACAAGACTTTTGAAGAGAAGGAAGCAGCAATAGGAATTTTAAAACAAATATTTTCAGAAGACAAAAAGGTTGACTTATTTTCTTATTAGTAACTTCAAGCAGAAATGTGAACACACTTTAAAAAACTGTAGTGAAGACGACTTTTCTTTTGATAAGAATACAATGTTTGGGGAGAATATGGATCAAATATTTCCTTCTGAATCACTGTGTCATACTACATTCAGTATGATTTCATGAACATCAAATATATTTTAAGACAGGGAAATGGAAGGAAGTAGTTAAATAAATGAATATTCAAGGCAATTTAAAGTAACAAAGTTTCCTTTCCATAGGAAAGGAAATAACATTAATTATTTTTAATCTTCATTTCAAATTTAAATGTTATTCACAGGACAGCTATTGGAAAGTTTGTACCTCTGAGCAAATTTTCTTTTTTAAAGGAAAATTTTTTTTTTTTTTTTTTGCTTTTGAGTAGCTTATTAAGAATAAGAAAATTCATTAAGCAACTATAGTTTATTTCTAGCATACTTTGGTTAGGTACTGGTATATGAAAATTTCACTAGGTATATGAAAATTAATGGTAACTTATTTCCTCACACTCTGGGTTTAAACATTAGTGTATTACTGGATTATTGCCTCAACCTGCATCCTCTAGGCCCCAAGTCCCTCCAGGAGCTTTCTCTAGTATCTCGGTGAGTCTCTGGGTCCAAGCAATTACTCCTTTGGCCGCATGAGAAACCACTTGGGGGCGACATCTTGCTGCAGTCGCAGCGGCTGAACCCTGCGAGAGGGAGGGCTCCCGAAAGCTGCAAACCTCGGTTTCAAAACTGGGAGAAGGCAGCCCCTTGCTAAACTGCTTCATGGGTTTTTTTGGCCATTCTCTGCCCCAAGGCAGCTCTTTCTCTCTGTGAACAGTCCCTTCACCTGCTGCTTGAGGCTTCTTTATCTATAAGCCGGATTTTTCCAAACGTGAGCTGATAGGTTATGAAGCCAATTTAGTGAGTAAGGAGGGAATTATTAATAATTACACAGGGACAGCAGGCATAAATTGGGACTGTCCTGGACAAACCATTCATACGCTTACCTGCTAGCTCAAAATCAGAATTAAAGAAAATGAAGTGAAATCAGAACAGAAAATATCAGTGTGTCACATATGGAAAGTGTGAAAGCAAAAGTGTGAAAGCAAAAGAGTCACCAAGTCATGTCCGACTCTTTGTGCCCCCATGGGGTGTATGTAGTCTGGTAGGCTCCTTTGTCCATGGGGTTCTCCAGGCAAGACCACTGAAGTGAGGTGCCATTTCCTCCTCCGAGGGATCTTCCTGACCCAGGGATTGAACCCACGTCTCCTACATGGCAGGCAGACTTTTTACGCTTTGAACCACCAGGGAAGCCCATAGAAAGTGTAAATAGTGGTTAACGACATGTGTTGGGAGCAGGTAAGACCCATTTCTTACTGGAGCCAAGGACGAAAACATTTGAAAGTCACGCTCTATAGTGCTGAGCCTAGCCTGCAGAGGGGACTTTGGGAAAGGCCATTATGCTTTCCTTGTAGGTCGTTCTCTACTCCAGCCTCCTTTCACCCTAACTAAGGCTCTCAAAAAGCACAAGTCTTACGATTAAACTCATCCCACTTGAACCCTAGCGCTGGGCCTGGACTAAAGCAAAGTTCCCTGAAACATCTTGTCTTTGCTTATAGGATAACATTTTTCTTCTCTGAAATAACTGAGGAATAGAAGCGGTTTGTCTATCATTTGTTGTTGTTTAGTTGTTAAGTTGTGTCCAACACTTTGAGACCCCGTGGACTATAGCCTGCCAGGCTGCTCACTCCATGGGATTTCCCAGGCAAGAATACTAGAGTCGGTTGCTATTTCCTCCTCTAGGGAATCTTCCCGACCCAGGAATCAAACCTGCATTTCCGGCACTGGCAGGTGGATTCTTTACTGCTGAGCTACCAGGGCAGCCCTCATCTATCGTAAGTGTATCTAGATGTGAACTTTCATGGCATAGAAGCTGATACATATATATATAGATATATATATTTAATTTTATTTTTTTTCTCCTCTCTCTGCAAGCTCCTTGAGGGTAAGGGCCTTCTGAGAAAATAGCAGCAAGCTGACAGGTAGATGTCCTCGGGAACTGTTCATTGAGCTCCACTGGTCTGATGACTGGGTTTTCCCTCCTGCTCAATCCTGTGAAAACTTATACCTACCTGCTGTTTCTTGTGCTGTAAGGGCCCTCTTCGTGGAACGGCTTCAGTGCTTTTTCTCACAGCAAGGGTACTTCTCCAGCAGGAGGCAGTGTACACTCTGGAAATAATACTGCCCGAAGGAGGGCTCAGTTCGAGCTGACAGAAAGCAGGCAGCAGAGCGCGGGCACCGGCGAAGTGCTCAGTGACGTCAGCTGTGGCTGTTATTAAGTAAACAGAGGAAAGGCAGAACAACATAGGAACAAATTGTTGGCTTTTGTGTCTCTTCACAGGAGGAGGAAGGGCCTTTAGCACTTCGCTCGGTATTTCTGTTTATTAGGTAAACCATCAATGATTTAGGTAAACCATCTCGATTTTTCAGTGTTACTACCAGTTCTCAGGACCCCTGACCTTCCCGCTTCTCTACGCTCCCTCTCTACCCAGATAAACAGAGCAGGGTTTCTGCCAGGCTGTGAAGCAAGAACAGGCTCACGAGCTCCGGTGCTAACTCTTCTGAAACCGCAGTGTCTGTGGGTTTATCCCAGAGGGGCTCCCGCCCTGGACTGGGCTGGTAGTCTGAGACAGAATCACAGCTTCCCAAGCAGATGAGCAGGGATTCCCAACCTTGGCACAACTGATATTTGTAATGGGATAATTCTCTGAGGTGGGGGACTTGCTTGTGCATTGTAAAATGTTTAGCAGCATCTTTGACCTCTGTTCACTAGATTCCAATAGCATTCCCCTTCCCTACAAAGTTGTAACAATCAAAAATGCTTTCAGACATTATCAAATGGCCTCTAAGTTCAAAAAGGCCCCACTGGAAAACCACTGAGATAGATTAAGGACAAAAGGCAAGATAGAGTCCTAAAATTCACCACTCTTAAATGACTTTTACTTAGTTTTACACACACACACACACACACACACACACACACACACATCAGGTCTTACTGAGTAGACATGTTTAAAGGATACTTTTGCAAGGTTTATTAGTATTGTCTCATGAATAGCATAATTTAAAAATGTCTCGCCTTTTAAAATGCAGCATGAAGCAAGAAATTACCCCCTGCCCCTTCTCCCCATACACTCCACGCACAAGGCTTGCCTTCTGCTTACACTGTGCTTCCCTCTCTGAGCAAACTCCTACTCACCCTGCAACACCCACCTCAAATGTCACATTCTTTAAGAGAATTCCATGTGTTCCAGTGGTTTCTTATGTATACGTTCTATCCCTATTCTTACATATTATTATCATTATTCAGAGCTCTGCCTCCCCACAAGGGTAGGAGCTTTGTTGTTTTCACTTTTCCACCTCCAACCCTTACCACAATGCCTGTCACAAAGTTTTTCCACAGTAAATGGCTAAGAGCTGATTGTCAGAGACACAGTGTGGAAGCTACAAATCCGAGCTTCGATTCTACTCTGCTTCTTATTAACTGCAGAACTTCAGACAAGGCAGTTAACTCAAAAAGGCAGCTTCTTCATGCATAAAATGAACATAATAGTATTTACAACTTAATAATTTAGTGTTTTAAAAACACCCAGTTACATCAATGACTCTTTGAGAAATGAGCTGTGGTTGATAATGGGCTAGAGTATATGAAGGCCATCCTTAGAGTTTCGTAGCTGGCCAAGGCACAGTTCAGACTAAGGACTCCTTTGGGAAATTTTATGCATTATTATTTGATTTTTGACTAATTTGCATTAAATGTTTTTTAAAAAAAGAATTGTGTATAAGAATTGTGTACTTCAACTCTCAGAAGTATACGCAGGACGCTTCATTCAGGGCCGGTAGGAGGCCTAGAACCACCATTATTTGTATATATAACTGTTCATGGGACCTCATTAGCACCACGGGCTGAAGCTACCTGGTAACACTGGCTTACAGCCTCATCAATTGGTTGCTCCTAGAGGGAATATTATCACACTCCTGTGATTCATTTTCTCTCTGCACGGTCCATTGGGAGGCAACCAGGAACAGAAAGATCATGGACTCTGGGGCCAGATGATCCACTTGTTAATGTATCAGTTCAGTTCATTCGCACAGTCGTGTCCGACTCTTTGCGACCCCATGAGTTGCAGCACGCAAGGCCTCCCTGTCCATCACCAACTCCCAGAGTTCACTCAGACTCACGTCCATCAAGTCCGTGATGCCATCCAGCCATCTCATCCTGGGTCATCCCCTTCTCCTGCCCCCAACCCCTCCCAGCATCAGAGTCTTTTCAAATGAGTCAGCTCTTCATTTCAGGTGGCCAAACTACTGGAGTTTAAGCTTCAACATCAGTCCTTCTAATGAACACCCAGGACTAATTTCCTTTAGGATGGACTGGTTGGATCTCCTTGCAGTCCCAGGGACTCTCAAGAGTCTTCTCCAATACTACAGTTCAAAAGCATCAATTCTTTGGCACTCAGCTTTCTTTATAGTCCAACTCTCACATCCATACATAACCACTGGAAAAACCATAGCCTTGACTAGGCGGACCTTTGCTGGCAAGTAATGTCTCTGCTTTTCAATATGCTATCTAGGTTGGTCATAACTTTCCTTCCAAGGAGTAAGTGTCTTATAATTTCATGGCTGCAATCACCATCTGCAGTGATTTTGGAGCCCCCCAAAATAAAGTCTGACACTGTTTCCACTGTTTCCCCATCTATTTCCCATGAAGTGATGGGAACAGATGCCATGATCTTCGTTTTCTGAATGTTGAGCTTTAAGTCAACTTTTTCACCCTCTTCTTTCACTTTCATCAAGAGGCTTTTGAGTTCCTCTTCACTTTCTTCCATAAGGGTGGTGTCATCTGCATATCTGAGGTTATTGATAGTTCCCCTGGCAATCTTGATTCCAGCCTGTGCTTCTTCCAGCCCAGTGTTTCTCATGATGTACTCTGCATAGAAGTTAAATAAGCAGGGTGACAATATTCAGCCTTGACGTACTCCTTTTCCTATGAGGAACCAGTCTGTTGTTCCATGTCCAGTTCTAACTGTTGCTTCCTGACCCGCATATAGGTTTCTCAAGAGGCAGGTCAGGTGGTCTGGTATTCCCATCTCTTTCAGAATTTTCCACAGTTTATTGTGATCCACACAGTCAAAGGCTTTGGCCTAGTCAATAAAGCAGAAATAGATGTTTTTCTGGAACTCTCTTGCTTTTTCCATGATCCAGCAGATGTTGGCAATTTGATCTCTGGTTCCTCTGCCTTTTCTAAAACCAGCTTGAACATCTGGAAGTTCATGGTTCATGTATTGCTGAAGTCTGGCTTGGAGAATTTTGAGCATTACTTTACTAGCGTGTGAGATGAGTGCAATTGTGCAGTAGTTTGAGCATTCTTTGGCATTGTCTTTCTTTGGGATTGGAATGAAAACTGACCTTTTCCAGTCCTGTGACCACTGCTGAGTTTTCCAAATTTGCTGGCACTTTCACAGCATCATCTTTCAGGATTTGAAAGAGCTCAACTGGAATTCCATCACCTCCACTAGCTTTGTTCGTAGTGATGCTTTCTAAGGCCCACTTGACTTCACATTCCAGCATGTCTGGCTCTAGGTGAGTGATCACACCATCATGATTATCTGGGTCATGAAGATCTTTTTTGTACAGTTCTTTGGTGTATTCTTGCCACCTGTTCTTAATATCTTATGCTTCTGTTGCATCCATACCTTTTCTGTCCTTTATTGAGCCTATCTTTGCATGAAATGTTCCCTTGGTATCTCTAATTTTCTTGAAGAGATCTCTAGTCTTTGCCATTCTGTTGTTTTCCTCTATTTCTTTGCATTGATCACTGAAGAAGGCTTTCTTATCTCTCCTTGCTATTCTTTGGAACTCTGCATTCAGATGCTTATATCTTTCCTTTTCTACTTTGCCTTTCACTTCTCTTCTTTTCACAGCTATTTGTAAAGCCTCTCCAGACAGCCATTTTGCTTTTTTGCATTTCTTTTCCAATCTTTAGTAAATTGTTCAACCTCTCCAAGCCTTGTTTTTCTCATCTTTTAAACATGGGAATAGTAATAATAATAACTCATAGTTGTTTTGAAAATGAAAAGAGGTCACATACAATGGATTTTTAGGACAGTGAAACTACTCTGTTTAATGTATACATGTCATTATACATTTGTCCAAACTCATAGGATGTGCAACACCAAGAGTGAACCCAAGCGCAAACTATAGTTTTGGGTGATTGCGATATGTCAGTGTTGGGTCATCAGTTGTAACAAATGTACCTGTTTGGTTGGGGTGTGATAACTGGAGAAGCTATGCATGTGTGGGGGCTGAAAATAAAGAGAAACTTCTGTACCTTCCCCTCAATTTTGTTGTGAACCTAGAACTTCCTAGTTCATACGAAGTGCTTGCCCAGTATTAGCTACATTTTTTCACAGATGACAAAATGCATTTCAAACATCACTTGTCACTGTGTCCACCATATGGAATACATCCGGCTTGCCTCCTTTCTATCAAAGGCTTTGCTGCAAAGAACCATGAACCCATGTCAGGAATTAATCCAGTATTAATAGGTGATTATTGTTGCCTATATATAATCATAATAATATTAATGATAATCTCAACCACAGTAAATAGGTGTTAAACATCAGTGTTCCTGCATTTTTCTACATGCTTCATATACACTAATTCAACTACCCTGTGCAGGATGTTCAAATAACCCACAGATGGGTTAATTATGCCATTTCATACACTTCAAAGTGGGGCAGCCAGAACTGAAAACCACAGACATCTGTCACTAGAGTACAGATGGATTATCTGGAGAAAGAATGATAATCAAATATCATGTGACTCTGAGCTAGGTAGTTCCTTCCATTGTTTTCATGATCAGTAAAACTGATAAACTGTGAAGCAGGTATTCAGCTTGTGCTATAGAAATAAAGGGCTATCCTTTGATGTTTATGTTCTGTGATGACACTTTTTTCCACGTTAGGCTGCAAAATGCTGGTCTTGAGGTTTGTTCTGAGCAGGAGGAGATTAGAAAGCAACGTTTCAGACTATGTCCTCCCCCTGTGAGGGCTTGTCTTCTGAGTTGTTAGGGAAGATGTGAAAAGGCAGGACTCCTCAAAAAAACTGCCCACCGAGCATATATTTGTGCTCGTCTCAATTTTACTGATGTCATGGAAGAGAACTGCAGTCTTGGAGGAAAAGCCATGATTCCAGGAATGCCAGTCTATGATGCATTGTGGCTTTCAACCAATGCATCCCTTTACAGATGGAAAACCGGTCCATGTACTCGGGGCCTGTGGGTTTCCAAATGAGCAGAGAAATAAGCTTCCCTCGATTCCAATGTTGCTGTTTGGCAGCACAGGCTTTTCCCTGCAGCAAAATAAAAATCCAAAACAACAAAACTTGTGAATTTAAGGGAGACTTCTTACATAGATCTCCTAGGTGGCTGGGTTAAATCTGTGGGAATTTTAAGCATTTAAAAACACCAATAAAAACTAATTCTAAGCATGGTGAAATTGACTTCGTTATGATACGTCTTGTGTTGTGAAAGGAGATGTTATACAGGGATGTGGTGGGGAATTGGAAAGAGAAGGTGCTGCTGAGGGAACAAAAGGCCTGCTGAGGCGGGGAAAGGCACACAAAGCGGATGCTTTCTGTTATAACTACAAACTCAGCGTGGCAAAGGGCTTTTTCATGATCCGAATCAGTGCCTTTCCTCACCTTTTCTTATTTCTCTGCCCCTAAATGCTTGTCAGACACAAAGCATTTGTAGTAGGAACTGTTGCAGGGCTGGGTGTCAGAAACTGGTGGAGATGGGGACGCTGGCAGGGAAAGGGACGAGGTGGGGACGGGAAGAAAGACAATCTTAAAAACCCAACCGGGTGAGCGGGAACCAGCCTCCTCAGCCTCCCGGGCGCCACCAGTGCTCCAGGGAGCCCCTGATGCCCCCACCCCTCAGGTTGCACTGGTTCACATGGAGACCTCTGCTATACATCTCTGTTGGTCCTAAGTTCTCTGGAATTTCCCCAAACACATCTGCTACCCTTTCCCACATGACTCTTCTTCAAATACCAGGAGTCAGACTTCTCTTTTCCACATTCAACTAATGTTATTAATTTTTTTCCAATTATTTTGCCAATTACCTTTTGAAAAAAATTTATTTTTTATTTTTAGCCATGCCTTGTGCCATTTAGGATCTTAGTTCCCTGACCAGGGATCAAATCTGTGTCCCCTGAGTTGGAAGATCAGATTCTTAACAACTGGACCATCAAGGAAATCCTTGCTATTTGTTTTCTCACCCATCCTACACTCTCATCCCTCAGCACATCACTCTGTGTTGGGTGAGGCCAGGTAATCCGAAAAGCAAATCCATGATGCTGTGTCATTGAGTGGTAATAAGTTACTCTTACGTCTGAGTGTGTGCTAAGTTGCTTCAGTCCTGTCTGACTCTTTGGGACCCTATGGACTGTAGCCCTCCAGGCTCCTCTGTCCATGGGGTTCTCCAGGCAAGAATACTGGAGTAGGCTGCTGTGCCTTCCTCTAGGGGATCTTCCTGATCCAGGGATTGAACCTGGGTCTCTTGTGTCTCCTTTATTGCCACGAGGTCACCTAAGTCTATAATCACAAAACAGGAAGAGACCTTCGAGATCAGCTCAACCCAACCCTCATTCCACAGGAAGGTTCAGTGTCGCATAAGTTGTTGGTGGGTAAACTAGGACCACAACACAAATTTCTGAGTCCTCGGCGTAGCAGGGCATGTGCCAGACCACACTCCTAGGAAACACTTTGACAGGCAGCAAATCAAAGAATACGGTGGGGTTAACTAACAGTGCTATATAGAATCCAGCCTGCTGCAGTCTTTTGCCTATGTTGGCATTACTACATAGATTTCTATTTTACAAGATGAGATCATCCTCAAACCACTGGGGCTCCTAAGGATGCTTGTTTCTTATTATTAAGCTGATAGTTTGTGGTTGTTATTGTTTTGTTGGTAAGGTCCTCATAAAGTGAGTTGCATTCCCCCTTATTTTCTGTTGGTGGTATTCTACCTTCAAAGATATAGTTCTCTGGATGCAAATTATTTTCAAAATTGAAAGCTCATTAAAGGACCAAATAGTAGTACAGGGTAGGATAGTATTACATAACAGCTGTATCATTTACTCTGAAGGAAACAGAGAGAAAAAATTTCAAAGCAATATTATTAGTGTAAATATTTTGCTGAAAATACACAAAAAGTTCATGTAATTTTCTAAATAAATTTCAAAATAGTATAAGATTCACAAAAAATTGCAAAGATAGTAGAGAAAGTTCCATATACCACACATACAATTTCTATTATTAACAGTGTACAATGATCGTATTACTATTATACATATAACAGAATTAATGAACTAATAATATTGATACATTATTATTAATCAAAATCCTTTCTTCATTCAGATTTCCTTTGTTTTTATCTAATGTCCTTTTTCTGTTACAAGATTCCACCCAGGATATAACATTACATTTAGTCATCATGTATTGGCTATGACAGTTTCTTACATGGGCCAAATTATTTTCCAAGCTTTTTTTTTTTTTGGGTGGGGGGGGTTGTGTCACACAGCTCATGGGATCTCAGTTCTTGGACCATGGATTGAGCCTGTGCCACAGGACGACAGCCAGGAATCCTAACCACTAGGCTACCAGGGGACTCCCACTGGTCAAATATTTTGTAAGTCTCTCAACTGGAACTTTTCTGACTTTTCCTTATAATTAGACTGGGTTTCTGAAATGGATTTTATGGAAGATGAAGATGATCAAAGAGGTAAAGCACGGTTCACTTCAATTCAGTTCAGTCACTCAGTTGTGTCCAACTCTTTGTGACCCCATGAAGAGCAGCATGCCAGGCCTCCCTGTCCATCACCAACTCCCAGAGTTTATTCAAACTCATGTCTTTCGAGGTGGTGATGCCATACAAATATCTCATGCTTGGTTGTCCCCTTCTCCTCCTACCTTCAATCTTTCCCAGCATCAGGGTCGTTTCAAATGAGTCAGCTTTTCATGTCAGGTGGCCAAACTATTGGAGTTTAAGCTTCAGCATCAGTCCTTCTAATGAACACCCAGGACTAATTTCCTTTAGGATGGACTGGTTGGATCTCCTTGCAGTCCAAGGGATACTCAAAAGTCTGCTCCAACACCACAGTTCAAAAGCATCAATTCTTCAGCACTCAGCTTTCTTTATAGTCCAATTCTCACATCCATACATGACTACTGGAAAAACCATAGCCTTGACTTGATGGACCTTTGCTGGCAAAGTAATGTCTCTGCTTTTTAATATGCTATCTAGGTTGGTCAAACTTTTCTTCCAAGGAGCAACTGACTTTTAATTTCATGGCTGCAATCACCATCTGCAATGATTTTGGAGCCCCCCAAAATAAAGTCTGTCACTGTTTCCAACATTTCCCCATCTATTTGCCATTAAATGATGGGACCAGATGCCATGATCTTAGTTTGAATGTTGAGCTTTAAGCCAACTTTTTCACTCTCCTCTTTTACTTTCATCGAGGCTCTTTAGTTCTTCACTTTCTGCCATAAGGGTGGTATCTTCTGCATATTTGAGGTTATTGATATTTCTCCCTGCAATCTTGATTCCAGCTTGTGCTTCACCCAGCCCAGCATTTCTCATGATGTACTCTGCATATAAGTGAAATAAGCAAGGTGACAATATACAGCCATGACGTACTCCTTTTCCTATTTGGAACCAGTCTGTTGTTCCATGTCCAGTTCTACCTGTTGCTTCCTAACCTGCATACAGATTTCTCAAGAGGCAGGTCAGATGGTCTGGTATTCCCATCTCTTTCAGAATTTTGCACAGTTTATTGTGATCCACACAGTCAAAGGCTTTGGCATAGTCAATAAAGCAGAAATGGACGTTCTTCTGGAACTCTCTTGCTTTTTGATAATAGAGTAGATGCTGGCAATTTAATCTCTGGCTCCTCTGCCTTTTCTAAAACCAGCTTGAACATCTGGAAGTTCATGGTTCACATACTGTTGAAGCCTGGCTTGGAGAGTTTTGAGGATTACTTTGCTCAAGTGTGAGATGAGTACAATTGTGTGGTAGTTTGAGCATTCTTTGGTATTGTCTTTCTTTGGCATTGTCTTTCTTTGGGATTGCAATGAAAACTGACCTTTTCCAGTCCTGTGGCCATGGCTGAGTTTTCCAAATTTGCTGACATATTGAGTGCAACACTTTCACGGCATCATCTTTCGGAATTTGAAATAGCTCAACTGGAATTCCATCACCTCCAGTAGCATTGTTCATAGTGATGCTTCCTAAGGCCCACTTGATTTCACATTCCAGGATGTCTGGCTTTAGGTGAGTGATCATACCATCATGATTATCTGGGTCGTGAAGATCTTTTTTGTACAGTTCTTCTGTGTATTCTTGTCACCTGTTCTTAATATCTTCTGCTTCTGTTAGGTTCCTACAATTTCTGTCCTTTATTGAGCCCATCTTTGCATAAAACTATAAGCTTCAGCAATATGTGAGCTGTGAACTTCCAGATGTTCAAGCTGGTTTTAGAAAAGGCAGAGGAACCAGAGATCAAATTGCCAATATCTGCTGGATCATTGCAAAAGCAAGAGTGTTCCAGAAAAACATCTCTTTCTGCTTTATTGACTATGCCAAAGCCTTTGACTGTGTGGATCACAATAAACTGTGGAAAATTCTGAAGGAGATGGGAATACTAGACAACCTGACCTGCCTCTTGAGAAACCTCTATGCAGGTCAGGAAGCAACAGTTAGAACTGGACATGGAACAACAGACTGGTTCCAAATAGGAAAAGGAGTACATAAAGGCTGTATCAGAGAAGGCAATGGCAACCCACTCCAGTACTCTTGCCTGGAAAATCCCATGGATGGAGGAGCCTGGTAGGCTGCAGTCCATGGGGTTGCAAACAGTCGGACATGACTGAGAGACGTCACTTTCACTTTTCACTTTCATGCATTGGAGAAGGAAATGGCAGATCACTCCATTTCCTTCCTTCCTTGGTTGCATGGAGAATCCCAGGGATGGGGAGCCCGGTGGGCCGCTGTCTATGGGATCCCACACTGTCGGACATGATTGAAGTGACTTAGCAGCAGTAGCAGCAGCAGCAGCAGCAGCAGCAAGGCTGTATATTGTCACCCTGCTTATTTAACTTATATGTAGAGTACACCATGAGAAACACTGGGCTGGAGGAAGCACAAGCTGGAATCAAGATTGCCAGGAGAAATCTCAATAACCTCAGATATGCAGATGACACCGCCCTTACGGCAGAAAGTGAAGAGGAACTAAAGAGCCTCTTGATGAAAGTGAGAGAGGAGAGTGAAAAAATTGGCTTAAAACTCAACATTCAGAAAACTAAGATCATGGCATCCAGTCCGCAATTCATGGCAGATAGATGGGGAAACAATGGAAACAGTGGCTGACTTTATTTTTCTGGGCTCCAAAATCACTGCAGATGGTGATTGCAGCCATGAAATTAAAAGATGCTTACTCCTTGCAAGGAAAGTTATGACCAACCTAGATAGCATATTAAAAAACAGTGACATTACTTTTTGTCAACAAAGGTCGGGGATGAGGGAGCCTGGTGGGCTGCTATCTATGGGGTCGCACAGAGTCGGACACAACTGAGGCAACTTAGCAGCAGCTGCAGCTGCAGCTGCAGTCAAGGCTATGGTTTTCCCAGTGGTCATGTATGGTTATGAGAGCTGGACTGTGAAGGAAGCTGAGTGCCAAAGAATTGATGCGTTGAACTCTGGTGTTGGAAAAGACTCTTGAGCATACCTTGGACTGCAAGGAGATCCAACCAGTCCATCCTAAAGGAGATCAGTCCTGGTGTTCATTAGAAGGACTGATGGTGAAGCTGAAACTCCAATACTTCGGCCACCTGATGCGAAGAACTGACTCATCTTAAAAGACCCTGATGCTGGAAAGGATTGAGGGCAGGAGGAGAAGGGGACAAGAGAGGATGAGATGGCTGGATACCATCATGGACTCAATGGACATGGGTTTGGGTGGACTCTGGGAGTTGGTGATGGATAGGGAGGCCTGGCGTGCTGCGGTCCGTGGGGTCTCAAAGAGTTGGACACGACTGAGTGACTGACTGAACTGAACTTGCATGAAATGTTCTCTTTGTATCTCTTATTTTCTTGAAGAGATCTCTAGATTTTCCCATTCTATTGTTTTCCTCTATTTCTTTGTACTGATCACTGAGGAAGGCTTTCTTATTGCTCCTTGCTATTTTTTGGAACTCTGCATTCAAATGGGTATATCTTTCCTTTTCTCCTTTACCTTTCACTTCTCTTCTTTTCACAGCTATTTATAAGGTCTCCTCAGACAGCCATTTTGCTTTTTCGCATTTTTTTCCCCTTGGCGATGGTCTTGATCCCTGTCTCCTGTACAATGTCACCAACCTCCAACCACAGTTCAGGAGACACTCTGTTTATCAGATCTAGTCCCTTGAATCTATTTGTCAGTTTCACTGTATAATCTTAAGGGATTTGATTTAGGTCATACCTGCATGGCCTAGTGGTTTTCCCTACTTTCTTCAGTTTAAGTCTGAATTTGGCAATAAGGAGTTCATGATCTGAGCCACAGTCAACTCCTGGTCTTGCTTTTGCGGACTGTATAGAGCTTCTCCACCTTTGGTCGCAAAGAATATAATCAATCTGATTTCGGTATTGACCATCTGGTGATGTCCGTGTGTAGAGGCTTCTCTTGCTTTGTTGGAGGAGGGTGTTTGCTATGAGGTAAAGCACAGTTCTCAACAATTGTATCAGGAGCATATGTGGTCAGTGTGACTTATAGCTGTTAATATTAATCTTGATCACTTAGCAGAGATAGTATTTTTTAGGTTTATCCACCATAAAATTATTTTTCCCCCTTTCCATATTGTACTCTGTGGAAAGAAGTGGCTATTTGTAGCCCACTTGTAAAGAATAAGGAATTATGTTCTATCTTCTATAATTCATTCTGAGCTGATTTTTGTGGAATGCATAAGGTTTGTATCTAGTTTTATTTATTTTTGCATGTGGATTTTCAGAAGTTGCAGCACTGTTTACAAACCACCCTTCAAATTGCCTTTGTAAAAATTAGTTTACAATATTTGTGTGGGTAATTCATTTAATTGAAGGTACACTTGAGAATGATTCTTAAAATTAATTGATTTTATTTTTACTAGTTTGTGTAATTTAATTTTATCATAAGCTTTTATTGTCACATAGGTAGCTATCATCTCAGCCTTTGAAAGTGGCATCTCTTAATAAGAAATAAAAGTCTTCAATTTCAATTTTCCCTTACTTGGATAAGATTAATAGAAAGGGAATTAAAAACCTTCCAGACTAACAGTATTGTTTACTTTGTGAGAAAAGGGAAGATGCCTGTGAATGACTTGCTCAAGATCAAACAGCACGTAAGTGGTAGGACCACTAACCAATGATCAATGATTCATTCAGGACTCCAGCCAAGCCTGTCACCCCGCATGGTCTCCTAGTTTAAAAAGAGGTTTCCACCTCTTTCCATCATTTTCTCCAGGCATACTAATTTATAAACACATTCTTATTAGGTGACTGAGTGAATGTATCCTCCACAATGCTAACCAGAAAACCATCCCAGGGGAAATCATTCTGAGGTTAGTTAGAGCAAAGCATTAATGAGGCAACTCCTGAGTTCTTGCAGCCTGGGAGACAGTTGGCTTATTTTTTATCTGTATCCAAATGGCACTGATACAACCTCTTAATGATCTAATGGTCGAAAAAGGACTCAGTGAGAAAATGCTGGCGTTTACATGAGCAATCCACTAGTGTTATCAGAAAATATATCTCAGTGGGCACATCATGTTGATAATGAGTTAGGAAGATAATTTTCACAGGACAAAAACAATGCACCTATCCTTGTGTGGGTGGGCATTATGTTAGGTGTGTATTTTGTTCACAAGTAAATAGATATGTGGAGAGATGATGACCCACTCAATAAATGGAGAGAGAATATTCAACATTTTGGAGAAATAACATTTTGATTCCATAGAATTTCTTAAATATGTTAGATTTGTAAATCTGGGACTATTTGGGTCTGTATGCTAACCATTTCAGTTCAGTTCAGTTCAGTCGCTCAGTCGTGTCTGACTCTTTGCGACCCCATGAATCGTAGCACGCCAGGCCTCCCTGTCCATCACCAACTCCCAGAGTTCACTCAGACTCACGTCCATCGAGTCAGTGATGCCATCCAGCCATCTCATCCTCGGTCATCCCCTTCTCCTCCTGCCCCCAATCCCTCCTAGCATCAGAGTCTTTTCCAATGAGTCAACACTTCGCATGAGGTGGCCAAAGTACAGGAGCTTCAGCTTTAGCATCATTCCTTCCAAAGAAATCCCAGGACTGATCTCCTTCAGAATGGACTGGTTGGATCTCCTTGCAGTCCAAGGGACCCTCAAGAGTCTTCTCCAACACCACAGTTCAAAAGCATCAATTCTTCAGCGCTCATAGCTCCCAAGATACTTCCAAGTCTTTCATACCTCATCCTAAGTAGCAAAAATGCTCTTGCACAGTGGGTGGAGGTATTAATTTTATTCTTTCTTTAAACTTTATTCAGACCTACTGTCATCACCATCTTGCCAATTCTTTTAAAATACATTTTATGTTTAACAATTTCTCCAGTATTGCCAAGGTCATTATAATTAATTATAAAAGTCATCATTTATTCACCACCTACTGAGTGGCTAATATTATCTTAAGCATATTTGTGCTCATTATCCTCATGCCATCTTCATTTTAGCTTTGTGAGGTAGATTGCATTCTTGTCTTCATTTTGAGCAGTTAAGAAAACAGCAGCCTGGAGTTCACGTTCACAGTTGTTATGACCTGTGTTTGCTGCACCCCAGTCAAAACCAACTCCTTTATGCTTCCGATCGCAGCTAGCTGCCCATGAGATCAAGTCACTAATATGAACATGATGATGAATGTCTGATTTATCTGTATAGAAGAGAAATCTAATCTAATGGTAGATTTTTTCTGGTAGTGAAAAGACATTGCTGGGAATGGGAGTACAGGAGATAGGGTGGGCTTTCCTGCTGTGTAGTCCACCTTACTTTCAAAACTATTTCTTAAATGTTTGCCAGATATGTGTGTTTGTCAACAAGAACAGCATGTGTTAGAGAATGTACTTCAGGAGTGCTTCAGGGAGTACTGCTGAAAGAGTGGAGGCTTAATGTATGTAGGGGAATCTTCTCTCATGGTTATCTACCCGTAAGGGTTTAAGTGAATTAACTGTAGTTCTCCAGCGAAGAATTCACAGCGGGCACTTACAATAATTAGAGGGTGTCCAGGCAAGAGTTTACAAAAATAACTTAGGTGGTGGTTAGTGTTGAGTATTATTTTGGGTCAGATTTCACATACTTGTTTTTAGTTCCTATTTTTTGTCTACTTAAAATTAGATATTTCTCCTTGGCCTTCTGTACTTTCAGATAAACATTATTGGGCTGCTTGGTTTCAAGAATACATCACTATGCAATTTAGGCTAAATTGGAACTCTCACATTCTCATGTTTTGGGGTCTTGAGAAAACAAAATAACATTTTGCTGACCTAAATAATTTGAACCATCAGAATTCTATATCTCCTTAACCCAAACAGAGACTATTCTATGGCTGATGTCATGGAACAAGGTGTATACTCTACACAGCATTGTGATTAAGAGTGAGGGCTCTGAGACTGCACTGAGCTCAAATTCTAGCTCTGCCATTTACTAGTTCTGTGACCATAAACATTTATTTAACTATTTTGTACATCAGTTTCCTCATTTGTAAAGTGGGGGCAATAATACTACTTCATGGAATTGTGAGAAATCAAAGAATCACTTAAAACGATGCCTGATATAAAGTAGTTGTTTGGTAAATGTAAAATACTGTTATTATTACTTTTTGGACATGTGTTTCACTCTACAGTTCATAGCTATAGTTTTAACTAATGACATACATTCTTTTCATCTGTTTTTCCTGAGCATATTAATCATACTTATTTTAAATATTTTTTGATAACTAAAATATCCAGATCAATGTGTCTATTTCCAACATTTTCTTTATGGTCTTTAGTAACTGTTTCTGTGTTCTGGAATGCTTGTTAAGTATTGATCCAATTTGATCCAGACATTGTATTTCAAAAATTAGAGAGTTTTGGGGTGAAATCTTCCACAAAGAGAGGCCTTACCTTTTCTACTAGAGAACTGATCACTTTAATACAATCAAAGGTAGAACCAACTGCAGCCTGCATTACAGGTTTTTATTTTAGAGCTGTTTTTCGTTCACAGAAAAACTGAGAGGAAAGTACTAAGTTCCCATTTGCTTCTTGCCCTCACCATTGTATAGCACCCTCCATTATCAACATCCCTCACCAGAATGGTACCTTTTAAAAATAATTTTTTTGCTTAAGTACAGTAGACAGATATTGTATTAATTTCTACTGTAGAGCAAAGTGATTTAGTTATATATATATGTGTGTGTGTATCAGTTCAGTTCAGCTCAGTTCAGTCGCTCAGTTGTGTCCCACTCTTTGCGACCCCATGAATCGCAACACGCCAGGCCTCCCTGTCCATCACCAATTCCCGGAGTTCACTCAGACTCACGTCCATTGAGTCAGTGATGCCATCCAGCCATCTCATCCTCTGTCATCCCCTTCTCCTCCTGCCCCCAATCCCTCCCAGCATCAGAGTCTTTTCCAATGAGTCAACTCTTCGCATGAGGTGGCCAAAGTACTGGAGCTTCAGCTTCAGCATCATTCCTTCCAAAGAAATCCCAGGGCTGATCTCCTTCAGAATGGACTGGTTGGATCTCCTTGCAGTCCAAGGGACTCTCAAGAGTCTTCTCCAACACCACAGTTCAAAAGCATCAATTCTTTGGCGCTCAACTTTCTTCACAGTCCAACTCTCACATCCGTACATGACCACTGGAAAAACCATAGCCTTGACTAGATGGACCTTTGATGGCAAAGTAATGTGTCTGCTTTTGAATATGCTGTCTAGGTTGGTCATAACTTTTCTTCCAAGTAGTAAACATCTTTTAATTTCATGGCTGCCATCACCATCTGCAGTGATTTTGGAGCACCCAAAAATAAAATCTGACACTGTTTCCACTGTTTCCCCATCTATTTCCCATGGAGTGATGGGACCAGATGCCATGATCTTCATTTTCTGAATGTTGACCTTTAAGCCAACTTTTTCATTCTCCACATTCCCTTTCATCAAGAGGCTTTTGAGTTCCTCTTCACTTTCTTCCATAAGGGTGGTGTCATCTGCATATTTGAAGTTATTGATATTTCTCCCTGCAACCTTGATTCCAGCTTGTGCTTCTTCCAGCCTAGCGTTTCTCATGATGTACTCTGCATAGAAGTTAAATAAGCAGGGTGACAATATACAGCCTTGATGTACTCCTTTTCCTATTTGGAACCAGACTGTTGTTCCATGTCCAGTTCTAACTATTGCTTCCTGACCTGCATACAGTTTTCTCAAGAGGCAGTCAGGAGGTCTGGTATTTCCATCTCTTTCAGAATTTTCCACACTTTATTGTGATCCACACAGTCAAAGGCTTTGGCCTAGTCAATAAAGCAGAAATAAATGTTTTTCTGGAACTCTCTTGCTTTTTCCATGATCCAGCAGATGTTGGCAATTTGATCTCTGGTTCCTCTGCCTTTTCTAAAACCAGCTTGAACATCAGGAAGTTCATGGTTCACGTATTGCTGAAGCCTGGCTTGGAGAATTTTGAGCATTAGTTTACTAGCGTGTGAGATGAGTGCAATTGTGCGGTAGTTGGAGCATTCTTTGGCATTGCCTTTCTTTGGGACTGGAATGAAAACTGACATTTTCCAGTCCTGTGACCACTGCTGAGTTTTCAAAATTTGCTGGCATATTGAGTGCAACACTTTCACAGCATCATCTTTCAGGATTTGAAATAGCTCAACTGGAACTCCATCACCTCCACTAGCTTTGTTCGTAGTGATGTTTTCTAAGGCCCACTTGACTTCACATTCCAGGATGTCTGGCTCTAGATGAGTGATCACACCATCGTGATTATCTTGGTGGTGAAGATCTTTTTTGTATAGTTCTTCTGTGTATTCTTGCCACCTCTTCTTAATATCTTCTGCTTCTGTTAGGTCCAGACCATTTCTGTCCTTTATCGAGCCCTTCTTTGCATGAAATGTTCCCTTGATGTCTCTAATTTTCTTAAAGAGATCTCTAGTCTTTCCCATTCTGTTGTTTTCCTCTATTTCTTTGGATTGATCGCTGAATGTATATGTATATATACATTCTTTTTCAAATTTTTTTCCATTATGATTTATCCAGGGATATTGAATATAGTTTCCTGTGCTATATAGCATGACCTTGGTGTTTACCCATTTGGTATATAATAGTTTGTATCTGCTAATCCCAGACTACCAATCCATCCCTCCCCTAGCTTGCCCCCTTGTCTGTAAGCCTGTTTCATAGATAAGTTCATTTTTGCCGTATTTTAGATTTCATATAGAAGTTATATCATATGGTATTTGACTTTCTTTTTCATACTTCACTTAATATGATCATCTCTAGGTCCACTCATGTTCCTGCAAATGCCATTATTTCATCTCTTTTCTTATGTTTGAGTACATTCCATTGTATGTATGTACCACTTCTTTTTTATCCCAGAATGGGACTTTTTTAAACCAGGGATGACTCTCCATTGACACAGTTTTAATCACAAAGTCCACAGTTTACATTACAGTTCACTCTTGGTGTTGTACATTCTACAGACTTTAACAAATGTATAATAACATATATTCATCATTATAGTATCATACACGGTAGTTTCAGCGCCCTAAAAAACTCCCTTTTGTTCCATCCATTCTTTCCTCCCTATCCCTAACCCATGGAAACTACTGATTTTTTTTTTTTTGTCTTTTTAGCTTTGCCTTTTCCAGAATGACATATAATGCATCATAGTTTTGTGAGGCTTTGTTCCATCTCTATAGTCCATGGGGGCGCAGAGTCAGATGCAACTGAGCTGCTAAGGACAGTGATCACTTTGGAGCACCATGATTCCATCTCTGATCCATCTCTGTTCCCAGGCAGTAGCCCTCTGCTGTAGACTGGATGTTTATGTTCCCCTCAAAATTCATACGTTAAGATGTATTTTGTGTGTGTGTTAGTTGCTCATTCATGTCCAGCTCTTTGCGACCCCATGGGCTGTAGACTGCCAGGCTCCTCTGTCCATGGGAGTCTCAGGCAAGAATACTTGAGCAGGTTGCCAAAGTCCCTTCTCTAGGGGATCTTCCCGATCCAAGGATTGAGCCCAGGCCTCCTGCCTGCAGGTGAATTCTTTACTGTCTGAGCCACCAGGGAAGCTCATTATGTTGAAATCCTAACCCCCAAATGTGGTGGTATCAGGAGGTGCAGCCTTGAGAGGTGATTGGGTCGTGACAGAGGAGCCCTCACGAATGTGATTAATGCCCATATAAAAGAGGCCCTGTAGAGCTCACCCCTCTAACATGTGAGGAAACAGCAAGAAGATGGTCGTCTGTGAACCAAGCAGTTGGCCCTGAACAGACACTGAATCTGCCAGATTCTTGATCTTGGACTTTCCACCCTCCAGAACTGTGAGAAATAAATGTTTAAATCACACAGCCATGGTGTTTTTGGTATACCCATCCCACCCAACTAAAACACCTCCTGGGGTTCCACCTGAGTACTTGGTTCTCACTGTGTCCCTGTCCTCCTGGTGAGTCTTTTGAGTTTTCCAAATCTCTGCTCTACTTTACAGAGACCTTCTGCTTAGTTTAGCTTGATCCATGCACCGTTGGAACCTGGGAAAACAAGGTAAGTGTTAGACTCGTTTTTCTACCTACCCTTCTCACTGGCATCCCCACCTCAGAAAATTCCAATTTTTCTCTCTAGCTCCCCATGCTGCTAAGAATTCTGTTGCCTTTTCTGCCCTTGGTGACCTCCTGCCTAAATCTCTTGCCTGGATTCCTGGCCTCTTGCCAGGTACTCAGAATTGGCAAGTGCCCCAAAGGAAAAATCAATTGAAGAATGTCAGCACTCCTCTCCAAGTCTCATCCTTCTCCAGAATCTGATTGCCCAAGTCTGAGTTTCCCCTGCAGTTCTTCTTTACCTTCAAACAGGTACTGTTTTGTGTATTTTATCCAGCTTCTCTAGTCATTCTCAGTGGGAGCACTGGCCTTCATCTCAGCTGAAAGCAGAAGTCCTGACATACATTCCTGACATGTCTACCCATATTTTCTCATTTATTCTACTATTAACAAATATATTATTTAAGAATTATATGTTGTTTTTAATCATATAAATTATTATGTAAATTATATAAATATATATATATAATTTGTTTATTCTACTATTTGTTATTATTAACAAATAATAGAAAGAGTTTAGCCAAACAATCTACCATCTACCTACATGCTTGATTTTATGGATGATTTATCTTTCACAAGTATAAATCTGTACTTTAATTTAGAATGTCACTATATTAACCATACTTGTGGATGTTTTCATGAATTTATATAAAAATGAATATTTAATGGTCATAATCACCATCTTTTATGTACTGTACATGAATTTTAACTGAGCGACACAATATACTGGGTAAATATGATTTTTTAAAACTGAATAGAGTTGATTTACAATTCTGTGTTAGTTTCTGGTGTACAGATACTTTTTTTTTTCTTATAACTCAAGTTAATTTCAATCTTGAGCTTCCATTTTACTTAGGTGGCATAAACTTAATCTCAGCCAATTTGAGGCTCTCCCTAGGGTTGTGTTTAAATAATGAGAGGCTTACATAGTGTCAAAGCCTCAGAGATGGGAGGGATCTCAGTGTCATCTGTCCATGAAGTATCTGCCCACATGGGCATCACCTGTCCATGATGCCCTGATCCCAGAGTCCATGATCTCTGACATGACACCATCCTGTCTCCCCATTCTTCCCTAGTGGGGAAGAAATGATCCCCACTGCCTGGGCATACTATTTATTTTTTCTGTAGGGCTTTGGTGCCTCCCTAGAACTGGGCTCTGACTATCTTTTGGATCAATCTTTCAGTTTTAAAGGACAGATAGAGGTATACTTCACAATTTTCTGCCCCAACATTTTGTTTATGCCATAAGCGCTTTGAATTTTCCTAAAACATAAATATTTGAAATTCAAAATCCAGGCAGAATTTTCTCTCTATTGTCCTATGCATTCCCTGAAGCTTAGATAACATATTGATCTAGCTGAAAAGGGGAAAATGAAATACCAGAGAGAAAAACAAAGCAAAACATTGGTTACTATTTCGAGAACGTTACTGTGCTCCATGTGTATTCACTCAGTAGACCCTTACTTTCTTACTGAATTCCTAATTTATGTCAGGCAATAGGCTCGGCTCCAGACTGTCATGATAAATGAGCTGCAGTCCTCAGCACACAAGGAAGCAATTTCAAGATTTCTGGTTAAAATATGGCAGAGTAAACACATGTTTTCTCTCTTCCCAAATTACATAAAAGTAACAGTAAAGAACTTTTTCTTAATTAATAAAAGCCATGAACTTATAAAGGCAAAAAATGAAATAGTTGTAAACAGAGGATATGACAGTGGAATGTTGCAAACTAAATTAGGTAGACTAGTGGCAAAACTGACTTAACAATTGAACCAAAGCTGGCAGTAAAGAAAGCTAAGAGGAAGGCTGATTTGAACTACAGAATCTCAGAAATACTTAGAACTATTAGAATAAGGGTGCAGGAGGTGATGACAATAGGAGGGTTGCAGGCAGGTCTGTAAAAGAAATTAATTAGCAGCCAAACTTTTACTTTCTTGGTGAGAGTGTGGCTGAGTCCTCTGTGGGAAGCCAGATGAAAATAAAAACAAAGAAACAAAGAAAGGGTGGGATGTAGGAAGGAGGTTCAAGAGAGAAGGGACATATATATACACCTATGACTGATTCATCTTGTTGTATATCAGAAACCAACACAGCATTGTAAAGAAATTATCCTGAAATTTAAAATAAATAAATTTTTTAAAAATTAAAAAATAAATTAAACGAAACAATGAAAAACCAAATCAGATTGCCATACACGTATGGATACTAGTCTATTCCAGGCAGTTTTAAAAAATTGCTTTATTTTTAAATATGAGCAGCCAGCAGTGTTGCTCAAAAGTCTTCAAGCCAGGCTTCAATAGTACGTGAACTGTGAACTTCCAGCTGTTCAAGCTGGTTTTAGAAAAGGCAGAGGAACCAGAGATCAAATTGCTAACATCTGCTAGATTATTGAACAACTGGGAGAGTTCCAGAAAAACTTCTACTTCTACTTTATTGACTATGTCAAAGCCTTTGACTGTGTGGGTCACAACAAACTGGAAAATTCCTAAAGAGATGTGAATACCAGACCACCTGACCTGCCTCTTGAGTAATCTGTATGCAGGTCAGGAAGCAACAGTTACAACTGGACATGGAACAACAGACTGGTTCCAAATAGGAAAAGGAGTACATCAAGGCTGTATATTGTCACCCTACTTATTTAACTTTTCTGCAGAGTATATCATGAGAAACTTTGGGCTAGATGAAGCACAAGCTGGAATCAAGATTTCCGGGAGAAATATCAATAACCTTAGATATGCAGATGATACCACACTTATGGCAGAAAGTGAAGAACTAAGGAGCCTTTTGATGAAAGTGAAAGAGGAGAGTGAAAAAGTTGGCTGAAAGCTCAACATTCAAAAAACTTAGATCGTGGCATCTGGTTCCATCATTTAATGGCAAATAGATGGGGAAACAGTGGAAACAGTGTCAGACTTTATTTTGGGGGGCTCCAAAATCACTGCAGATGGTGACTGCAGCCATGAAATTAAAAGACGATTGCTCCTTGGAAGGAAAGTTATGACCAACCTAGACAGCATATTCAAAAGCAGAGACATTACTTTGCCAACAAAAGTCCATCTAGTCAAGCCTATGGTTTTTCCAGTAGTCATGTATGGATGTGAGAGTTGGACTGTGAGGAAAGCTGAGGGCTGAAGGATTGATGCTTTTGAACTGTGGTGTGGAGAAGACTCTTGAGGTCTCTTGGACTGCAAGGAGATCCAACCAATCCATCCTAAAGGAGATCAGTCCTGGGTGCTCATTGGAAGGACTGAAGTAGAAGCTGAAACTCCAATACTTTGGCCACCTGATGCGAAGAACTGACTCATTGGGAAAGATCCTGATGCTGGGAAAGATTAAAGGTGGGAGGAGAAGGGGACAACAAAGCATGAGATAGTTGGATGGCATCACCAACTCGATGGACATGAGATTGAGTAAACTCCAGGAGTTGGTGATGGACAGGGAGGAGGCCTGGCGTGCTGCAGTCCATGGGGTCGCAAAGAGTTGGACACGACTGAGTGACTGAACTGAACTGATGGCAAAGAATCTGCCTACCAACTCAAGAGACATAAGAGACACCAGTTTAATCTATGGATGGGGAAGATCTCATGAGGAAGGCATGGTAATCCATTCCAATCCCAAAGAAAGGCAATGCCAAAAAATGCTCTAACTACCGCACAATTGCACTCATCTCACATGCTAGTAAAGTAATGCTCAAAGTTCTCCAAGCCAGGCTTCAGCAATACATGAACCATGAACTCCCTGATGTTCAAGCTGGTTTTAGAAAAGGCAGAGGAACCAGAGACCAAATTGCCAACATCCGCTGGATCATGGAAAAAGCAAGAGAGTTCCAGAAAAACATCTATTTCTGCTTTATTGACTATGCCAAAGCCTTTGACTGTGTGGATCACAATAAACTGTGGAAAATTCTGAAAGAGATGGGAATAGCAGACCACCTAACCTGCCTCTTGAGAAATCTGTATGCAGGCCAGGAAGCAACAGTTAGAACTGGACATGGAACAACAGATTGGTTCCAAATAGGAAAAAGAGTACGTCAAGGCTGTATATTGTCACCCTGCTTATTTAACTTCTATGCAGAGTACATCATGAGAAACGCTGGACTGGAAGAAACACAAGCTGGAATCAAGATTGCCAGGAGAAATATCAATAACCTCAGATATGCAGATGACACCACCCTTATGGCAGAAAGTGAAGAGGAGCTAAAAAGCCTCTTGATGAAAGTGAAAGAGGAGAGTGAAAAAGTTGGCTTAAAGCTCAACATTCAGAAAACGAAGATCATGGCATCTGGTCCCATCACTTCATGGGAAATAGATGGGGAAACAGTGGAAACAGTATCAGACTTTATTATTTTGGGCTCCAAAATCATTGCAGATGGTGACTGCAGCCATGAAATTAAAAGATGCTTACTCCTTGGAAGAAAAGTTATGAACACCCTAGATAGCATATTGAAAAGCTGAGACATTACTTTGCTGACTAAGGTCCGTCTAGTCAAGGCTATGTTTTTTCCAGTGGTCATGTATGGATGTGAGAGTTGGACTGTGAAGAAGGCTGAGCGCCATAGAATTGATGCTTTTGAACTGTGGTGTTGGGGAAGACTCTTGAGAGTCCCTTGGACTGCAAGGAGATCCAAGCAGTCCATTCTGAAGGAGATCAGCCCTGGGATTTCTTTGGAAGGAATGATGCTAAAGCTGAAGCTCCAGTACTTTGACCACCTCATGCGAAGAGTTGACTCATTGGAAAAGACTCTGATGCTGGGAGGGATTGAGGGCAGGAGGAGAAGGGAATGACAGAGGATGAGATGGCTGGATGGCATCACTGACTCGATGGGCGCGAGTCTGAGTGAACTCTGGGAGTTAGTGATGGACAGGGAGGCCTGGCGTGCTGCGATTCATGGGGTTGCAAAGAGTTGGACACAACTGAGCGACTGAACTGAACTGAACTGATTCTTGCCTGGAAAATCTCATGGACAGAGGAGCCTGGTGGATTACAGTTCTTGGCGTTGCAAGAGTCCAGACAGACTTAGGGAGGAAACCACTACCACGACTATCACCAGATTCTTTACAAAGGGGTTTTCCCGGAACGTGGTCCTTTTCTGCCTTGCCAAGCTTCCTGATTTTGCCTTTTCCTGCCTTCCAGCACAAAGGGGAGTGAGATGCCCTTGTTCCTAATTGCTCCCTTGGAGGCCCAGCTCTCCCCAGTCTGGGCTCAGCGTCCAGTGCTCAGTTCCTCTTCCTTAGCCATCCCACCTGTCTCTCAGGCAGCCCAGGTCTGCAACTGTGAATCCCTTGTCAATATATTTTCCTTCTTGGTCTCTTTTCTGTGCTCAAAGCCCTCCTCCTCCACCCTTGTGGGATTCCTGCATGCTGAGTCACACAGGGCACCCTGCCCTCTACCCTAATTACTTTGCTCTGCCTCCAGTTTTTTTCTTTTTCTGGGGTTTTCTGTTGCGTGGAGCGTCCCAGTCTTGCAGGGTGCTATTAATATCTGGACACAGCCTGTCCAAAGTGAAGAGAGTTGAATGCTGATTTCCCTCCCCAACTCAGCTCAGAACCAGTGGGTATTTATCATGGCTCAGGGGCTGGGGTTTCCTTTTCTCAAAGGTAGTATTGGAAAATATTTGGAAATATTTACTTTGTTCCACTTGTGTGATGTGAAAGCTCTTCCTATTTGGTTTCTGAACTCCCAGTTTTCTTCTTCTGAAAGAGAGGTTATCCTTTCAAAAGGGAAACATGATTTTGTTTTGGTGTTATGCACTATTTTTTTAAATGTTGTCTTTTTAAGATTGAGCTTAAAATGACATAGAGTAAAATGAACATAAGTAAATTGTGATTTTTTATAAATATTTACACCCATGTAATTATAATCAAATCAAGATAGAGAACCTTTCAGTTCTTTCCAGAATTTTTTTCCTCCTTTAGTTGTTAATAGCTTCAATCCTACAAAAAACTACTCTTGATTTCTATCACCTTAGCTTAGTTTTTGGAGAAGGCAATGGCACCCCACTCCAGTACTCTTGCCTGGAAAATCCCATGGATGGAGGAGCCTGGTGGGCTACAGTCCATGGGGTCGCACAGAGTCAGACATGACTGAGCGACTTCCCTTTCACTTTTCACTTTCATGCATTGGAGAAGGAAATGGCAACCCACTCCAGTGTTCTTGCCTGGAGAATCCCAGGGATGGGGGAGCCTGGTGGGCTGCTGTCTATGGGGTCGCACAGAGTTGGACACGACTGAAGTGACTTAGCAGCAGCAGCAGCAGCTTAGTTTTCATGTTCCCAAAATTCATATAAGTAGGATCAGATAGAATCTTTATTTTGTTCTGCCTCTTTTTCTTTTGTTCAACACATATTTGAGACTATTCCCTGTTGTGTTCTTTTTTTACTGCTGAATACCATCCCATTATATGAATATACCACAGTTTATTTATCTATTCTCATTTTGATGATCATTTCAGTTGTTCCTACACACTAATTTTTAAAACTGCAAACTAATTGTATAGAAAGAGTGTTACAGCGGAGTGTGTTCTTCATGAAATCAAAGTTACATCCCTAACTGAGAACAGACTGGTGGTGACCAGTGACGAGAGGAAGTGGGGAGGAGCGAGCAGGGAGGGAATTAGAGGTGCAAGCTATTCTGTGTAAAATAAGCTATAGGGGTATATTATATAACATGCGGAATATAACTAATATAGTAATTATACATGGAATATAGCCTTTAAAAATTGTGAATCACTATATTGTACACCAATATTGTATGCCAGTATTATAGTGTACAGCACCTATACATCAATTTTTTTAAAATTACATCCCTAGCTGATTATCTAAAATATGGGAATTAGATTCTATGTATCCTATAGAATCTGATTACTGAAAACAATAGATGCTTGAATGTCAAACAAGAATGTCCTGGGAATTCCCTGCTGGTCTACAGGTTAGGACATTGCACTCCCACAGCCAATAGCCTGGGTTCAATCCCTGGTGGAAGAACTAAGATCCTGCAAGCCAAGTGGTGTGGCCAAAAAAGAAAAGATTAATGTTCTCTCAGTTTCCATCCTGAGTCTTTAGTTCAGTTCAGTTCAGTCGCTCAGTTGTGTCCAACTCTTTGTGACCCCATGAATCGCAGCACGCCAGGCCTCCCTGTCTATCACCATCTCCCGGAGTTCACTCAGACTCACGTCCATCGAGTCGGTGATGCCATACAGCCATCTCATCCTCGGTCGTCCCCTTCTCCTCCTGCCCCCAATCCCTCCCAGCATCAGAGTCTTTCCAATGAGTCAACTCTTCGTATGAGGTGTCCGAAGTACTGGAGCTTCAGCTTTAGCATCATTCCTTCCAAAGAAATCCCAGGGTTGATCTCCTTCAGAATGGACTGGTTGGATCTCCTTGCAGTTCAAGGGACTCTCAAGAGTCTTCTCCAACACCACAGTTCAAATACATCAATTCTTTGGCGCTCAGCCTTCTTCACAGTCCAACACTCACATCTATACATGACCACTGGAAAATCCATAGGCTTGACTAGACGGACCTTTGTTGGCAAAGTAATGTCTCTGCTTTTCAATATGCTATCTAGGGTGGTCATAACTTTTCTTCCAAGGAGTAAGTGTCTTTTAATTTCATGGCTGCAGTCACCATCTGCAGTGATTTTGGAGCCCCCAAAACTAAAGTCTGACACTGTTTCCACTGTTTCCCCATCTATTTCCCATGAAGTGATGGGACCAGATGCCATGATCTTCGTTTTCTGAATGTTGAGCTTTAAGCCAACTTTTTCACTCTCCTCTTTCACTTTCATCAAGAGGCTTTTTAGCTCCTCTTCACTTTCTTCCATAAGGGTGGTGTCATCTGCATATCTGAGGTTATTGATATTTCTCCCGGCAATCTTGATTCCAGCTTGTGTTTCTTCCAGTCCAGCATTTCTCACGATGTACCCTGCATAGAAGTTAAATAAGCAGGGTGACAATATACAGCCTTGACGTACAGCTTTTCCTATTTGGAACCAGTCTGTTGTTCCATGTCCAGTTCTAACTGTTGCTTCCTGACCTGCATACAGATTTCTCAAGAGGCAGGTCAGGTGGTCTGCTATTCTCATCTCTTTCAGAATTTTCCACAGTTTATTGTGATCCACACAGTCAAAGGCTTTGGCATAGTCAATAAAGCAGAAATAGATGTTTTTCTGGAACTCTCTTGCTTTTTCCATTATCCAGCGGATGTTGGAAATTTGATCTCTGGTTCCTCTGCCTTTTCTAATTCCAGCTTGAACATCAGGGAGTTCACTGTTCACGTATTGTTGAAGCCTGGCTTGGAGAATTTTGAGCATTACTTTACTAGCATGTGAGATGAGTGAAATTGTGCGGTACTTTGAGCATTCTTTGGCATTGCCTTTCTTTGGAATTGGAATGAAAACTGATCTTTTCCAGTCCTGTGGCCACTGCTGAGTTTTCCAAATGTGCTGGCATATTGAGTGCAACACTTTCATAGCATTACGTTTCAGGATTTGAAACAGCTCAACTGGAATGCCATCACCTCCACTAGCTTTGTTCATAGTGATGTTTTCTAAGGCCCACTTGGCTTCATATTCCAAGATGTCTGGCTCTAGATTAGTGATCACATCATCATGATTATCTGGGTCATTAAGATCTTTTTTGTACAGTTCTTTGGTGTATTCTTGCCACCTCTTCTTAATACCTTCTGCTTCAGTTAGGTCCATACCATTTCTGTCCTTTATTGAGCCCATCTTTGCATGAAATGTTCCCTTGGTATCTCTAATTTTCTGAAGAGATCTCTAGTCTTTCCCATTCTGTTGTTTTCCTCGATTTCTTTGCACTGATCGCTGGAGAAGGCTTTCTTATCTCTTCTTGCTATTCTTTGGAACTCTGCATTCAGATGCTTATATCCTTCCTTTTCTCCTTTGCTTTTCACTTCTCTTCTTTTCACAGCTATTTGTAAGGCCTCCCCAGACAGCCATTTTGCTTTTTTGCACTTCTTTGCATTTCTTTTTGATCCCTGTGTCCTGTACAATGTCACAAACCTCATTCCATAGTTCATCAGGCACTCTATCTATCAGATCTAGGCCCTTAAATCTATTTCTCACTTCCACTGTATAATCATAAGGGATTTGATTTAGGTCATACCTGAATGGTCTAGTGGTTTTCCCTACTTTCTTCAATTTAAGTCTTTAAGGCCATATTAAATAATAATAATAGAATTTTGAACTCTTACTTTGCATATTACTGTATGAGCATTAAGCAGTTAATCCACTACTAACCCATAATTAGTTTTACTATGTTTTAAAAAGAAATTGGAGAAATAAAAGGCAGTTGGTTGGTATTGTTTAAAGACCCCTGAGGATTGAGTTAGAAAGACCGAGGCCCTCCAGTGAAACTTGGGTCTAGAATTTCATTCATGTTGACCTCTGCAAGTGAACTGTTTCAGTTGGTTTTCTATTGCTCTGTCGCAAAGTATCCAGAAACAACCTTGCTGGCTTACAGCAGTAAATACTTTTTATTTCCTGGTTTCTGTTGGTCGGGAATTCAGGAGCAGCTTAGCCAGGTGAGGCTCAGAGTCTGTTGTGAGGTTGCCGTCAAGGTGTTGGGACACAGGGCTAAATAAGTCTTTTATTTGTTTGTGGCTATACTGGGTCTTCCGCACTGTGCCCGGGCTTTCTCTAGCTGTGGCTCGTTGAGTTGCGCTCTAGTCGTGGTGCGCGGGCTTCTCAGCGTGGTGGCTGCTCTTGCTGCCAAGCACAGACTCCAGGTGCACAGGTTTCAGTAGCTGCAGCGCGTGGGCTCAGCAGCTCCAGTTCGCAGCTCTGGAGCACAGGCTCAGTAGCTGTGGTCCACAGGCTTAGTTGGGCTTCCCTGACAGCTCAGTTGGTAAAGAATCCACCTGCAAAGCAAGAGATCCTGGTTCGATTCCTGGGTCGGGAAGATCTGCTTGAGAAGGGATAGGCTACCCATTCCAGTATTCCTGGGCTTCCCTTGTGGCTCAGCTGGTAAAGAATCCATCCACAATGCGGGAGATCTGGGTTCAATCCCTGGACTGGGAAGATCCCCTGGCGAAGAGAAAGGTTACCCATTCCAGTATTCTGGCCTGGAGAATTCCATGGACTGTATAGTCCATGGGGTTGCAAAGAGTCAGACTCGACTTTCACTTTCACAGGCTTAGTTGCTCCATGACGTGTGGCGTCTTTCCCGATCAGAGATTGAACCCATGTCTCCTGCATTGACAGGTGAATTCTTTACCACTGAATCACCAGGGAAGCCCCTAAGAAGAGTCTTAGGAGAAAAATTTGAGAAGATGCTTAACAGTGGGCCCTGAGGAGGAATAGGAACTCACCAGGAGAGCTAAGAGAATGTAAGGGAGTGTGTTTGAAGCAGGCAGAGGAGGTAAATGCAAAAGATGGAGTTTTAAGTATTTCATTAGCAAAAAAAATAGTGTCAGTAAAGTTGAAGAAAAATTTCTGTAAGGCCTTTGTACTTGCTAGAGAATTTGGAATATTTCCTACAAGGAATATGGATTTGCAAAGAATCTATTGATTTTAGGCATGGAGTAATACAATCAGATTTGCATTTAGAAGACAAATTAGAGAGAAGAGAAACTAAGAGGTCAGTAGAAAATGATTGCTGTAGCAAATGAGTAGAAGTGAGCCAGGACGAGACAGGAAGGGCATTATTAGAATCTACCACCTTAAATGTGGTGGTGGCAGGGCTGGTAAGCGAAAGTGAAGAACCCAGAAGCATTGCCTGGATTTATCATGAGTGACTGGTTAACAGGGATTCTTTAACCAGAACAGGGAATATGAAAAAATCTGGTCTTGAAGGAAAAATGATGAATTTGGTTTGGATGTGTTGGTTTTATCTATGGCCCATCCTGGCTGAAACAAGAGAAGCAAGCAAGTAGCTATGTGAGCCTAGAGCAAGCACAGGAGAGAGGTCTGAGCTTCAGATGAAGACGTGGAAGTGTACTTTGCTATGGCTAGTATTTCTGACAGAGGAGCCTGGCGGGCTACAATCCATGGGATCGCAGAGTGGCATGTAACTGTGCGACTGAGCAGGCTCACACACACACACACACACACACACATACACGGAGCAAGTAAAGAGAACACCGGGGATCTCTCCCAATGCAGCGAAGCAGTGTTTCCTTGAACAGCAAGATTGGGGAAATTTTAAGCTAAGGTTACATACATAGTCATGAAGGGGCTTGAGCAGAGGAGAATTCAGCATAGAATTGGGGCATAGGTCAACAGAGGCCAAGCTTTAGTAGATTGAAGTCAGCAAAGGTCAGGAGCCTTCTTCTATCCTCCTCTTGTGTGGGGCTTTATTTCCTGCAGATCTCAAAGATATGTAGCAAATTGTTGTGTGTTCCTTGAGGAGGAGCTAGGGCTCTGTTTCAAGCTGAACTATTATTTCTTGTAGCCATATTTTGCCACAAGAACAAAGCTGGTCTCTGAGACAGGAAAAGGAAACAGAGAGAGAGCTAAGAATGTGTGATCAGTCATACTTTCCCTTTATTGACATTTCTTCTTCATCTTTCTTTCTTTTTTTTCTCTCTGTTTTAACTTCTATGAAATTGATGTGGGAAGGAAGGAAGGATATTGCTTCCATAAAGTTGAAACTAGCACTCACTTCCCAAAACCTTGAAGTATGACTGATGACAAATTCTTAGCTCTCTGCCTTTTTACCTAAATTAGCTTGAGTTGGATTTCTGTCAATTGCAACTAAGAGAGTCCTGATTTAAACAGCTTTGTTAATTTAGCCTGAGAAAAAGCTAGTGAAAGGAAAAGATTTAAATATAGGTGGGAATAAGATCACAATCCTGGAGAATAAACTTTAAATCTTAGAACAAATAGGAAGATGGTCCTCTCACCCTCTGAATGAGGAGGTAAGCATGGGTATGGGCCAAGATGCGTTTGTAGGTGTCGGGTGAGAATTCAGGGCAACTAGACTTGCTGAGTAGGAGTTAAGATCATCTGCTGGGAGAAAGGGTGAGGGCGAGGGTGTAAAGGAGAGCAGTGAAGATCAAATATGATGCGGGATGGTAAGAGGCCTGAATAGGGACATGTTAAAGCATCACTATGGGATGCTGAGGGCCCAGTTGAGACTGATGACTCCAAACTGTTTTTTTCACTGATCTATTGTGTAATTTTGTTGTGTCTAACTGTGCTCAGCAGCATGCATATAGTGATACCCTGTGGGGCTCCTGGGCAGGGCCTTCATGTCTCCCATTTCTTTGATTATAGGAAACAGCCTTTGTGCAGTCTTCATGACCTTCCCTGAGTTCCAATGGGCAGATTCAAGCAGTTGTTCATTAGGGAAGGGGGAGAATGGGAGGGCAAGGAAAAACAGTCAAGAGCAACGGGGGCAAGGTCCTGTTTCCCCATCAGTGGAGACACACAGTATCTCTGAGCTATTTTGCAGATAGTGAAACCCTCTCCAGGTAGGAGAAGTTAATGATTCATGATGCTATGCTGCCACAAGCATGTGAAACCCCAGACTAGTAGGACCTGAAGGTTGACGACGTGGACTCCTACTTACCACCTCATTCTTCTGAAGAATGTTCACACGGGCTTCCCTGGTGCTCTAGTGGTTAGGAATCCGCCTGCCAACTCAAGGGACATGGGTTCCATCCCTGATCCTGGAAGATCCCACATGCCACAGAGCAGCTAAGCCCCTGCTCCACAACTACTGAGCCCACGTACCTAGAGCCTATGCCGTGCAACGGGAGGGGCAGCCATAATGGGAAGACTGCCCTCTGCAACCAGATGGTAGTCCCTGCTCACTGCAACTAGAGAAGGGCCACAGGGAGCACTGAAGACCGAGCATAGCCAGATATCAATACATTAAGAAAATGCCCATGAGCTGGTCACGCCCTCTCTGAACAATTACTATAAAACCTGGCACTACTTTCCCCAAACATATGGTTTTGAGGGCATGAGCCTGCTGTGTCCCCCTTTGCCTTGGGAGGCAATAGATCTATCCTTTTCTACTTCACCCAAAGGTCCATCACAGCACTGTTTATAATAGCCAGGACATAGAAGCAACCTAGATGTCCATCAGCAGACGAATGGATGAGAAAGCTGTGGTACATATACACAATAGAGTATTACTCAGCCATTAAAAAGAGTGCATTTGAATCAGTTCTAATGAGGTGGATGAAACTGGAGCCTGTTATACAGAGTGAAGTAAGCCAGAAAGAAAAATACCAATACAGTATACTAACGCATATATATGGAATTTAGAAAGATGGTAATGATAACCCTGTATGCGAGAAAGCAAAAGAGACGCAGATATAGAACAGTCTTTTGGACTCTGTGGGAAAGGGAGAGTGTGGGATGATTTGGGAGAATGGCATTGAAACATATATAATATCATATATGAAATGAATCGCCAGTCCAGGCTCGATGCATGATATTGGATGCTTGGGGCTGGTGCACTGGGATGACCCAGAGGGATGGTATGGGGAGGGAGGAGGGACGGGGTTTCAGGATGGGGAACACATGTATACCTGTGGTGGATTCATGTTGATGTATGGCAAGACCAATACAATATTGTAAAGTAATTAACCTCCAATTAAAATAAATAGATTTATATTTTTTAAAAAGCTATGCTTTTACCAGTAGTCATGTATGGATATGAGAGTTGGACCATAAAAAGGCTGAGCACCAAAGAATTGATGCTTTTGAACTGTGGTGTTGGAGAAGACTCTTGACAGTCCCTTGGAAGAAGATCCAACCAGTCCATCCTAAAGGAAATCAGTCCTGAATAGTCATTGGAAAGACTGATCCTGAAGCTGAAACTCCAATACTTTGGCCACCTGATGCAAAGAACTGACTCATTGGAAAAGACCCTGATGCTGGGAAAGATTAAAGGTGGGAGGAGAAGGGGACAGCAAAGGATGAGATGGTTGGATGGCATTACCAACTTGATGGACTTGGGTTTGGGTGGACTCTGGGAGTTGGTGATGGACAGGGAGGCCTGGCATGCTAGTCTTTGGGGTCACAAAGAGCTGGACATGACTGAGCGGCTGAACTGAACTGAACTTCACCCAAAACTCTGTCTCTGAGATTTGATTTGGCACTGGTGTACAGAGAAGCTGAGCTTTCAGCTTCGATAGGGGCATATTATGGTGGGATAGTGGTCAGCAGGACGTGTGAAGCGAGTAGGCAGACTGAAGGAAAGTGACAAGATACGGGGGGGGGGGGGGTCTACAGGCCATAGGTAGGATGGAGAAGAAACAAAGCAGGAGAAAGGGTGGACGGCAGCCTGGGTGGAAAGAGAGGCTAGAGGTGGGTGAAGTCTGAGAACACTAGCAGATTTATGATTGGAATGGTAAGAAAACGTGGAGGACAGGAGGGAGCCGCTGGGGGTGAGAAATAGTAAGGTATTAGAGGAGGAACTGTGGAGAGGATGGCAGTGTTCGGGGTGTGACACAGTGAGCCCTCATGCCCACCTCATCCAAATAGTCAGAATGCATGGAGGGGAAAGAAGGAACTCTGCTTCCATCCAGCACGTGCCTTGATATCTCTGTTAGGCTGACTTCTGGGAAGGACAACGCCCCCCACCCAGCCCCCCAATCGCACAAACATACCCAGCTTGCAAAGCTTTCCTTGTTTCAAGCCTACTTCCTGCTCTTGCCTCCTACTTTAAAGTTAACAAGATTCTGCTGACACATCTCATTTAATGTTAAACCGAGCACTATAATTAGATTCTTTTTTTAAAAAATTACTGTTTCCTTAGTGCGAATGACAAGATGTAACACACAATAAAGTCACCGAATGAATGAAGATAAAGTTCAGATAAAGAAACCAGTGCTAAATTCCATATATATGTGTTAGTATACTGTATGGGTGTTTTTCTTTCTGGCTCACTTCACTCTGTATAATCGGCTCCAGTTTCATCCATCTCATCAGAACTGATTCAAATGTATTCTTTTTAATGGCTGAGTAATACTCCATTGTGTATATGTACCACAGCTTTCTTATCCATTCATCTACTGATGGACATCTAGGTTGTTTCCATGTCCTGGCTATTATAAACAGTGCTGCAGTGAACATTGGGGTACATGTGTCTCTTTCAATTCTGGTTTCCTCTGTGTGTATGCCCAACAGTGGGATTGCTGGGTCATAAGGCATTTCTATTTGCAATTTTTTAAGGAATTTAGGAAGATGGCAACGATGACCCTGTATGCAGGACAGCAAAAAAGACACAGATGTGTATAGCAGACTTTTGGACTCAGAGGGAGAGGGAGAGGGTGTGATGATTTGGGAGAATGGCATTGAAACATGTATAATATCATGTAAGAATCGAAATGCCAGTCTATGTCTGATGCAGGATATGACACGCTTGGGGCTGACGCGCGGGGATGACCCAGAGAGATGTTGTGGGGAGGGGGGTGGGAGGGGGGTTCATGTTTGGGAACGCATGTACACCTGTGGTGGATTCATGTCAATCTATGCCAAAACCAATACAGAATTGTAAAGTAAAAATTAAAAATAAATAAATAAATAAATTTAAAAAAAAAAAAAAAGAAAAGAAACCAGTGCTGAGAGGACGTAACACTGGCCCTGGAAGTGGGGGTGGGCTGGGTATAGGGGGCCAGTGCTGAGAAGCTGTCTGTTGATGGGTGAAGCCTGCCTCAGTGGAGCAGTGGATTCATAGGGATTTAATTTGGGATTCTGAGGGAGACTGGTAAGGACTGAATCATCAGCATGGAATAGATGAGGGTGGGGTTTAGTGGTAAGAGGTTTTGGAAGGAAGAAGAGTAATGAGAAGTTGAAACCAGCCCTCTTGTTATTTTTAAACTTTAAACAAGTTAGCGCATGTAATCCTAACCACCACTCCAAATTAGGAAAAATCAAATCATTGTCTGAAGCCACACATGAATAAAATCATGAAACAAAACTTCACCCACCCGGAGATGAGTCCTCTCCAGAATTCAGAATCCCAGTCTGACGATACATTTATTCCACTGGCAAAATTCTCACTTAGAAGGTTTCCTTCTAACTTTTCCCCATGTCTTCCTCATCTTTCTGAATATCACCAGCTTGCAGTTAATAACCAACACCACAGTGGATTCATTCAGCCATTCACTCATTTATTTGAAACATTCACCAAACTGTTACTCAGTAGGTACTAAGGGCTACTAAGGCTCTGTGCTAGGTGCTGGGGATTTAGCAATGAGCAAGAGGGACAGGATGCTTGTTCATTTATAAATATGCTGAGTACTTCTGTGAGTCTTTCTACTAATATCTATGAAGATTTAACCAGGCTTAATTAAACATTCTGCCTGAAAGATTCCTTTAAGAATCTTTTTTACATAATTATTTACCTAAGATCTACATTCCAGTCTCCTGCTAGGGAAACTGACTTAGCTTTTACTGGATAAACACAAATATTGTTTTGAATAAAAGCAGTGGAAGGACTTCTAAAGCTAAATATCTCCCAAGGGGTCTCTGCTTTTAGTTTCTGGTGAGCATGTGGATCTCAATAAGGGGGAAATGAAGAAGTCTCCTAATAATTTCACACTGTTGGCTCAGGACGAGTTTGTCTGGACCTGTTTCCCCAGGGGACGTTACAACCACTTCAAATATAAAGGGCAAGGTTGGGGAGCCACTAGAATGCTGGTTATGTTCAGTATCACTTCTGGGAGAGAGATGATGGTGAAAATGGATGGGGCAGAATCTGCAGAACAATGCGGCCTCCCCTCCCTCTCACCCAGAAGGTTCAGGGATGGACGAGATGAGGCCAGGCAGCGGGCTTGAGTTCAGGTTGAGATGTTTTTCTGATGCCTTTGGCCCCAGCACATGGGGACCGTGGGGGCCTGCATATTGAAAGGAGAGTAGAGGGTGGGAGTCTCCTTTAGCTGTACGTGATGGAGGCCACTGATGGGTGACTCCAGTGCGGAAGCGTAGGAGGGAACCGGGAAGCATCAGCTTAGCCCTGGAGAGTTGGGGCTTGCCTGTCAGTTCTGAGGGATCCTCTGCCGATAGGATGGGTCATGCTGCAGGGAAGCAGTGGGAACATCAGAGATTCATTTGTTATAAATGTGAAGGGGGGGCGGCTGAATCATCAGGCTAGGGGCTGAGAATTACCCGGTTTTTCATAAGAGGAACACCAATTCTGTATCATTGCTAGGCATTTTTACAGATTCAGTCCAGTTCAGTTCAGTTCAGTTCAGCCCAGTTCAGCCACTCAGTTGTGTCCAACTCTTCACGACCCCATGACCCGCAGCATGCCAGGCCTCCCTGTCCATTACCAACTCCCAGAGCCTACTCAAACCCATGTCCATTGTGTCGGTAATGCCATCCAACCATCTCATCCTCTGTCGTCCCCTTCTCCTCCTGCCCTCAATTTTACCCAGCATCAGGGTCTTTTCAAATGAGTCAGCTCTTCTCATCAGGTGGCCAAAGTATTGGAGTTTCAGCTTCAACCTCAGTCCTTCCAAAGAACACCCAGGACTGATCTCCTTTAGAATGGACTGGTTGTATCTCCTTGCAGTGCAAGGGACTCTCAAGAGTCTTCTCTAACACCACAGTTCAAAAGCATCAATTCTTCAGCGCTCAACTTTATAGTCCAACTCTCACATCCATACATGACCACTGGAAAAACATAGGCTTGACTAGATGGACATTTGTTAGCAAAGTAATGTCTTTGCTTTTTAATGTGCTGTCTAGGTTGGTCATAACTTTTCTTCCAAGGAGTAAGCGTCTTTTAATTTCATGGCTGCAGTCACTGTTTCCACCATTTCCCCTTCTATTTGCCATTAAATGATGGGACCATATGCCACTGTCTTAGTTTGAATGTTGAACTTTAAGCCAACTTTTTCACTCTCCTCTTTCACTTTCATCAAGAGGCTTTTTAGTTCCTCTTCACTTTCTGCCATAAGGGTGGTGTCATCTGCATATCTGAGGTTATTGATACTTCTCCCAGAAATCTTGATTCCAGCTTGTACTTCTTCCAGCCCAGCGTTTCTCATGATGTACTCTGCATAGAAGTTAAATAAGCAGGGTGACAATATACAGCCTTGATGTACTCCTTTGCCTGTTTGGAACTAGTCTGTTGTTCTATGTCCAGTGCTAACTCTTGCTTCCTGACCTGCATATAGGTTTCTCAAGAGGCAGGTTAGGTGGTCTGGTATTCCCATCTCTTTCAGAATTTTCCATAGTTTGTGGTGATTCACACAGTCAAAGGCTTTGGCATAGTCAATAAAGCAGAAATAGATGTTCTTCTGGAACTCTCTTGCTTTTTTGATAATAGAGCGGATGTTGGCAATTTGATCTCTAGTTCCTCTGCCCCTAGTCCCTCCCAGCATCAAAGTATTTTCCAATGAGTCAACTCTTCGCATGAGGTGGCCAAAGTACTGGAGTTTCAGCTTCAGCATCATTCCTTCCAAAGAAATCCCAGGGCTGATCTCCTTCAGAATGGACTGGTTGGATCTCCTTGTAGTCCAAGGGACCCTCAAGACTCTTCTCCAACACCACAGTTCAAAAGCATCAATTCTTTGGCCCTCAGCCTTCTTCACAGTCCAACTCTCACATCCGTACATGACCATTGGAAAAACCATAGCCTTGACTAGACGAACCTTAGTCGGCAAGGTAATGTGTCTGCTTTTGAATATTCTATCTAGGTTGGTCATAACTTTTCTTCAAAGGAGGAAGCGTCTTTTAATTTCATGCCGCAGTCACCATCTGCAGTGATTTTGGAGCCCCCCAAAATACAGTCTGACACTGTTTCTACTGTTTCCCCATCTATTTCCCATGAAGTGATGGGACCAGATGCCATGATCTTCGTTTTCTGAATGTTGAGCTTTAAGCCAACTTTTTCATCAAGAGGCTTTTTAGCTCCTCTTCACTTTCTGCTATAAGGGTGGTATCATCTGCATATCTGACACCCCTACGGGGCTTTAATGTCCGTCACTCCAAATCTTTGTTGTGACGAGACAAAGAACCGAGGAACACACACTCCCGTGACAAAGGTTTTGAAATTTTCCAAGTAAGACACCAAAGAAAAGACATGGCTATATAACAAGCAAGCAGTGACACTTTCTCTTTTTTTTAAACAAAAATAAACTTGGGAATTTTAGAGCCTGGTCACAAGACGCGCTCTCCTAGACGACAGTGACGGTCCGGTCTTCCAAAAAGATGCGCCTGCACCGTGACGCCCGAACACTGGGTGAGGCCCACGTTCCTGCGGCCACGGAGCGGAGGAACATCCCTCACGCCAAAGTCGGAGTCCTGCACTGTTCCCGACGGCCTCCTCGCAGCCCGAAGGCCAGACTTTCCCCGGTGCCCTGCGGAGCCGAGGCCCCTCTGGCTTCCAAAGCGGCGGCGGCCGGGCTCCACCCGGGCTGCGAGGACAGGGAGCAGCCGCGCCCCACGCAGGCGCACTGAGGCCTGAGGCGGTCGCGGGCGCGCAGGGGCGGAGCGGGGAGCGCCGGGCCGGGCCGGGCCGGGCGGGGCCGGACGAGCCGCGGTGTTTCCGTTGCCTGGAGCAGCCCGTAAGCAGCTGCCGCGGCGTCCTGCGCTCTCCCTTGCCGGCTCTGCGCGCCCCGCCGCGTTCCCCGCAGTTTGGGTCTGGGTGAGTGAGCGCTCGCAACGCCCGCAGAGGGAGCGGGGGCGCCGGGCGCGCGCGGCCGCTGGGCGGACAGCGGTCTCCGGTTGCGGGGAGGACGGGCGCCGGGGGTTGTCTGGGCGCCTCGGGGAGGTGTCTGGTCCGCTGAAGCCGCGGTCTTCTTCTGTTGCAGTCCTGTGTCGCTCACCTTCTCCTGACCTGGGCAGGCGCCATGGCACAGGTAAGGCGGTGCGCCCCCGCGCAGCGCTCGGATTTACCAGCTTTGTAAACTGCTCAGGAGTTCCAGAATTTGTTGGAAAGTCAGAAGAGTTTAAGAGTAAACTGAATCTGCCTGCGGGAAATCTCCTATTCCTGTTTCGTTCCCCCTTTGCTCCCCTGCCTGGGGAAAGTCCACCGGAACCTGCTCCCACCCGGCGCTGCAGCCCGAGGGCGCAGCAGTCGGTGACGTGGCCGGATTTTGTGCGCTTTTTTTTTCGTGAGTAAATGTGTGAAAGGGAGCCTTTCAGAAAGCCCAGAGTTGCTGAAGTTAGAACCAAAGCAAATGCAATTCACTGGTCATGTGATGCGAACGCATTTCTTTTTTCTTTTGACTTTATTTTCTGTAACTTTTTTGTACTTTAATATTAAGGGTGGGCGTTGGCTTTTTCTAGTAGAGTTGTAGTGGAGATTTTTCCTATTGCTCAACCTAGCCTCACCCAAAGGAACTGATTCCACCCGGCCCCATGCCAAAAGATTAAACCAAAGAGCTGCTTTTCCTAAGTAACTCGTGCAACGAGTTCTGAATTGAATCTGCCTTGGGACTGTTTCAGAATTTGATTACCTAATAATGTTACTTTCTTTGCTGTGCATATATTTATCAAAAGTGTAGGGAAGAGAAAGTCGTCTAAATTATGTCGAACTCTGTAACAGTTGACTGTGTCATACCGTCTTCAACAGTGAATAAAAAAATCGGTACTTAACCCACTCCAGTGTTTTTGCCTGGAGAATCCCAGGGACAGGGGAGCCTGGTGGGCTGCCGTCTATGGGGTCGCACAGAGTCGGACACGACTGAAGTGACTTAGCAGCAGCAGCAAGACAGCTCCACCCGGAAACTAATTTCAAAGAGCTCATCGATCTAACTGGCTTGTTAGAGTCCAGAAACTTTTATTTAAACAAGTGTTTAAACTGCTCAAACAATGCCCTCTTTCATGTATAGTTCACTTAAAAAAAAAAAAAATCAGATCGACTTACCAAAATTGAAAAAGGTTTTATAGTCTTCTCCAAGAGAAAATGGGAGGATTAAGAGAAGTTGGTAATTTTATTAAATTTGTACAGTACTTCCATTTTTACTTCCTCTTTTGCACTTAAGAATTACAGCTAAACCAATTCTCATATTACTTCAAGTGGAAACTTTGGTTTAGATTCTTAACTGTATAAAGGATACATTTATATGGGATTAACTTCGCTGAGAATTATTTTTCCTATCTTGATATGCTGGTGTCGATGTAAATGATGATTTCGCAAGCATCAGAGAATAATTCTCTTTATTCTAGCTCATTCGGCTGTTTCTCTTATCTCTTTTGTAAGTTTACCCAGTGATTCCTGAAGTTTTCCAATCAATTCCTTTAATTATGTAGACTCCTTACCCAAAATAGCATAAATGAACACATTTTTTCCAAATGTGGATATTAATAATTTAAAAGAAAATTAATGTAATTACATTAATTAAAAATAATGTAAAAGCCTTTGTATATGGAGATTGGTGACTTGTATTATAGAATTTTGTATGTGATCTCTATTACAGTATAACCAGGACTGTTTTCTAGCCAAGTCAGTTTTTAGTTATCATAAAAGTTACAAGTAATATTAAGAAATACAGTGTTGAATTTTACAGTAACTGTTATTATCCTTGGAAACCATGGAAGTGAAATAGTTTGTTAAAATATTTAATATTAAGATGGGAGTTTTGTTGGCTTTGTACTTAACATTTGATGGTGTGCAGAATGCCCACATTATGGAATTGCACTTTAACTGTCTAAAGTTTCCTTTGGGCTCTGATGTAATTGTAGGAAAGCTGAAGCACTTCAGTGTTAGGTTTCAGACAGTTTCCATGGTAGTTCCATCGTTGATGTGTGGTGTGGGAACCAAAGGCCTCCACACTGTGGCCATCTGTAGAGTAATGCAATCATGCCTGGCTTGAAGAAGTGCACATTCTGGCAATTTAAAACGTATTGTTAAATGTGAGTGTCTCTTACTTACTGAAAAATGAAAATATGAACTAAATCTTCCATACCAATGGTTTTCTCTTTTCACTTAATATTGAGACCACCTGCAGATAACAGCAGATACCCAGGAATCAGTTATCACCTACATAGATGAATGTCATGACTGTTTTATTAAGAAAAACAGTATTGATAGATCTTTGACAGGTAGTATTGATGAATCTTTGACAGATACCCTGGAGTTTCCTTTTTTATGTAAACAAATACTAGGGATATTTTATACTCTTGTGCATATTTATATTAATAACTATAATTCATATCAATGCCCGCTTTTTAGTTAAATTTTACCCTAATGATGTCAGTGTAGCGAGACAGAGCTCTAGCAAATGTTGGAAACTCCTTAAAAAGTGACATGATTTATACACAGTGGAATTCTACTCAGCCATGAAAAGGAACACATTTGAATCAGTTCTGATGAGGTGGATGAACCTAAAGCTTATTATACAGAGTGAAGTAAGTCAGAAAGAGAAAGATAAATATTGCATGCTAATGCATATATATGGAGTCTGGAAAGATGGCTGATGAGTTTATTTGCAGAGCAGCTGTGGAGACGCAGACATAGAGAATAGAGCTGTGGACACAGGGAGAGGGGAGGGGAGGGTAAGATGTGTGGAGATGGTCATGGAAGCTTACATTACCGTGTGTAAAATAGGCAGCCAATGGGAATTGCTGTATGGCTCTATATCAACCTAGGGGGTGGGCTGATACAGAGCGTATGTATACCTATGGCTGATTCATGTTGAGGTTTGACAGAAAACAACAAAAAGCAATTATCCTTCAATTAAAAAATAAAATTTTTAAAAAGTGACATGATGTTAGATAAATGCGTGTGGAGTTAGAGGCGTTTGTGGGGCAGCTACTACTTGAGCTCTGACCTCTTTCTGGTCCTAATCCTTGTCTGTTAGTATTGAAATATGTGAGATTCAGCCATTTAACTGTTATGGGAGAGAAGTGGTCTAACCTGAAGCTTCCCAGTTTTTCTCAAAGAGAGCACACCGGTTAACTGTAAACTACTCATGACATACAAGAAGAATATAAATTACAAATGTGCCTGTGTGTAAACAATACCTGGGTAATATTTACTTGTTCTTTTTTATGTTTGAAACTATTCATTTGGATGGTTTTATTTTTATATGGTTTGAAACCACAGCATTCATGTTATTTTCACATAAAGTGCCAAATGAATAATAAATTATTATGGTTATTGGATCAGTCACATAATCTATTATGTTAACTTTGGATACAAGCTGGTTGAAGATATTTACTAAGGAATAACCAAAGAGCTGTTAAAATTGCCTGAATTACTATATATAGTAAATATTTTTGAATCTTTTCTCACCTTTTTTCCTCTCAACAATTAACTTCTGATTATAAAAGTGAATTTTTCATTATGTTTTAGGGTCATCTCTTTAATCTGATATGCAATATTTTGGGTTGGATTTCTTAAATAGAGTCCTGACCTGTTTTTCTCCTCTGGCTTTACTTGCTTACACAAGTTTTTTTTAAATCTCAGTATTTAGCTAGAACCAAATTACTTCATAGATAGTCTAATTTATTTAAGTACTTAAAAGTACATTGTGTACTTCTGTGTTCTTTGGTTTGGAAAATCAAGAGTTGGCTCTGTTTCATAGACAAATGATCCATATAATACATTTTAATTCAACTTAAGGTTTTTATGTCATTTAGCTATCTTTTAAGATAATGAAACTTTAAAAAGTTAGATTTCTGACTGTCTAAACTTAGTTTTATTTATAGTGTTGTTTACAAAGAGTTAATATTTTCAGGGCATCAGGAATGTCATGAAGCAAAAGGAGGCTGCATAATTTTTGGCTAGAAGCTTCATGAACATCATAGTTATCAGCCTGATTCATGTTTAAACTCTCCAGGATTTGAATAAGAAATTGTTTTAGTTTGCTTGACATCTTTGCCCAATGACAGTTGACAAAGGTCCTGTGCAGAGCAAGCAGTATCACTGGAAATGGAGAAATTTGAAATGACCTTCATTCCAGAGGAGTTGGCTGGACTTTGAGTGCCTTTTTTCATGCCATTCACTTTAAGGTCAAATCTCTCTGTAGTTACTCCCTTGGTCGTTCTTAGGTTAGCTTACCTTTTACCCATAGCGTCTGCTGCTTTGGGTTAGTCTCTCTCAGTTGCTAATTCCTTCATTTTGGATGCTGAGAAAGAACTCGATCCCAAGCTGTTTGACAGCTTTGCAAGCCACTAAGCAATTCATTTTTGTTGTTCAGTTGCTAAGTTATGTCCAACTCTTTGTGACCCTATGGACTGCAGCATGCCAGGCCTCCTTGTCCTTCACTATTTACTGGAGTTTGGTCAAACTCATGTCCGTTGAGTTGGTGATGCCATCCAACCATCTCATCCTCTGTTGTCCCCTTCTCCTGCCCTCAGCCTTTCCCAGCATCAAGGTCTTTTCCAATTGAGTCAGCTCTTCACATCAGGTGGCCCAAGTATTGGAGCGTCAGCTTCCATATCAGTCCTTCCAGTGAATATTCAGAGTTGATCTCCTTTAGGATGGACCGGTTTGATCTCCTTGCAGTCCAAGGGACTCTCAAGAGTCTTCTGCAGCACCTCAGTTCAAAAGCAGCACTTCTTCAGCACTCAGCCTTCTTTATGGTCCAACTCTCACATCCATACATGACCACTGGAAAAATCATAGCTTGACTATATCGACCTTTGTTGGCAAAGCAATTTGTTGTTCAGTAAACCTAATTCTCTTATCTTGAACTAGTGTCCGTTTGACACAGGTGGCAAGTTAGAGGTCTAGTTCTGAAATAAAATTTATTCATATAACCTATATCCCTTTCTAAAACTTCACAAATATATCAGTTGATTTTTTTTAAACAAAAATTAGTGCTCCTAACACCTTTGCTTTGTGTTTTATGGACATGTCTATTGGTTTGTAGAATATGTAAATCTGTAAGCAGTTGATTATTTGAAAGGAGTGCATGTTCCAGTCGGTGTCGTCGTTTTCTTTGGACTCCAGTTCCTAACTGTTCTCTTTACTTTGCCATTCACGTATGTGTTTGTGAACATTTGAAGCTTTTGAATTCCTCCTCTGTGTCAGTATTCTTAGAGGCGGGATATAAAGAGGAGAATGGAACTGAGATTTCCATTGATACAAAGTTGCCACTGTGCTTTGTGTTTGGTGCTTACTGTACAGTTTTGGAAATAAGTGTTACTGTTTCTGTTTCACAGAAGAGGAAATGGAGGTTCCTTAGCTGGTGTTAGTCATAGGGGACAAAAGAGGAAAGGCATGATACCTTGAGGCAGTGAGAGCAAAAGCTGACGCTCAGGGCTGTAGAGGAGTTTGGGAGGCAGGGCCCAGCGCTTCAGGCAGTCTGGCTCTGCTGGATTGAAGGAGCAGGCAGGTGGGGTGATGGAGCCTGCCTTGGGAAAGGGTGCTGGAGAGGCTGTCCAGGAGCCAGAGTTAACACGGGCCATTCTGTAGGGAATGGGGGGCTACCGTATAGTCAGAGGCTGGGCTGGGCCACGGTCAGGTTTCTTTACCGAAGATGGCCCCCGGGTCATGCCCGGATGGTGGTGTGGGAGTTGCATGGCCCCCGGGTCATGCCCGGATGGTGGTGTGGGAGTTGCGGAGGGAAGGGGAAGCTGGACGGCCACTTAGGAATCTGTTGCTGTAACCACTGTGAAATTTTAAGATCTTAACCTAGGCGGTAGTTGGGACTTTGGGTAGGAGGGGACTGTAGGAGAGAGTGGGCAAATTGGATGCATGAATGAATGGGGGTTAGTGGAGGGCCACCACCCTTCAAGATGAGTGGCTTGCTTGATGAAATGGTAGATTGTGTTTTTCTTTTGAGAAACGAATGCAGGTTTGAGATGAGAGAAAAACAGTTCGTAGATTTGTTGACCTTGAGTTCTTTATAAAACATTTTGGTTGTGTAGCGGGTGTATATGATTTTACCCTCTTTCATCTCTATAGGTCATCCGTTTGTTTATGTATAAGGGCTTCCCTGATAGCTCAGGTGGTCAAGAATCTGCCTGCAGTGCAGGAGACCCTGGTTCGATTCCTGAGTCAGGAAGCTCTGCTGGAGAACGGATAGGCTACCCACTCCAGTATTTTTGGGCTTCCCTTGTGGCTCAGCTGGTAGAGAATCCCTCCTGCAGTGTGGGAGACCTGGGTTGGGAAGATCCCCTGGAGAAGAGAAAAAATACCCACTCAGTATTCTGGCCTGGAGAATTCCATGGACTATAATGTTTCATCTCTGTAGGTCATCCCTTTGTTATGTATTATTTATCTCTTCTTGAAACTAAAGATTTGAAGCTTATTTTCTACCTCTGTGTAGGACCAGCCATGTTCATTCTGTCTCTTGTTTCATTGCAAAAGGAAGTTGTGAATCCATGTACACTCTTGTCTAATATGAGAAATCTATAAACTTGATTATTTTCTGAAGCTTTGGTGAGAATGAATTGGTTAGTAAAATAGGTATTCATGTGCTGTGTGCAAAATGGCCCGTTGAACAACTAGATACAATATCCCCTTCATCAGAGGTTAATGAATTTGCCCACTTAACTGATTCAAAAGTATCACCATTATTCATAGACAGTTAAACTTTCCATTTTATTAGTATTTGCCAAGGGAAGGCATTCTTATAATTAGCAAGGTAGCCATAGGTGCATTAAAGAAATGTAACAGAAGTCTAACTTATATTGACAAAAATCTTTATTAAGTTACTAAACCTTTTCTTCTACTGTGTGTGCATGCGGGCCCAGTTGCTTCAGTCGTGCCTGACTCTTGGCAGTCCTATCGACTGTAGCCCGCCAGCTCTTCTGTCCATGGGCTTATCCAGGCAAGAATACTGGGGTGGGTTGTCATGCCCGCCTCAGGGATCTTCCCAACCCAGGTATCAAACCTGCATCTCTTCCATTGCAGGCAGATTCTTTACCGCTGAGTGTAAACTACTTTATAGAGATGCTTTTTTTACTTACACCTAACATTTAAAGGTCAAAGGTAGTTGCAAAACTAGACAAAATGGAAGGAACCAAAAAAGACCATGAAAGGGAAAGGAAGCTACGTGAAACTTAACAATAGCGATAGTTTGAATTTGCGACTTTGAATTGTAGTTTTTACCGGTTTTGATGGCATTGCGCAATGGGGAAGGTAAGTTATCTAGTTTCTGAGCCCTCGTGATAGGTGTTTGTCCTGTGTCTCTCACTACTCTTGGAGATTCTGCTTTTTTCTAATATTAATTTACTTTGTGTCTCAAATCATGATCATGCTGCCGCGGCTTTTCCCTTTTCTTGCTTATCTCATTTCCTTCCCAGTACAGTAATTTTCCATTTTTTTTTCCTCTGCTGATCTCTGAGTCCCATTATCACAGGAGATATTAATGGGCCTGTACTTTGTCTGTTAGATGAGCCCTAAGCTGCTCTGACTGGAGAGGAAAGGCAGGACTGCCCTTGGCCTTCCCCCCTTTGCCCCTTTCTTGGTGGCCTCCAGCAGGCTTTCTGCCAAACCTGAGCCTCAGAAGAACCGTACTTAAAACCCACTGTACAGCTGCTCAGCTACATGGCTTTGCTTAATGATTTCTGGCTCAATTAATACTATGTGGAATGATTGGTAGGTGTTCAGGTATTGATTTCATAGAACTAGATGACAGACCTGAAGAGAGTTTAGTTCTCTGTGCCTTCAGTTTAAAATGTTCCAGACCCAGCTGAATGTTTTCTCATCTTTAAATTTGAAGGGGTATTTCTGTATTATTTTCTTGTGTCGTAAATTCTAGAAAAGCAGCCCTCCACTTGTGTTTTGGTTTAATTTTATTCATTTTATTTTGCATACCTACTCTTTGAAGGTAAAGAACTTTTTCAATTAGAGCAAACAAACAAACAAAGCCCACAAAATTATAGACCTAGAAGAATGGGTAATTTTGAAGTTGAGAGTTAGCAGAGGGGATTACATGTTTTGGCCACCTGTTGGCTAAGCATATATGATAGTTCCCTTGGTTATGGCACTGGTGGCAGAGAATCAGGGTAAATGAGGTGAACTGAGGACTGGTACAGGAAACAGTGGCCGCTTACCCTTGGAATTCATCTGGGGAAGGTGTGCGTGTGGAACTTGAGGCTAGCGCGATGCGAGGAAGCAGGGTAAGCCCTCTATGAGTCACTCAGAGTCCCGTTGGCCCAACATAGACGGTTTGGTGTGGGCGAGGGTGGGGGTGGAGCTGGAAACGGCTGTCCAAGCAAGGGTTCTGTCTGTGTGACTCATGTCCTGTGATTCACAGCTGGCCCCTTAATGCTGCTGCATGGCTTTGCAAGCTTTCACGATGACTGATCAAGTGGAATGTAGTAAGAGTGTTCCCCAGTTTCTAGAAGACTCTCAGCCGTTACTTCTTCACAGTGCTAAGACGTGAGGAGATACCCCTGTCTTTTTTTTCCATTCTTCACCTCGTTTTCTTCAGGATCAGGGGTCAAATGTCTCTCTTTTCTAAGGCAAACCCCTCCTGTCTCCTGTTCTTAATCTCTTCCCTATTTTTAACTTCTCTTGTTACTGGCAGCTTCTTCAGAGCCTGTAAACTGGATAAAGTGTTTTTTAAAGTGTGTTTTAAAAAAAATATATATATCTATAAAACCCCACCTGTTTGTGGGATGGGAGTTCACAGAGATGCTCTGCCTCTCAGTTCAGTGGTAGGTGTCCTTCAGCCAGACTTTCGCCACCACCAGAGACCTCCTGGTTGCCAGGCCCGGTGGACCCTTTCCCACCTTTTCTCTCACGTGGCTCATGCCCTGTTTGCGCACTTTTCTCCCTTTCCTTGCTTTGGCTTCTGTTCCATCACCTTCTTTGGATTTTATCTTTCTGCCTTTGGGAGGCTGAGTAGCATCCTAGTTAAGAGCCCACAGTCCCACGGCCTCTGTTCTGTCCCAGCTCTGCTGCTTGTTTGCAGCCAGTCACTTGAGTGACCTGCCAAACCCTTCTAAGCCAGCGTGTTTCTTCATACGTGAAATGGGGTTTCACTGAGAGGGCCTCGTGAAGCTCTGAGCTCATTGCCGCTCTCGCCGATATTATCTGCTCTTCTGATCGTCGATGACTTTCCCTTCTCCTCTGGCTCTTCTTTCCATTCCATTAGTATTGTCTCTGGTGACAGGAGCCATGCACAGCTCCAGTTACCGCTGCTGTGCCCCAGGAACTGACAAGCCTGCTCTTGGTTCAGTTTGTGGAGAAAGGCAGAACCAGCCATCCTCTTCCCTTTCCAAAAAGCAAGTCATCCTGAATGGCTTCTTTCTGCCTTGGCCCCGGCCCAGCTGCTGTAGCCTTTCCATTTCTCCTGCTCCTGACTTTGATCAGGTCTGTTTTAGGCTTATTCTGTTTGGTCATTTTTAAGCCAGTCCTTCTGTCTCCACTCATGCACAGTTCTGTCCTGTTCTCCCCGCTATGGAGTCAACTTTGTTCTTCCCTGTTGCTGAAATGCCCTCCAGGGGCTTCCCTTGCTGACCGGGGAAGTCTGGCTTTGTGGCTTCCAGCCTTCCTTTTCCTTCTGTGATGACATCCTTTCCCTTCTTTGTGTTTCTCTCCAGTCTTCCTGCTTGTTCCAGGCTGTTGAAATGCTTAACCCCTTGTCCAAAGTACCACGCTGGTTCCTTCTCTCACATCTGTATACCCCTTGAAATACCTGCCTGTCCTTCGCTGTTTTCCTGAGCCTGCCTGGCAAAATCACAGGCATCTCTTCAGATGCTGGGGGGAAGTTTTTCTTTTATTTTTGGCACATTTCAAACTTTCTATTTTATATTGGTATATAGCCAATTAAGAATGTTGTGATAATTTCAGGTGAACAGTGAAGGGGCTCAGCCATACATATACATGTATCTATTCTCCCCCAAATTTCCCTCCCATCCAGGCTGCCACATAAAATTGAGCAGAGTTCGCTGTGCTATATAGTAGGTGGTCCGTTTTAAATATAGCAACGTGCACACGTCTATCCCAAACTCCTTAGCTGTCTCTTGCTATGGGGAAGGTTTTGTGATTTCTTTTCTTCCCACTTTTCCCATCTTAGTCCCTCCTTTGTGTGCTCACATCACCCTGATGGAACTTCTGTGTGAATATACTCTATTGCACTTGATTATTTACATGTCTGTCATTTTCTCTTAGGGGATCATGACTTTTTCCTAGTGATGAGTGGCATGAGGAAGCCATTCAGAAAATGGTTTTGAATGAATAAATAAGCAGACAGGTGAACTAAGTCATTCAAGTTCTCACACTGAGAAAACCCATGGCATTTATTCGTTTTTGTGATGATATTGATGGTATCTTTCTCACTGATTTGAAGTGGTCTTACTAAACAGAAATTGCAGTTGGACTTGAGAGAAGTAACTTTCCTAACCCATGCTAATTTTGGAGGGCCGTTTCCTCAGATCTTACCAGTTTTTCTCCCAACCTAATGTTCTTGTTTTAATTACGTTGAACCATTTGAAGCCTCCGGTATCCAGCCATTTCAGATGCTAGTTGCAAGTCCGGACTGTCACCTGTGCTTCCGACTGACTGATTGGAGTTTCCAGTGATTGCATCATTGGCTGATAGAAGTCAGAGAAACATTTTACTTACTAGATCACTGGTTGATTATAAAAGGATACAACTCAGGAACAGCCAGATAAAGAGATACGTAGGGCAAGGTATCCTGGGAAGAAAGTATCGTGTGTCGTTTATGGGGTCTGAAGAACTCAGGTACCATAGTCCTTTATGTCTCAGTGCAGAAGAGAATTCAGTGACAGGTAAAGTGATAGATAAGTGATTTATTAGAATAGGACGCTTGTGAAGCTTACAAGTGGATGGAGAAATGCTATGCCGAGAATTTACTGGGCTGCAGTTTTATAATCAAAGGAAGAGTGGGGAGAGGGAGAAGACTTCTTTGTCTTCCTTGAGTAGACATCATGTTTCCATCATCAGCTCCTCCTCCAGGGTGGGCAGGGGAGTTTTCTCATCCCTACGTGGTCAAGCCAGGTCCACAAATTATTGTCTTCCACCTGTGAGGAGAGGGTAGGGGTGGGGATGAAAGTTGCTGCCAGTCAGTCTGGGTTGGGAGATCAAACTGGGAAACATCTCTTCCCTGGGATTATATACTTTTGGCCACATGTTTATAGCACTAAGGTCTTCCTGTAGGTTCTCTCAAGGCTAACTCTGTTTAGAGGAAAGAAGAATCTTTCTTTTTTCTTTGAATGAGAGAAAACTACTGTTAAAAATTTATTCTCACAGTTGTTAAAATGTAAGGAAGAATTTCAAGACTATTGCAGTAAGGGTCATGACTATTTCAGTAGAAGAGATTGGGTTCAAGTGCAAATGGAGCAAAGGCAGCTGGGGATGTATAACCATTGAGCAGACTGAAGGCACCCGTGGGTGGGGAGTTACTGAGAGGAGACATCAAGGGCAGAGAGGTTCTTTTTGAACTGGCCTAATAGGATTAAATTAAAAGACACTTACTCCTTGGAAGAAAAGTTATGACCAACCTAGATAGCATATTGAAAAGCAGAGACATTACTTTGCCAACTAAGGTCCGTCTAGTCAAGGCTATGGTTTTTCCTGTGGTCATGTATGGATGTGGGAGTTGGACTGTGAAGAAAGCTGAGTGCCGAAGAATTGATGCTTTTGAACTGTGGTGTTGGAAAAGACTGTTGAGAGTCCCTTGGACTGCAAGGAGATCCAACCAGACCATTCTAAAGGAGATCAGTCCTGAGTGTTCTTTGGAAGGAATGATGCTAAAGCTGAAACTCCAGTACATTGGCCACCTCATACGAAGAGTTGACTCATTGGAAAAGACTGATGCTGGGAGGGATTGAGGGCAGGAGGAGAAGGGGACGACAGAGGATGAGATGGCTGGATGGCATCACGGACTTGATGGACGCGACTCTGAGTGAACTCCGGGAGTTGGTGATGGACAGGGAGCCTGGTGTGCTGCGATTCATGGGGTCGCAAAGAGTCGGACACGACTGAGCGACTGAACTGAACTGAATAGGATTCGTGCTAAAGGCAGTCCACAGATTCATTCGTCAAAGATGGAAGAGGAGGAACTTGAATAGTTACTAAGTATTGGGGGCATTCTCTGTAAACTGACTCAGCAAGATTCTTGTGCAACTGGGCTTGGCAGGCTGGACTTGTGCACCTGGACTTGTCAAAAAGAAGGCTCTGAGGTTTCTGTCTAAAGTTTGGTCAAGGAGAGAATCTGTCTCCTGAATCTCAAGTGCTACTTCAGAAGGTGTAATTCATTCCACTGAAGAGAGGTCACTGAGCTGACCTCTGGTGCTGTGTCCCATGGAAGTTCTTCCCCAAGGATAGTGCTCTTTTTTTTGTTTGTTTCATTGGTTGGTGTTATGATATTGTTGGAAAATGCAGCAATTGGATGTTAAGGTAGAAGAGAATTTTTTTCCTTGTAGGAGATTGCGCTTCCATGCCTTCATAATAAAACACAAGTGATTATAAACCAGACAGGCATTCTCAACCTCCATTCCTTGTAACTGTTTATTTCTCAGTTTTAGATGGAACCTTGCCAGGAGTTGTGAGGTACTTCAGGAACATTTATTAGTAAAAATAAATCCTGGGAGCCTCCTTTTATCACAAGATAAAAATTTATGGCTCAGGATTAGTAAAGCCTTTGGATTCTAAAGATCTAATGATATAAACATTTTTTAAAATATTAAAATACTGGGATGATTAAAAGTACTATATATGATAAAATAGTAAATTTTATAAATAGAATATTCTGATAATTCTAATATATCTTTATACAACTCTAAATTCAGAAATTTGTATTCTTCGGGCACATGAGCAACTGAGTATCTTTTCAGGTTTTGCCGAACCTTCAAATCCCTAAGAGATAGGACTAGATGTATTAAAAGCATCGCTTAGAGTTGAGTGTTTAGGGTAAGGCATCAAATTCTAATACAAGCTGAGCATGCATGCAGATCAAAGTGATGAGAGACTGAATGGGAAACAAGCCTGGAAGGAAGCGCCCTCCGTGAACATGCTGGTGAGGCTTGCTCACTGGGGCGGTGCCTGCAGGCAGGACACCAGCCTTCCCACTCCTGGGAGTGCAGGTGGGCCCGGAGAGCGCGTGTGCTGAGTCTGTGCACTGAATCTGTGCACTGCTGATCCACGTTGTAATGGTGTATTTCCCATTTCAAATGAAGCTATGTATCTTACTAAATTAATGTAAAGTCTGAACATGATATAGAGGAAATTTATGCTGTTTGTGGTCTTAGTCATGCCGTTAATAATAAAAAATGTTCCCGAGCCAGGTTCTCAGAGGCACCGTGACTGACTTCCCTGGATTCGATGAGCGGGCTGATGCAGAAACTCTCCGGAAGGCCATGAAAGGCCTGGGTAAATTCAGCCTTCTTTTTGTTCTAAAAAAAAATGTGACACTTGTTTTTCTGAACAAAAAGTCTTGTTTTACAGTAAGACTAAGTTTAGAATATTTTGAGCTGAATGTACATAGAAGGAATAGGTAATTGAGATGACAAAAATAATGACTAACCATCAGTATTCAGTCTGTAGAACCGGACAGGAGTTAAATTCAGCCTCTTAATTTTTTTAGCTTTTCAGCTTTACCTGCACAGTAGCTGATTGAGTAGACAAGCAGACATATCTGAGGGTGATGAGATATGTAGCCTTTTGCTCTCAGTGTCTGATCAGATATCTGATTCTGTAAGTGTCTTACATCCCACTGTCTTCTCTTTTGCTGTTTTTTTTTTTCCCCTTTTTTTTTTTTTGGCCCTTTTGGAAACCTCTCACCATGGGAATTCCCGCAGATAACTGCTCCCCGCCTCAGGCTCCTCCTACACTAATGTCCGTGTGAACGGCTCCATCTTTCTCAATCTTGCTGCTCTGACCCCAGCGCTCTGCGTTCTGAACGTCTCGTGAGGTCTCCTGCTATAGCAGGGCCACGTGCAGGCCTTCTGGCCTTGCACGGCCTTCCCTGGCGTTCCAGCCCACTTTCTCGCCAGCTCACATCACCGCCTGGTGTGTCCCCTGACCCAGCTGCTCTCCGGTGATGAGGAAAGACCTGCATCTTCCTACTGCTGAGCTTTTCCTGAATTCTAAAAGCCAGTTTCCCTTCTTTGTATCACTGTCAAAAGCCTGTCAAAATCTTTTCATCCTTTAAGACTCTTTTGGGTGGGATTTACCTTTTCCAAGAAGCTTTTCCCAAAACTGTCTTCTACTACTTATCAGCTTAGGGAACCTCCTCTCCTCTGAACCCCCGTGTAACACCTGGACCTCTCCTAAGGTCCTTGTCACATTCTACCTTAGCTTGCGATTATTTGTATTTTTGTATTTTTTTTTCCCTACATTGTTTGTAACTTGAAACCAGGGTCTGTATCTTTTCTCCTTTCTCAATATCCTGTAACTCCCAACACATTATGTCTTGTGAAGAAGTGTTATTTGAATAACTTTTGTTTCAAGAAAAAAGTAGGTGCATTAGTTTTTAAAAAGTGAGAAGAATTTTTGCATCTACTTTATCATGTTTCGGGGTAGTATGCATTGTTGGAAATAGTAACATTTTCATATTGTAAATTTTGCATTTTAATAAATGGTTTAATAAAATATTTTTTATGAGGCAAGGAATTGAAGTGACTGGGGACCTGGTTACAAAGGGTTTTGAGAGAGGGGGCACGGGAGCCGTGGTGTACTGGTTCAAATGTGATTGCAGGCACGGATGAGGAGAGCATCCTGACTCTGTTGACATCCCGCAGTAATGCTCAGCGCCAGGAAATCGCTGTGGCTTTTAAAACTCTGTTTGGCAGGGTAAGACCGTACGTCATCCCAAGGTAGAACTGTGAGAGCAGCTTTATCTTTTAAGACTGGTTTGAAAATCTACTGATATTCTTTTGTAAATATCATTTATTTTATGATCCTGACATCCTGTTCCCCCTTTTCTCTTTTCTGGTTTCTTAGTTGTGAGCTGTTGGTTAAGGTGCTCACCCAACTTACTTTCATGTGGCTGATTTTCCTTGCTTGACACCATAAGTCACTGAAAGATCTCATGGAGCTAACGGCCCTCTTCCCTTCTGTGTTTCATAGTCAGGATTGTTGTAAACCTGTATTGCAGCATGTTTTGTTATGACGCAGTCACAGTCTGATTCCATTGGAGGGATGTTTTAATAAATGATTTTTAATTCATTGGTTTAAATGTTCTTACTTGATTAACAACACAAAACTAAATTTGTTACTAAGTGAATTAGTACAGACATGAAAAGCTGAATGTACTTTTGTTATTCTGACAATTTTTGTTCACTATTTCGAGAAACAAAAAGGGGAAAAAAAGAAAGTATTTTAAACACAAGTTCTGTTTACCTGTGTCCTGAAACTGAAATGGATGCGAAGTACTGCTTTTATCTTTGAAATTACACAGACAAGTTCCCCATAGTAGCAACTGTCCTGCAGTAGTCAGGGACATAGTGATGAACATAATCTGTTATGTTCTGAAATACATAATCCATTATGTTTTAGAACATACTCTGTATTAGAACATAGTATGTGTTGTATTATAGTATTATTAGATATGGAGAGAAGAGAAAACATTGTTTTGTTTAGATTTAGTAGGCCAAATTTTATTCCTTGTAAAAATGCATTTATGATTTTTGGTAGGGGGGTATATTTTTGCAATAGACATGGTTCTCAGAACAGTATTTTTAAAATATTTTAGCTTACTTTAAAAATAGTTTTTAAAATCTCTGAAAGTAAGAAAAACATCTTAAAAACAAATGCCTTGACACATGAGTGTCTTTACTTTGCTCACATGGTAGGTCAGATATCAAAAGTACATCATGCCAAGCTGTAGGGAATTGTTTATCTCATGCATCTTACTTGGAGATAGCAATGTAAAGACTTCATTAGTGCAAAGGGCTGTTGTTCATGTTTAAGAAGAATCTCCTTAAAGTTTCTACCTGGTTCACAACTTTATATTTTCTGTGTCTTAGGACCTTCTGGATGACCTGAAATCAGAACTGACTGGAAAATTTGAAAAATTAATCGTGGCTCTGATGAAACCCTCTCGGCTTTATGATGCCTATGAACTGAAGCATGCTCTTAAGGTAAAAAGATATGTGCAAGGAACATTCTTGTCATGAACAATATTATTTTGTGTTGATAATTACTTGATGGTGTTTTTTATATTAAAACAAACTGATTTCACTGAGGATTTCTTGAACAACAGAATTGTAGGAGGCAATAAGAAAAGGAGGGAAAAAATGACATGTATATTATTTAACCCTTTTGTATAGTTAACTCAATAATAGTGTTTTTTTTTTAATTTTTAATATATTTTACAGACTTTTATGTTTTATTTCATGCTTGTTTCCTAATTTTGAGATATGTTTTCAAAATGTTACAGATTAGTTATTCAGTCCTTTAGTTTGGAAAGTGAAAGTGAAGTCGCTCAGTCGTGTCCGACTCTTTGTGACCCCATGGACTGTAGCTTACCAGGCTTCTCCAGGCCATGGGATTCTCCAGGCAAGAATACTGGAGTGGGTGGTTTGGAAAGTTACCTGATCAGGAAACAATATTGTCAACAGTTTTAGCTTAAAAGATGAAGTTTTGAAGTGAAGAGAACTTTGGGACTTTGAGATAAGAAAGATTTTCTAGTACCCTTTTGTACTTTTCTGTACTTCTGAATACTAAAATGAAGCAGCTGGTAAGCTTGATATAATTTAATTGTAGCAAGTAACTTAAATGTATATTCCCTTGCTTCCTGTTTGGAATGTTGTATAAAATACGGCTACATTGAATCATTTGTTTATGTTTAGGGGAGTGGAAGTAACTCAGCCCTTAGTATCCGGGTTTTGCATGAGCAGACTGAAATTAACAACTAGATCATCATGTAGCTCAGGTGGAGGCAAGAGAGGGCTTGTCAAGTTAGAGCCTTTCCATGCTGCTTCATTTTCTTACAGTGATTCTCTGGAATAAAGAAAATCTTTTTTCAGCCTTCTGAAATGTTACTGAAAGTGAAAGTGAAGTCGCTCAGTCGCGTCCGACTCTTTGCGACCCTGTGGACTGTAGCCCACCAGGCTCCTCAGTCCATGGGATTCTCCAGGCAAGAATACTGGAGTGGGTTGCCATTTCCTTCTCCAGGGGATCTTCCCGACCCAGGAATCGAACCCAGGTCTCCCTCATTGCAGGCAGACGCTTTAACCTCTGAGCCACCAGTAGCTAAAATTTTGCCAGAGCATAAACCTAGTTTTTTTCAGTGTTTCATTTTTGGTAAAGAAACAGAAATATAAAGAAATCAAGTCTTCAGTATGTTATCTTTTAAAATTAAGTTCAGCTGCGTCATTGCTTGTATCTTCTAGTTTAGCGATGTAGATAAGACTTCTATCAGGAAGGAGAACAAACTACAATTACTCTTCAGAACTACAGACAGCAAGTGCCAGTTCCTTTATACTGATCCAATAACTGGTTCCTAATAGCTACGCCATGGTACATTTAATGTTACCTTCATTATAGAATTTCCCTGTGATCCAGAGAGCACTTAATTTGAGGGCAGAGCTGCTTATGCTTTGAGGTATATGACTTAAGTATCAATGTTCATCTGTGTAAATTTATGTAAATTTTTCATTTTAATATTTTACTATTTTTATTGTTTCCTGTTTCCTTAAAATGTTTCATTTTTAAACTATTTAGAATTAAACTGATAAAATTACAAATTTATGTGATCTGTTATATTTTATGTATACACATAACATACAATAAACATTTTTTATTAGACAAAAAATGATAAAATTGTCTTTAGAAAGAAAATTAATATGAAATTTTGTATTTCTATAACTAATAGAACCCATATACAAGAAGTGAATGTTATGTTGGATAATATTTCTGTATTTTTGCAATTTGAATAACAGCTATTCTGGGAAAATCACTTTCTTTTTAATCTTATTAGCATTTTTTTTTCATTCTATAAAAAATAAATCTCCAAACAGGGAGCTGGGACAGATGAAAAAGTCCTGACAGAAATCATTGCGTCAAGGACACCTGAAGAACTGAGAGCCATAAAACAAGTTTATGAAGAAGGTAAGTGTTTCGAATTATATTTCCCTTCGTTTTTACTGTCACTGTTTCATTTCTCCAAAGTAAATGCAGTTCTTTAGAGTTCCAGGAGGTAGGCCATACACAAATGGATGAGTGAATGAATGAGTAAACAGATAAGCGACAATTCAAAGTAGTTTCTCTTTCAGGAGGAAAAGACTGCCTTTTTTCTGTACCTGTAACTATTTTAATATTTGTAGAAACCTTCTGATGAGGATGGAGCTCATTTTCACACAGGATTTATAGTCAGTGTAGGAATATACAGGTTGTCTCTTTTGCACTAAATTTAAGATGTAAGTGGTCTTTCTTCTTTAAAAACATTGCTTTATGTTAGTAGAAGTTAAAAGTTACTGAAAAGGAAACCTCGCCCAAATCAGAGGTGATATTGTCTGAGTACATGTATGTTGTTTTAGCTAAGCACAGTACTTGACTACTCTGCATTTTGACTTTTCTTTTTTTTAATAAATTTGTGTGTGTGTAAAAAATCTTTGATTTGATCTGAAGCATATCCTGTAAATGGAACCAAAAGAATGTAATGAAAAGTAGAAGCAGAGTTCTTTTCTCATCAGATTTTTCCCTAGAGGACTCTGCCCTCTGCCTGGCTGAGGAGAATCAGACCATCCAGGCTGTCAGCCCAGTCAGCAGGCCTCCAGGCCTAGTACCTGCAGCTTGGAAAACAGGTTCCTGTCTCGCCATTAGTTTGTTCATCTTAGAAATGACACTGGAACCCAGCTACTTAGAACTGTGAACTCTGTGGCAACTAAATAATGACCTTTTGAATTGCTGGATCTTCCTTTCCTGCTCCTGTTTTTATTGTTGGATAGGGCCAAGCCACTAAAGCAAAGGGGATATATGTATCTCAGGGGATATATGTATCACTGTTGATTCTTACCTGGTATAATATTCAGCTGTCTCTTTCCGGGGATGTTGACACTGATGGGTGAGCCTTTGTACTGCTGGATGGCAGATGTGGTGCCGAGAGGATAGTAGCTGTGTGTGGTCCGTCCATTCCCTGTGTTCGTGTCCCCCTGCTCTGTGTCCAGCAGTGAACTGGCTGTCATGAAGGATGCAGAAGATGCTCCTGTCCTCAAGGAGTTTGCAGTCTGTTTCTGATGTGACTTAGAAAAACGTCAAGAGTTAAAGGCTAGTAAAGGTCAAAACGTGTTTAATGCAAGAATTCACTCAGGGAAGAGAAGTCATAGTGGCTTTGGGTGTTGAGGGAGGCTTCACAGTGTAGTCGGACACTGAGCCAGGGCTTCCAGGCGGGATGGGCTTTGCATGGGTGAAGTGGGCATTTTCAGTCTCATGCACCCGCTGAGTGCCGTGGTATGGAGACAGGGTTGAGGGACAGAGAGAACCTGACTGGTGGGGGCATATGCCCGTCCACAGTGGAGATAGGCTAAACGGAACAGCTGCAGTCAGCCTCTGTTTCAGGTGGTCTCGTACGGCTAGAGTAGAAGCTTGGGCATGCCTCAAAGGCACTGTAAGCTCCTGAATGGATGGTGGGGGGACAAAAGGGACAATTGAGGGAGGGGGGAGACTTGAGACTGATTAGGTAGCTGTATTGGGGGAGGTAAGCTGGCCAATTGTGGCTCAGCCTGGGTTGGTGGGAGGTATGAGGCAAATACATCAGAAAGAGGAGAAATATTTAAAAGCATTTGATGGTTGATTATATATGTATAGGTGTTGGAGTAAAGGAAGGAATAAAAAATTCCATCAAAATTTTTGTATTTGAGCAACTGATTGAAATAAATATATATCTCTTTTGTACTTCTAGAAGGAGAAGTTTCAAGCTTTTAGTTTGTCTCCTTTCAAATAACGAAGTATTTAAATGCCTTGGAGTAACACCTTCAGTGGGCATAGTGGTAAAGCATCTGCCTGCCAGTGCAGGAGATGCAGGGATGATCCCTGGGTTGGGAAGATCCCCCGGAGAAGGAAATGGCAACCTACTCCAGTATTCTTGCCTGGAGAATTCCATGGACAGAGGAGCCTGGTGCAGTATCATCCATGCGATTGCAGAAGACTCCATTAGCGACAGACTTTCACTTTCAGTACCTTCTGTAGCTGTTCCTTTAATAGCAGCTGGTAGAGAGACAGTGAAAGGTGCCTCTGGACTTGTGCAAATCCTCGTTCTCCCCTTTGCTGTGGTTTTATGTTGAACAGCTGGAAATAGAGGGGGGAGGGACATATTTAAAAATATCCCTGCTGTCTCTCAGAAATAACTCTGTTGCAGAGGAGAAATGTCCTGTTAGGGAAAAGCCATTCCCAAAGGAAAAAAATTCAGAATATTAGACAGTGGGAGACCTTAGGAAATGAATCATGTAAAATATTTGAAAGGAAAGCAAAGCAAAAATTTGAAGTTAAGATTGATTATATTTTAGAAGCTTCCCAGCATCATCCGGTATCTACATAACTGCATTGGTTGAGAGCATTTCTAAAAGACTAAGTCATGATTTAGGTTTGAACCAAATGCTTTTGAGAGACTGTTTTCATCCAGCCTCTCACTCCAAGCATTTACCAGTCTGTAGAGCACTCAGAGAAGGATAAACTATTATGCTAATTAAATATTTCTTCTTTCATGTCTCCCATTTGACTCATGTGGCAAGATACTCTTTTCCAGTTGACAGAAGCTGTAAATAAGTGACGTTATTCTGTTGCAGAGTACGGCTCGAGCCTGGAAGATGATGTGGTGGGGGACACTTCAGGGTACTACCAGAGGATGTTGGTGGTCCTCCTTCAGGTATTGACTAGAGGCTATTTGTGGTTTGACTAAAAATCGAAAGCTGGACAAGTCTGAAATTGGTTAAGTAAGGTCACTTAAAATTCTTGTAATTATTTCTGGTACTTGCTTGATTCTGGCTGTGTGGTGCCAGTGTGTGTTTGTATTTCAGCATATCTGACCTGAATTCTTAATAGCTAACTCATAGTTGCTTCTTTTTTTTTAATACCACTATCCTCTTTTATTCATAGATTTTTAAAACCAAAAGGGTTAGGTTGGTTTGGAACAGTGCTTGTGTGATAATCTAAAATATTGCAGAATTGGTAAGATCTTAATAAAAGCATATTGTTCCTAAGAGAAAAAGCTCTATGTGCATAACCATCTGGTGGAGCTATTGTGTTTTTTGAATGAAAATGCTCATGTCATCCAATAACGTGACGTATCTCTTCTAGGCTAATAGAGACCCTGACGCTAGAATTGATGAAGCACAGGTTGAACAAGATGCTCAGGTAAGTGCGACTTAGGTGATGACATAAATGAAAAGAAAACCATGCTAATGGAAAACCATAACGTCTTATGCTGCCTGCTAAGTCACTTCAGTCGTGTCCAACTCTGTGCGACTCCATAGACGGCAGCCCACCAGGCTCCCCCGTCCCTGGGATTCTCCAGGCGTGAACACTGGAGTGGGTTGCCATTTCCTTCTCCAGTGCATGAAAGTGAAAAGTGAAAGTGAAGTGGCTCAGTCGAGTCTGACTCTTTGCAACCCCATGGACTGTAGCCTACCAGGCTCCTCCATCCATGGGATTTCCCAGACAAGAGTACTGGAGTGGGGTGCCATTGCCTTCTCCATAACATCTTATAATAGCATCTGAAAGTAACCGAATGGGTTATTTACGAATCACAAGACACATGTAAGTCAGTGTCGCTCATTTTGATCTAGACCACAAGGTATTTTATCCCAAAGCTGAAACAGAAAAAATTGCATATAAATATTGAATTCCTCCTGGATGTGTTACTTTTCTTTAGATTATGGAACACTTCCAAAATAGAGAATTTTACAGGAAAACCAGGTGTTATGAATGCTACCGGCAATGTGGCAGCCAGTTTCTTGGCAGGAAAGGGCAAACAAGAAAAAATAAAGTATTTTAGTGATACATGGTGTTTTATTACGTAAGAGATGACACATTATTGTAGTATTTGAAGATTCCATCTCCTTTTCCTTGATAGAATTGTAAATGGAATTGTCCTTTCGTCAGTTGCTCTTCAGCGACTCCCTAATGAAATTTTTGTACCTAAGTTGCTTTTAAATCCCATTATAGTCTGAATGTGGTTTGTAAAGTAGTCAAATGTAGGAAATAAGTGCTGGGAAATAAGTAGTCAAATGTAGGAAATAAGTGTTGGGAAATTTGAAACACGAGACCCGAACACTGGAAAATGTTAATAAAGGAATTACCTTGGTTCCTAGAAGCACATACCAGAGTCCTGTCTCTCCAGGCACATTTCCCGTGTAGGCTTACCTCGGAGATAGTCTGGGTTTGCTTCTGGACCGCCACCCTAAAGTGACTATCAGAATAAAGCAAGTTAGAGAAATTGTCCTGCTTTCTCAGTGCAAATAAAAGTTATGTTTACACGATACCTCAGTAAGTGTGCAGTAGCATTATATCTAAAAACAGTGTATCTCCCTGAAATGAACAGTGCTCGAGCTCAGTTGCAAAGTTGTGTTCAACTCGTTTCGAACCAATGGATTGTAGCCTGCCAGGCTCCTCTGTCTATGGGATTCTCCAGACAAGGATACTGGAGTGGGTTGCCATTCCCTTTTCCAGGGAATCTTCTCAACCCAGGGATTGAACTTGTGTTTCCTGCGTTGGTAGGCAGATTCTTTACCACTGTGCCACCTGGAAAGCCCTAAATAAAAATACTTCATTGTTAAAAAAATGCCAAAACAACTACATAGTAACATCAAAGATCACTGATCACACATCACCGTGACAAACATAATAATAATGAAAAAGTTTTAAAATGTTGTGAGAATTACCAAAATGTGACCCACAGAGACAAAAATGGGCAAACATTGTTGGAGAAATGGTTCTGGTAAACTTGCCTGACTCCGGGTTGCTTACAAACCTTCAGTTTGTGAAAAATGAAATATCTGTAAAGCATGCAGTAAAGAGGTATGCCTGTAATAAAATGCAAAATTTTGATTGTTAGATATTCACCATTGAAAGAGAAAAAGCTATATTCACTCCTCCAGTTGACTGTTCACTGTGAAGCAGCCTTTGGATGTGTGATCTGACTTTGTTAATAGAAAAGAGGAGAACGTTACTCTAATCTAAATTGGGTCGATATCATTATGATGTTAGGATGCTATCATCTCTGTGTGTGGCGGGAGAAGGAAAAGGAAAGGAATGTATGCGGGGGGATGTCTGAAATATTTGACGTTTTCCTCATTATCCCTTATAAAATGCAAACCTGTTGTGTCCCATCTTTGTTTAAAACCTTAAAAACCTTCAGTGGAGCTGAGTGTCTGCAGGATAAAGTTCAGGCCCCTAAATGTGGTTTTGTCATCTGTCTCTCGCTTTCTTACGCCTCCAGCTTTCTCCTCCCGCCCTGCCTCCGCTCAGTCACCTTTCCTCCTCAGGGCTCAGCCCTCCTGTTGGCTCCTTGCAGGTCACCCTGCCCGACACCCAGGCGTCCCAGGTGCTCCTTGCAGGGAAGACGGGAGCATCTCAAGCTTCCTCTCACGGCCGTGCCACCTGACCTGGAAGCTGCCTGTTGACCTGAGTGCCCACCCAGGGCATAGGGTTAGCACTCAGTAAAGAACTGATGAGTGAGCCAGTGTGTAACTCTAACATAGAGGCATCATTTCTCGTCTATAAATGAGGAAGATGAAGCTCAAGGGTTTGAGAAACAAGCCCGTGGCCCCCACTGAGTCGCAGTGGAGCTGGAATTTCCACCTGGGCTTCTCTGCCTCTGAAGCCCTTCCTCTCTCACTAGACCACAGTCTTGCTGTTCTTACCTGTTAGTTCCTCTCTCTTATTTCTCCCTCCCCAAAATGTGCTTATTGAAATAGATTGGAAGGAAAGATCTAGCTTCGCCTTGGCCTTGAGGGAACAAAGCTGATGCAGCCCGCACACTCGTGCTCCCCAACGTTAGGGCTTTGAGTGGCTGAGATGAGCCCTGTGGCGTTGTGTGCGGTTCTGTAGGAGCCGTGCTGGTCACACTCTGAGTCTCAGGAGTGGAGTCCTGGCTGCTGCTTAGGGCCCGTGGGCACCATGAGAGGAGCAGCCTCAGCCGTCTCTGGGGCCCGCAGCAAGGCCTGCGTTAGCGGGCGGGGCCCTGCTGGTGTGATGGGAGCCCTGCTGCGAGGTGAGGCCACGGAGTGCGAACTGGACATTCTCACCTCCGTTTCACTGATTGCTCTGCTCGGAGCACGCACTGTAGAGGTGCTTCTCAGACTTGCAGTGTGCCTGTAAATCCCTTGAAAGTGAAAGTGTTAGTCACTCAGTGTCTGACTCTGTGCGACCCCCCCATGGACGGTAACCTGCCAGGCTCCTCTGTCCATGGGATTCTCCAGGCAGAAACACTGGAGTGAGTTGCCGTTTCCTTCTCCAGAGGATCTTGCCAACCCAGGGATTGAACCCCGGTCACCTGCATTGCAGGCAGATTCTTAACTGTCTGAGCCAGGGGAAGCCCTAATGAGAACTTCAGATTTCATAGTTCAGAGTAATCCAAGACATCTAAAGGGCCCTTTCATAAGCTTTTGAATTTTTTTCTCTGCTGATAGCTGGCATCAAGAAGATTCGTATTATTTCAGGAATTTGGTAAGCCTCAGTGAGTCATTCACCTGGCAATTGAACATTCTGTAGATAATTCGCTTGTTTAAAAAAACATTTTTAGTATCTTGATCTGATTTTACTTCTTCCCACACCAAATCTTTATTTTATACTTTCTGTGGAGAGAAAGTTGAGCTCTTAAAGGAAGGAGGGACAAGGAAATCAATATTTATTGAATTCCTCCTATTGATTGCCTAACACTGTTCCATGAATTCATCATGTGAGCTATAGAATCCCCATCAGTAACTATAGAAACAATATTCTTGTGTAGATGAAGACACTGAGGCTTAAGGAGCGATTAAGAATTCATCTAACATAAATAAATACAAACACAGATAAATACAAGGCCCAGGTCTTTTTCTGATTCCTAAACCTCTGTATTTTTTACGGGAATCGGAGGTTATCACACTGCTTGGGGGAACTGAAAAGCCCCTTAGAGAAGCAGGAGAGTGAGGAGGTGTGAGGATCCCTCAGCTAAAACAGCCCCATGGATATTGGGCCATTTTAACCAGATGACACCACCCTTTTGGCAGAAAGTGAAGACGAACTAAAAAGCCTCTTGATGAAAGTGAAAGAGGAGAGTGAAAAAGTTGGCTTAAAGCTCAACATCAGTAAACGAAGATTATGGCATCTGGTCCCATCACTTCATGGGAAATAGATGGGGAAACAGTGTCAGACTTTATTTTTGGGGGCTCCAAAATCACTGCAGATGGTGATTGCAGCCATGAAATTAAAAGATGCTTACTCCTTGGAAGGAAAGTTATGACCAACCTAGATAGCGTATTCAAAAGCAGAGACATTACTTTGCCAACAAAGGTCCGTCTAGTCAAGGCTATGGTTTTTCCAGTAGTCATGTATGGATGCGAGAGTTGGACTGTGAAGAAAGCTGAGCACCGAAGAATTGATGCTTTTGTACTGTGGTGTTGGAGAAGACTCTTGAGAGTCCCTTGGACTGCAAGGAGATCCAACCAGACCATTCTAAAGGAGATCAGCCCTGGATGTTCTTTGGAAGGAATGATGCTAAAGCTGAAACTCCAGTACTTTGGCCACCTCATGCGAAGAGTTGACTCATTGGAAAAGACTCTGATGATTGGAGGGATTGGAGGCAGGAGGAGAAGGGGACGACAGAGGATGAGATGGCTGGATGGCATCACCGACTCGATGGATGAGAGTTTGGGTGAACTCTGGGAGTTGGTGATGGACAGGGAGGCCTGGCGTGCTGCGATTCATGGGGTCGCAAATAGTCGGACATGACTGAGCGACTGAACTGAACTGAAAGAGACTATGGAGTTTTATCATATATAATTGAGCAACCCATTCCAGTATTCTTGCCTGGAGAATCTCGGGCGAGGGAGCCTGGTGGGCTGCCGTCTGTGGGGTTGCAGAGAGTTGGACATGACTGACGCAACTTAGCAGACTTAGCAGCAGCATCGAGCAACTACTGAGCAAGCATAACACACATCACAGACCGCTTCCTGGCCTATAAATGGGTGGTGTCTGAGCAGTGAGGCAGTTAGAGCTCTCGGCCACACATGTCTTTGCTCTTGTTGATTGCTGGTCATGGTAGACACTGTGAACACATTTATCCTAGCACTGTTGTCTGGCTTCATTGTTTTGTGCCATTAATTTGCTGCAGCAGAGTTCAGTGGTGAGCTTTGAGGTGGCTCCAAGCTTAGTGAACTGAGTTTCAGAGTAGGAAATATTAGAATTGAAATATAAATAGGAGTCAGGCAAATTAATATTCAGGGAATACAGCACATGTGTGATTAAGAACCTGGAAATGAGACGCGAGAACAATTTATTAATTGATTTTTTTTTTATAGGCTTTGTTTCAGGCTGGAGAACTTAAATGGGGAACAGATGAAGAAAAGTTTATTACCATCTTTGGAACACGAAGTGTATCTCACTTGAGAAGAGGTGAGTGATAAAAATGTGTATGGATACAGGTACTTTGATTAATTTTGAAAGTAAAGAGCCAGTATGCCAAAATACCTGATGCATAACAGGCTTTTACTGAATGAATCTGGTTTGGTTTTTTCTTCCTTTGGTGACCTTGGGAAATCTCATAATTCTCTTTGCTGCCATTGTACGTTTTAGAAAACTCGAGACCCTTATTCTGCTCTTTGCTCTCAGGGTAACGAGGGAGATAGGCCACTAGACTGTTCCTCGTAGTCACACATCACTGAGCTGTAGGAGGTACCTCAGCTCCGCTCTGGATTTTCATCGGTCTTTCTAGCGTGTGGTAGAGTTCAGCTGCGAGTAGCAGGGAACCCTGCTGAGAGTGGCTTTAAGGTGGGGCTCTCTGTCGGGCGTTGCTTGGCTGGTTTGGCAGGACCCAGGCTCTTTGTGCTTGCTGTTCGGCTGTTCTCTGCTCTGGTTCTCTTTCTCATCTCCGTACCTCATTGTCACAAGATGGCTGATGTTGCTCCAAATGTTTTCGCAGCAAGAAGACAAGGGTAAACTAATCCTATTCATTCATTACTTTTAGTTAATAAGGAAAGAGAAAGATTTTTCAGAATCCTCTCCAGCAAATTTACCTTTGGGTCTTATTGGTTATAACTAGTGGGAAATGAGTGAACAAAGAACATTTATAATCTGTTGTTTTGAGCTTGGTACATTGAGACTCTGAGCAAAATCAAGGTTTGTCAGCAAGGATAAAGGGGAAATTTGTGTTTGGTCGGACAGTACCTGGGTAGAGTAAATGTCTTCTTTCTGGAAAGAGTGGTTCCTATGTGATTAAGAAATTGTCTTCATGTTTTCTAGTGTTTGACAAATACATGACTATATCCGGGTTTCAAATAGAAGAAACCATTGACCGGGAGACTTCTGGCAATTTGGAACAGCTTCTCCTTGCTGTTGGTAAGTAATTTTATAATGTATATAATATTCATGGTGTTAAGAGCTAAAGTATTTCATTCAGTTGAAGCTATATGTAAAAAATAACCATCAATTTCTTTATATAAAAAGAGAGCTTAGTCATGACATATGGGTGAAGCAAACTTCTAGATTTCCAATTCAGAATCAGCTTTGATGTTGCAAAAAAGTGAAGTATCTGGTTATTTCATTTTATCTTATGGAAACACTAAGAGAATTTTTTTTTAGAAATCACTTTGAAGTGGTATTAAAAATATTACTATTTCATTGTGAACTTGAAGTATGGGTATTATCTCAAGAGGTAAACATTTTTCTTGTAAATGTTATTTTTGATACCTGTGGAGTTTTTTCTTTAGAATACCACTGTCACAGTTTTGAAGCATACTGAGAAGTTGGGGTCTGATTTAGAAAAAGTATCTTTGCTATAATGGAAAATGTGATAGTGGTTATTAACCTGAGTAAATAGTTTAGAATTTTATTTTAGCTAAATATTCACAATAACGTGGAAAATTGGAGGCCGAATTTGTGCATTTTACTGTAGCATTATTACATACTCTCCAGATCCAGGGAAAATCAAGTTTGTGAGTTTGCTGTAGTCCCAGTTTTCATGAGTTTGGAGTGAACCTCTGTCTGCTGTTGGTTCCAAGTATATGGTGTTGAGCTGAAGTTTTTGTGCTGTCTTCTGGAAAAGAAGCTCAATGTGTGCACGAACCAGCAGTAACAGTAGCCTTTCATTTCAATCTGTAGTTAATGAATCTTAATAGAAATCTTTTAGATGGTCTGTTCAAAATAGAATGCACAGAAAAGTTATGACAGTTTTAGTTACCAGTGGCTGTTTTTCTTAAGCATTGGAAAAGAGAAAATACAGCCTCCAGTCAGCGATTTGTTATTTTTGTGTATTAAGTGTTCCTGTTCTTTTTTTGGCCATACCATGCAACTTGTGGGATCTTAGTTCCCCAACCAGGGACTGAACCCAAGCCTTTGGCAGTGAGAGCACGGGGTCTTAACCACTGGGCCACCAGGGAATCCCCTGTTTTTGAATATTAAGGAACTTCTGTGTGATAGTTTCTGGAACTAGTGGACTTGGTTCTGAGGAGTCCTGACATACAGTAGATGTGTACATGTTCAGCGAAGGTGCTCTTCTCTTTGGGTGTTTCTACCAAACAGGCAAGTCTCATTCTGCTCTGTGTGAATCCTGGATGTTACAGAATACACAGGGAATACCTAGATTAAGATTCCAGGCAGCTGGTCTGAGGTTTGCCAGAGTACATAGGGTAATGGTGTGCATTGTTTGCTTGAATATATTGAAGTGAAAACTCCTAGGAGATTTGTATAATTTGGGGGGATGAAGAAGGTTATGGCTTAACAGCGCAGGCTGCCAAAACTTTGGCAGAAAGGTGGTCATAGCAGAAAGGGGATGAAAACCGTGCAGCAGCCCTGTGCCGCGTGGCTTTCTGTGTAGACTTCAGAACTCTGAGGAGAACTCAAGCCACTGTCTCTGGAGATGCTCTGTAGCAAGGAAATCAGGGCAGCTTGTGAATGAGCAGCTCTTTCACCTGTGTTACTTTCATGCTTGTGTTTAAGAAGAGCCATAGGCATGAGGCACCTTTGATTTTAATTACTTCGTCCTTTTCACATTAAAATAGCACGTGACCATTATATTCATTTATTTTCTTAGTGAAATCCATTCGCAGTATACCTGCCTACCTTGCAGAAACCCTCTACTATGCTATGAAGGTACGTGCATGCCTTGAATCTTCTAAATTATCTAATATGTTTTAGAGAATAGACCTTGAGGTTTTTTTTTTTTTTCCCTCGTTAAAACAGGTGGTAAATTCTACTAATTGTTTTACTTTATTGACTCGCCCAACTCAGGAGAATTTGATGCTATAATTGACATTTTTAAACAATGCGTGTTTCTCTTTTTCTTTTTCAAAGGGAGCTGGAACAGATGATCATACCCTCATCAGAGTTGTGGTTTCCAGAAGTGAGATCGATCTGTATAACATCAGGAAGGAGTTTAGGAAGAATTTTGGCACCTCTCTTTATTCCATGATTAAGGTAGGAAAACCTTGCTTTAAATTATGTTTGGAAATCCTCAGCAAGACAATAAATAGCGTGGAAGACATGGATGGGAGAACCCGATTCTCCTGTCACCTTTAAAATTCGAGTTGCGTGAATAGAGCTCTGAGGCACAGAATTTGGCCTAGTGTCTCCTGAAGTGCAGATGCTGGCTCCCGGGTGAAGCGTTGGCTCTCGGTGAGGCTGAGGCTCCAGGTGAGCTTAGGAGTGTTATTTAGTAGTGGTGACAGATGACTCACTAGATCCAGTCTTGTCCACAGTGATGTTTGTTCTTTCTGCCTTTTATCAGTTCCAGCTATCTTTATCAGTTTCTCCTTTCTTTTATTAATGTATCAGTCTTTTCTTGCTTGCCTGTTATCACCTGGTTTCTAGTACTGGTTCATAGTTCAGCAAGGAACCAAACAGGTCATATTAGGTATAAGTAAATTTCATGCATTGGAGAAGGAGATGGCAACCCACTCCAGTGTTCTTGCCTGGAGAATCCCAGGGACGGGGGAGCCTGGTGGGCTGCCGTCTATGGGGTCGCACAGAGTCGGGCACGACTGAAGCGACTCAGCAGCAGCAGTAAAGAGCTTAAGTATTGCTATCATTTTTGTTCTTTTCAAAGCAAGGGACACTGGTTTGTGATTAAATTTGGCTTAAGCCTTCTGAGTTTTTCTTTCTTTTCCCTTCCTCCTTGCTCCCCTTCATTCCTTCCCTCCTTCCTTCCTGTCTCTATCTTTCTGTTTGATAAAGGGGAGTGTACTGCTGCTGCTAAGTCGCTTCAGTCGTGTCCAACTCTATGCGACCCCATAGATGGCAGCCCATTAGGCTCCTCTGTCCCTGGGATTCTCCAGGCCAGGGTACTGGAGGGGGTGCCATTGCCTGAGTTGTGTGCAAAGCAGTGTTTCAGTTGAGCAAGCTTTTTCCTTGTGTGTGTTTGTGAGATGTGGCTCGGCTGATGGGCACTACAGAGTCCTCCCGGTGACTCAGAGCTTGAAACATAACTGATCACACATACCTGTGCGTGGGACAAGCAGAGGCAAAATGTACCTTGCCCTCCTGTCTGAGGCAAAGCCATACAGCCAGGCAGTCCAGTGTGGCCCACAACCCCCCATGGCCAGACATATACTGTGTGACAGAGACATAAGTTTGTTCAGAAAGCTTGAGTTGAACATGGTTATAAAAGCTTCCCTGTTCTCTGTGTTAATTGAGGGGAGAACACACTTCACTGTCTTAGATAGGACTGAGCTTTTAAGGGGTAAAATTAAAAGGTAAACATCAGTCTCATCAGTAGGATACTCTCTAAAACATCCCTGATGTGAAATCACTCGGAGAAAAGTCGTATGAATAAAACATGTTACCAGATCTGTCTTAATGTTTTCTTTTCTGTGGCTTCTGTGAGTCATGAAGGTTAACGGAGTGCATTTGGGTTTCAGGGGGACACGTCTGGGGACTATAAGAAAACCCTCCTGCTGCTCTGTGGAGGCGAAGATGACTGACAGGAGCCTGGGGAGCCGCCCCACGCCGTGTCCGCCCGGCACCACTGCCTTCTGCAGCGCAGCTCACCACACTCTGCACGCCAGTGCTGAGCACACTGCCTTACTCACGCTAGCATGCTGTGGCCAAAACATAAATGTTGTAGAAGAATGTAGCAGCGCTCCTTTCTGATCTTTAGTTAAGATCTTTCTCTTTAACTGTTGTAGCACCAAAGTGTACTTATGTTACTAGGACTAAAGTCTGAATCGTTTATATTTTCCTGTAAGAGGCAGACTGCTTTCACCCTTTTTTAAAAGCTTCATTTATATTAAATTGATAACCATATTACCTTAGTCAGAGCCTTAGCCTTGAAATTGTGAACTCCTGGAAGTGTTATTAATCAAGTTTGCTACCAAGTTAAACCAAAAAAATTGTAATGGTTGCAATCAAAAGATTAGTGAGTAATAAACATTTCCGTCTTCCTGAATTTCTCGTGGTGGGTGTATGTCTAGAAAACTTATTTGATTTACATATTGAACAAGGATATATTTGTTTCAGGCTGATCAGTTGACAGTGTTATCAGTTGACCACTGAATTGTCGAAAGTTTTTAAAAGTTGACTTTTGGTTGAAAAGCATGAAATACAACACTGCAGAATGGATTTCCTGTGCAGTAGGGGATGGGAGGAGTTGAAGTGGGGCACTTCCCTGGTGACTCAGACGGTAAAGCGCCCGCCTGCCAGTTTGGGAGACATAAGAGATGCTGGAGTGGGGAAGATTCCCTGGGACACCCACTGGCTACCTACTCCAGTATTCTTGCCTGGAGAATCCCCTGGACTCTCAGAGGAGCCTGATGGGCTGCAGTCCATGGGGTTGCAGAGTCAGACACAAGTTACCCACTAAGCACATGCATAGCATCTAATAAGCCGTTAAGCATTCTCATTTACTGGTAGCACGTTTACGTGGGCATCAGTTAAAGCAGTGCTAACACTAGTTGCTTATTGGGAAAGGTTGATTTAAAAACTTAAACTAAAAAACAAAACCCAAACATTCCTGATGTGAAAGTCACTCGGAGAAAAGTCATATGAATAAAACATGTTACCAGATCTGTCTTAATGTTTTCTTTTCTGTGGCTTCTGTGAGTCATGAAGGTTAACGGAGTGCATTTGGGTTTCAGGGGGACACGTCTGGGGACAGCCCTCCTGCTGCTCTGTGGAGGCGAAGATGACTCATGTGAGCCTGGGGAGACGCCCCACACTGTGTGTATCTTGTCCATCTGTACATCTTAAGTAGAAAAATGTTTATTCAGATCCTCTGTCCATTTTTAAATCAGATTGTTTTTTGTTGTTACTATTATTTGAGCTCTTCATATATTTTGGATATTACCCTCCAATATTTTGGATATTAGCCCCTTATCAGGCATAGGATTTGCAAATATTTTCTCCCATTTGTTGGTGGCCTCTTAATTTTGTTGATGGGTTCCTTTGCTGGGCAGAAGCTTTTCGACTGATGTAACCCCACATGTTTATATTTGCTTTTGGTGTCCAGAAAATCACCACCACGACTGATGTCAAGGAGGTGGCCATCCATGTTTTTCTTCTGGGAGTCTTGTGGTTTCAGGTCTCGCATTCACGACTGTAATCCGTTCTGAGTTACGTCCTATATATGGTGTAGGTCCAGTTCTACTCTTTTACACGTGGTGTCCAGTTTTCCCAGCACTGTATCCTGGAGAATATTCTTTCCCTATTATATATCCTTGGCTCCTTTGTCGAACGTTAATAGACCATATATCCCTGGGTTTATCTCCGTGCTTTCTAGTCTGCTGTGTTGATCTGTATAAACTATATGTCTCTTTTTATGCCAATAGTTGGTGTTAGTCACTCAGTCGTGTCCGATTCTTTGTGACCCCGTGGACTGTATACATCAGGCTCCTCTGTCTGTGGAATTGTCCAGGCCAGAATACTGGAATGGGCTGCCATTCCCTTCTCCGGGGGATCTTCCCAACCCAGGGACTGAACCCAGGTTTCCTGCGTTGCAGGCAGATTCTTCACCCTCTGAGTCACTAGGGAAGCCCTTTTAAGCCAATGCCTTACTGTTTTGGTACCACAGCTGTATAATGTAGTTGAAAATAAGGAAGCATGTTGTCTCCAGCTTTGTGTTTCTTTTTCAAGATTGCTCTGGCCATTTGGAGTCTGTGGTTCCATAAAAATTTTAGGATTGTTTGTTCTATTTCTGTGAAAAATGCTATTGAGATTTTGATAGGGATTGCATTGAATCTGTAGATTGCTTTGGGTCACATGGACATTTTAACAGTGTTAGTTATTCAACTCATAAGTATGGAATATATATCTTTCCATTTTAACAGTATTAATTATTCAATCTATAAGTATGGAATATATATCTTTCCATTTATTTGTGTCTTGAACTTCTTTCATCAGTTTCTTAGAATTTTCACCTCCTTGGTTAAGTTTATCCCTAATTTTGTTTTTTTTTTTTGATGCTGTAGTAAATGGGATTGTTTTCTTAATTTCTGATAGTTATAGTGTATAGAAAGGCGGGGGGGGGGTTGTATATATTTTCTTTATCCTGTAACTTTACTGAATTCATTTATTCTAGTAGTTTTTGGTAGTGTCTTTAGGGTTTTCTTTTTAGTATCATGTCATCTGTAAATAATGACAGTTTTACTTCTTTCAAGCTGCTGTCTCTGAGCAGGGGGAACAGGCCAAGGATGACTGATCATAACATTCCTGTGGGACATTTGCGTGCCAAGCCCCAATGGCCACCAGAGCCAGGCAACTAGGAGGTGTCTCGTGAGCAGCAGCTTCTGTGACTGCTGCACCGGACCAAGTGTGCAAGCAGTCCTGGGAGATCCTGGCAGTCTGGGGCAAGGCGGAGTGAGTGTGCAAGCAGTCCTGGGAGATCCTAGCAGTCTGGGGCAAGGCGGAGTGAGTGTGCAAGCAGTCCTGGGAGATCCTGGCAGTCTGGGGCAAGGCGGAGTGAGTGTGCAAGCAGTCCTGGGAGATCCTGGCAGTCTGGGGCAAGGCGGAGTGAGTGTGCAAGCAGTCCTGGGAGATCCTGGCAGTCTGGGGCAAGGTGGAGTGAGTGTGCTCGGGTGAGGTTTATGGTAAGACTGTCTCAGTCTCTCCTCCCAGCTTCATTGGAGGTTTTTCCTCATTTTTCTGAGCATAGGAGTCACTTAGCTAGGAGTTTTTTATCTTTTTCATCCCCCACAGAGGAAAATTTTGCCTTCTTAGCTGTAGATTTAGTGTCCATTAGAGATGATAAATTCAAGATCCTTCTATGTCACCATTTTGAACCAGACTCTTGGTTTTTCTTCTTCTTCTGTTGATAAGGTGAATTACATCAACTGATTTTGTTGACTTAAAAAAGATACACAGCATGAGAGATGTGAGTTAAGTTTTATTTGGAGCAAAATGAGGACTGCCACCCTGGAGACAGCACCTCAGATGGTTCTGAGAGACTGCTCCAAAGAGGTGGGGTGTGGGGGAAGGTCAGTTTATGTGATTCTGGTGAAGGGAGAGTTCATGCAGTCAAGTATTTATCATACAAAAGGTTTTCTGCTAGTGATGAAGAGCTGATGTCACCATGAAGGGATTTAGTACTTTTATTGGATATGAAGAGATGCAAGCATCGGGCTCATAAAATCAGTTCCTGAAAATAACTATTTCACCAGTCCTCCTGGAGCAGAGTGCTTCATTCCTGTTGTCCACCCTGAACTCTTTTCAGGCGTGTCAAAGGTCGACAGCTGCACGCAGAGGACTCAGTCCCCACGGAGGCTGATGGCAAACGCCATTGGTGAGCGCCGGCTTTTTGTCAACAGTTTTCGATTCTTGAACATCTTGCATTCCCAAGATGGAACTGCACTTTGTCAACAATGCTTCATCATTTTTATGTATTGCTGGATTTTTTTCTAACACTTGTTTGAGGATTTTTCTGTGTTCATGTGGGATACTGGCCTGTAGTTTTCTTGAAATACATTTTTGTCTAGTTTTGATATCACAGTAAGCCTGCCCTCATAAAATGAATTGAGAAGTATTTCTAATCTATCTTGTGTGGGTTTATGTAGAACTGGTATGAAAAATTTCCTGTTTCCTTTTATGTTTGGTGTTTGGTGGGTTTGCCGCTGAAGCCTGTCATGAGCTTTCTATTTTGGGGAGAAGGGTAGTTTTAAACTACAAATTAAAATATCTGTCAACTTGAAAAAATACACACAACCTGAAAGTTGAGAGTTACGTTTTCTTTGACAGGAATTTTTAGGACCTCAAGCCTGGTCGATAGCATCTCAGGGAACCCTGAGAGAACTGTTCCAGGGTGTCGAGACAGCTGGCGGGGAGCCAGCTTATATAGAAGTCTAGCAACAACAGGCAGGTAGTCTGAATGTCAAAGGATCATTGTTAAAGAAAACCAAATACCTCAAAGAATGTAGCTCTTTTCTCTGTACAGGAAGTTGCAGGAGTCTGGGCTCACTGAGATCACTCCTTGGATATGCACCCCGGCTCTCTGGGGCCAACGCCCCGTGTTCTCACACCCTGCTATAGACATCAGATGGCATGAAGTTGTTCAGTCACTCAGTCGTGTCCGACTCTTTGTGACCCCATGAACCATAGCACGCCAGGCCTCCCTGTTCATCGCCAACTCCCAGAGTTTACCCAAACTCGTCCATTGAGTTGGTGATGCCATTCAGCCATCTCATCCTCTGTCATCCCTTCTCTTCCCGCCTTCAATCTTTCCCAGGATCAGGGTCTTTTCCAATGAATCAGTTCTTCACATCAGGTGGCCAAAGTATTGGAGTTTCAGCTTCAGCATCAGTCCTTCCAATGAACACCCAGGACTAATCTCCTTCAGCATGGACTGGTTGGATCTCCTTGCAGTCCAAGGGACTCTCAAGAGTCTTCTCCAACACCACAGTTCAAAAGTATCAATTCTTTGGCACTCAGCTTTCTTTATAATCATGAAGTTAGTGGCTTAAAATAAAACAAATTACTATCTTAAGAGTTTGAGAGGTTAGAGTTCAAAATCATTCTCACTGGGCTAAAATCAAAGGGTTGGCAGGACTGTGTCCTGGAGGCTCTGGGGAGAATCCATCTGTCTGTTCCAGCTTCTAGAGGATACCTGGATTCCTCCACGTTGGGGCCTTCCTCTGTCTTCAAAACAGCAATCAGTTCACTCCAGTTTCTGCTTCCTGACCTCTCATCTCCTTCTCTGTCTCTGACTCTCTCCCCAGCCCCTTTTTAAGGACCTCTGTTGTTTTTATACTGGGCTCGGCTGGTTAGTCTAGGCCCTCTTTCCATTTCAAAGTCACATCTGCAAAGATGTTTTTGCCACATGAGATCATGTATTCACAGATTCCAGGAATTAAGACATTGACTTTTTTTTTTTTTTTTTTTTTTTTGCTGGGAGTGGGGACATTTTACACACAGTATTTTCTCTTTGTTGGGGTAGGAATGATATTTATCCCAAGTATAAGTGAAACTTCCAAATCATATACATACCCTTAGCTAATTTAGCTGACATAGATGGGGGAAACATATTTTATTACTGGATTTTGAATGTATACTTAAGATCAAAAACCTCTGTGGATATGTTCCCCCCTCGAATGTGTGTGTTTGTGTGTACACATGCACACTTTAAGGAATCTCAGACCAGGTCTGTGACAGTCTATCTTATGTCCAGTAGGTGGTGCTGTTGGCATAAATTTACAAACTGCACTTCCACATAAACTGAGCTTGTTCATTTTTCAGCAACAGAAGATATTCCTACACATCTTCCTCCCCTCAACCCTCAGACAAAAAGTGAATGTAAAATTTAATTCCCTTCTAGGTTACTCATCTGTAGCTTGGTGGCTTAGAGTCATCTTGTTTTCCCTGGTTTAGGCAAGTCAGTGTTGTTTTCTGAAGCAGTGATTTGTTTCTCTCCCAGGATGTTTGGTAGTTAATTTAGTCTCACTTTCTCTCCTGCTAACCCTGCAATGGAGCATGGAGGACTGTCATCTTTTCCTACAGTCTTTGAATATTTTCTGTGGATGATATATATTTCTCTTCATTTTTCAACCTGACAACATTTGAAGATATAGCCGGAGGAGCACATAGAGAAAAGGTGGGCCTTCTACAGAATGAATTTGTCTTCTGGGTTTTGATATTTGAAATGGAGAAATATTTTAAAAATTTAAATTCACCTTTTTAAAACATTGGCTTTTATAGACAAATATCTGAATCTAGATTCATCACACATCCCGCAGACAAGTTTGCCCTCCCAAATTCCCTATTTGTGATAGTGGCTCTAAAATTCTTCTGACTATTCAGTCTCAAAATTTTGGAAATATTTTTATATCCTCTCTTTCTTTGTGTTTCATGTTAAATTAATTATCAAGTCCAAATAATACTTCCTTCAATATGTTTATCACATCTGCCCCCTCCTTTCCATTCCTGCTACTTCCTTATTTCTGGAACTAAGTAGCTTATTAACTTATTAAATAAAAATTTCTTTGTTTTTTAACAAAACAATAAATGGAACAATTAAAAAAGTCAAAAAAGGTGGAACTAACTATAAGGAAGAAGCCCTTATCCTTTCACTTCCCAGCCCATTCCATGCCCCAGTGGGGTGGGTTTCAAAAGCCTTAAACATTTTAATCATTTTTCGTTTAAAATTTTCCAGGAAACTTTATCCATATTTCTGATACATATATATATATATATATATACACACACACACACATTTATATATACATACACACATATAGTAAATGGCAGCCCACTCTGGTACTCTTGCCTGGAAAATCCCATGGACAGAGGAGCCTGGTAGGCTATAGTCCATAGGGTCGCAAAGAGTCGGACATGACTGAGCAACTTGTCAAACACACAAATGTGGATATATATCTCTCTATATATATCTGAGACATGGATTAGTTCAGTCGCTCAGTCGTGTCTGACTCTTTGCGACCCTATGGACTGAAGCACGCCAGGCCTTCCTATCCATCACCAGTTCCTGGAGGTTACCCAAACTCATGTCCATTGAGTCAGTGATGCTATCCAACCAATTCATCCTTTGTCGTCCCCTTCTCCTCCTGCCCTCAATCTTTCTAATCATCAGGGTCTTTTCAAATGAGTCAGCTCTTTGCATCAGGTGGCCAAAGTATTGGAGTTCTAGCTTCAACATCAGTCCCTCCAATGAACACCCAGGACTGATCTCCTTTAAGATGGACTGGTTGGATTTCCTTGCAGACCAAGGGACTCTCAAGAGTCTTCTCCAACACCACAGTTCAAAAGCATCAGTTCTTCAGCACTCAGCTTTCTTTATAGTCCAATTCTCACATCCATACATGACTATTGGAAAAACCATAGCCTTGACTGGATGGACCTTTGTTGGCAAAGTAATGTCTCTGCTTTTTAATATGCTATCTAGGTTGGTCATAACTTTCCTTCCAAAGAGTAAGCATCTTTTAATTTCATGGCTGCAGTCACCATCTGCAGAGATTTTGGAGCCCCCAAAACTAAAGTCAGGCACTGTTTCCCCTATTTCCTCTATTTGCTATGAAGTGATGGGACCAGATGCCATGATATTCGTTTACTGAATGTTGAGCTTTAAACCAACTTTTTCACTCTCCTCTTTTACTTTCATCAAGAGGCTCTTTAGTTCTTCTTCACTTTCTGCCATAAGGGTGGTGTCATCTGCATATCTGAGGTTATTGGTATTTCTCCCATCAGTCTTGATTCCAGCATGTGCTTCATCCAGCCTGGTATTTCTCATGATGTACTCTGTATAGAAGTTAAATAAGCATGGTGACAATATACAGCCTTGAAGTACTCCTTTCCCGATTTGGAACCAGTCTGTTTTTCCATGTCCAGTTCTAACTGTTGCTTCCTGACCTGCATACAGGTTTCTCAAGAGGCAGGTCTGGTGGTCTAGTATTCCCATCTCTTGAAGAATTTTCCACAGTTGTTGTGATCCACACAGTCAAAGGCTTTGGCATAGTCAATAAAGCAGAAATAGATGTTCTTCTGGAACTCTCTTACTTTTTTGATAATCCAGTAGATATTGACAATTTAATCTCTGGTTCCTCTGCCTTTTCTAAAACCAGCTTGAACATCTGGAAAAGATATGTATATGCATTCTACTTCTGCTTCATTGACTATGCTAAAGCCTTTGACTGTGTGGATCACAACAAATAGAAATTCTTAAGGAGATGGTGTTGGGGTCCTTTAATGGACCAATGGACCAGAACCTGGTGGTCTGGAGTCGACGATAAGAAAGTGAAAGAGAGAGCCGCAGGGAGGGAGAGAGAGAGAGGAAGAAAGAAAGAAAGACACGGGGACCCATGCTCTGATGGAGCAAAGGTGCTTTATTGATCTTTCTGTGAGTATATATAGGCTATTGTGCAAGAAATTTCTTTTGACAGTGATAAAGATCAGAAAACCAAACGTACAGCAACCATTACCAAGGGAACAAGAGATTAATAATGGTCACAAGTTCAGGAGACAATCCATATCTCAAGAAAGAGGATTGAGACTAAGCAGTTTTGTTGTAAGGAGAATGTTTACTGAAGGAGATTCAAGCCTGTCTCATCCTATTGAAAGGTTGTTGTTGAATCACGACGCCAGGATTCTTGGCCCCCAGAGGAGAATTCAATCCGGGGCCAGAGATAAGGCTTGATTGCTCAGAGCTTTTGTGTAACAAAGTTTTATTAAAGTATAAAGGAGATAGAGAAAGCTTCTGACATAGACATCAGAAGGGGGCAGAAAGAGTACCCCACTGCTAGTCTTCAGCTGGATGTTATATAGTCACTAGCAGTCTGTTAATGAAAGAAAGGAATGTCTCAAAACTTAGAAGGCACCAGGCCCCTCACCCATAAGATGTATTTTGGGATAATCTTGGCTCCAAATGGTTTATCTTGGGCTATAAAAGGATTAACTTGAATCTTGAAGAAGGGCAGAGCACCATACAAATAGTGTTATTTACATAGATTAGAGGAACAATATCATACTGGTTTATCAAGTAGGTTCTGAGCCCAAAAGGCGGAACCAATTGAAGACAGAGTTTGGGGTAAATGCATAGTACATTAGCATAGCTTAAGATAAACATTTCCATAAGAAAAAGGCATTGGTTAACTTTAGGTGAAACCAGGTGTCATGGCAACACAGAATTTTAAGAGAAACCTCCTTTTAAATTTGTATAGAGAAGGAAAAAATATCGCTAGTTGTTTCCTCCTGCCGCTTAAGGGAGATAAAAATGTCTGACACGTGCAGGCTATTTCCTCCATTTGGAGACCCCTGGCCTTCCTGCCTGTTACCCTCTCACTATGACCTCAGTCCTGGGAGCAGTGTGCCGCTCCACTGGTTTCTGATAACAGAAACTAATAAGGACCAGAGGATTTATGAGAAACAGCATGTAGGAATCCTCCTGTTAAACACTCCCTGACAATTCCCCCTTATTTATTTATAATATTTGTGAAAAGGGTTTTGACCATTTGAGTTTGTTTAGTTTTAACAATTTTTGCATGAAGGCAACAGTAAATGACAAATATAATTGTCAAGATAATCACCAAAATTACAGGTTTAGACCCGATGCTGTGAGTAATGCTTTGAAACCATCTGTGTGGGTCTAGCCCAGATAATTGATCAGCTAGTTGTTCAGCTAAAGTTTTCAAATTAGTGGAAGAGGATAGATTTTTAGAAAAGGTTTCAAAGATTTCTTTTTGTAATAATTGTATGTGCAGAGAGGCATTATCATGTATGTTTTGTAAATGAACTTTGATTTCTTCCCAGTTGTAGGCACTATTATTGAATTGAACAGGAGTGAGGCCTGGAGTGCTGCAATTCATGGGGTTGCCAAGAGTCAGATACGACAGAGCAACTGAACTGGACTGAACTGAACTGAACACAAAATTGAGTAGACTTCCAATCACATTTTAGCATCACCTCTTTTTGTACATCTTTTAATTGATCTCCAACCCATTTGATGGCTGTTTTTAGTTCTGTATTTCATCTTGAATATCCTCGTCTATCTGAGTGGCCCACATAGTAGGAGCATCTTTGGTCCAATTTTGGATAAAATTATGTGTTTGAATTGAGGTTTGTAAAGCAACGCCAATGATGGCAGCAGTGGTGCAAATAGCTATTAATCCCCAAATGCCCAAATCAGCCTTCCAATGAATCGTTTAGATTACCGGAGCAATTTAGTAAGTGACCGGGAAGCAAGTCCTGCCATGGGACCGTCTTCCCAGGGCCACTGGAGATTTATTGGTAACCACTGACTACGTCAAGATTGAAGAATCAAAAGAGATTCATTTCTTAAGGAAACAGAAGAGTTAAGTATATAATTTGCAATTTATACAAGTTATAGAATGTAAAGTCTTGTTGAATTGTAAACTTCCTATAGCTAGAACAAAAGGAAGGGGAACACAAGCTTGTATGAAATATGATTGATTATAATGAAAGAAATAGTTTCTGTGACTATTATTGGTCCCTGTGAAATGTCCAGTCCAAGTCCCAAGTTTCCAGATGACCCATTGTTCCGGCCCAATCTGTTTATTGAGGATGATTCGAGGATGAGGAGGGGGGCATTCCACCGTCAAGCCCCCCAAGAAGTCCTTTGTCATGGTAATACTCCATTGTAGTGTTAGTAACCTATGCTACTTGAGGAGCTTAGTCACACATAGTGTTGTTAATATCATCTGAGCAGTTAGATACCCACATACCATGGGGTCCCCAATAACAATGGTGTAATTGGCCATAAACATTAATTTCCCTAATTTAGCTTGACATTTATCTTAATAAACAGGAGTATATTTAAAGTCTTTATAAGTAAACCCCTTATATTTTAACTTTTGTCTTTTTCCTAGAGTTTTGGTAGTATTGACGTGGTTTTTATAAAAGGACAGGACAGTAAGCAATGTGTGGAAGTTCCTTTTTCGGAGCCAAGATGAAAGCCCATGTTTGTCGGCTAACATTAATACATAATTTTGTTTAGCCCATGCATAAAGGAAGGATTTCATAGCCTAGGGGAATGTTAATTAATTAGTCTTCCTTCTTCCTCAGGATGAGAGGGCCTCTCCAAGCTCCAAGGAGGGGACATATGTGTTGAGTCATTAGTGGATACGATTGGTCCTATATCTGTCCATTCTATAACCTACAATAAAAGGGGAGGTTAGGTATATAAGCCAAGTAAGTGTAATCAGTCAAGTCAGCCTGAGCAGGGAGAAGCAAAAGCAAGCAAAGCAAACATAGTGACAAAAATATGTTTAGGATTCCGAGGCATTTCCTGTTGAGAAATCAGATTTTCAGCTTGATTAGTAAGGGTTTTTATCTGTCTCCAAGTAGGAAAATCATGAGGTCGATGACGTCAAGTGCGGCCTTTTTTGGAAATTTTTAAAGCTGCCATGGCTTGTATTGGAATTTCTTTCTCTTGGAGTTTTTGTTGTTTTGTCTCTAGTTTGAATGTTAGGGCCCCCCCTTAGGTCAAATCTTCTGAAAAGGAAGCCATGTGAATTTGTTGGATCCATCTGGAGAAATAGAAGCATACTCCTTTCCCTGTAAAATTAGTTTTCTAGATTTTCATTGATAGTTAACCCATCTAGATACCAAATGGGCAAAGGAAGGGAGGTGTCTTTCAATGTCTCAAAATGTTTTTTTGCTTTTATCAAAATGTCTCTTTGTGGTAAGTTTAAAAAATTTAAAACAAATAAAGCTATATTAACAATAGTTATATAAAGAAAGGAAAGTGATAATGATGAAAACATTTCTAGGAAATATTTCAGTCCAAAAACAATCATCTAGAGATCTGTTAGGGGACTGGTAGATAATGTCCCCAAAGAGGACACTGAGAAGCTTTTATTTTAAACTGACCTTGACTCTTGACTACCTAAACCTTTTTTCCTGAATGTTGTTTCCATGAATTTGTTTACTTCTGTGTCAAATGTATGAGCCACCATCTTGCTCAGCCAATGTTATTGTTTTTCTTTTTCACATATGTAAATTAAACAGACCCAATTTTGGCTTTAAGTTAACTTCTTGGTCTTTGGGTATCTTGGAACTGACAATACTGATGTTGTTAGAGGCAGGTTTTTTCTGGTTGATACAGTTTATGCCTCACATTTAACAGATGGGACAGTCACTGGCCTAAAACAAGCCTTTGTAGACACATGCACCCATTTAAAAAATATTTTTTTAATTAGGCCCAGGTGTCGGTGGCGCAGTCTGTCTAATATAGAGCTCATCAGCTTCAACCAAGCAACATGTCAGTAAGCAAGCCTGTCCTAACTCCCATGAGGCACCACAGTCTTGCTGTCATCATTGACTAACCATGAAAATTTGGCTGTGGTTTTGAAATAATGGGTTGATTTTCTCTTCATTAATACATACATTTTTATATATATAAAAAGAAATGGGATCTGACTGTGTTTTAAATTATTTGTGTTATTTGGGGCAAAGGATTAGGAGAAACACTCAAATTCGTTTTTTTTTTTTTTTTTTTTTAAGTGAAATTCCTGAAAAGCTGATGTAGAACAACAAATGAAACATTGCTCACATCCAAATACCTGACCTTGTCTCTGGAAAAGAAATGCCCCCTGACAGCTGTTGAATCTCTCTGTTCAGTGTGTCAAGGAAGATAATTATACTTTCAAGACAGACCTGAAAAGAAGGTGAATATTTTGTACTTTTGATACTCCTAGGAACAAATAACTTATTTGGCAAATGGTGTCTTTTTTTAAAAAATATAAATTTATTTATTTTAATTGGAGGTTAATTACTTTATAATATTGTATTGATTTTGCCCTACATTAACATGAATCTGCCACAGGTATATACACGTTCCCCATCCTGAACCCCCCTCCCTCCTCCCTCCCTGTACCATCCCGCTGGGTCGTCCCAGTGCATCAGCCCCAAGCAACCAGTACCATGCATCGAATGGTGTCTTTTTTATGTTGTTTTTGTTCTGTATTGTGAAGTAGGCACTGAAGCTGATGTTATTTTGTTTTAAGGATCTTACAGACTGGAAACAGAAATAAAGCTATATTAACAATAGTTATAGGCTTAAAGAATATATGGTACGGGGAGGGAGGAGGGAGAGGGGTTCATGATGGGGAACACGTGTATACCTGTGGCGGATTTATGCTGATGTATGTCAAAACCAATACAATATTGTAAAGTAATTAACCTCCAATTAAAATAAATAAATTTATATTAAAAAAGAGAATATATTGCATTGGAATCTAGTAAAGTCTGTTCTGGATAAGGAAGATAAAAGTGTTTCTGTGTATTTCCCCTTATTTAATTTTTTTATCTGTAGTTTCAGTGTGTAATGTGTTTGTTTAATTATGTCTTCTGTTTGCGGATTATAAGGAATGTCTGTAATCTGTTTAATAGAGAATGAATGTAAAAATTGTTTGAACTGTTTAGAAATACAGGCAGGACCATTGTCTGTTTTTATAGAATTAGGTGTTTTCATTATATACACCCTGGTCAATGATCCCAATTAAGTCTTTTGTCAGTTTATTGATTCTACAATTTGAAATAGAAAAGTATTTACAAATCTCTAACCTGGCTGTGTTCTGTGATTTTATTTCCGTCCTGGTGTACTTTTATCTCCCATCCTCATGCTGTTTGCCTTTATTGTTTCTGAAGTGTTGGTAATATTGTTCCAAGTCTATGGCAGCACCTTGCCCACCGTTTTCCTCCTGGGATTTCTGTCCTGAAGCTGATTTCTCTCTAGACGTGCTACACAGTGGGCACCTCTAAATACCAGCACATGTGTGGCTTAACCCCGAGGGTGGCCATACTCACTCACTGACCTGGTTCTCCTTAGACGTGCCCTGCAATCTTTAGGACTCTCCTCTCTGCTCCATTGTGCTCCGCTCCTTTCCCCTCTCTTCCCGTTCCTCACTTCCCAATCCTCCTTCCCTCATTCCCTTCATTCCTTCCTTTCTTTTTTTGTGGCTGGGGGTAGGGAGGGGGTAGGCAGTTGGTGAGAGGTGTCTTGAGTTCCAGTGTTTTGTGTGTGTATGAGCTTTGTTTCAAAGACAGATTTTCAATTAATTCTTCTGTTTTAGGTCCTACATGCCATTCTCATGTCCATGCTCCTTGATACCTGTAAGTCAAAAGCTCTTTCTAGGGTACCATGGGGAATCAAGATTGCCGGGAGAAATATCAATAACCTCAGATATGCAGATGACACCACCTTTATGGCAGAAAGTGAAGAGGAACTAAAAAGCCTCTTGATGAAAGTGAAAGAGGAGAGTGAAAAAGTTGGCTTAAAGCTCAACATTCAGAAAACGAAGATCATGGCATCCAGTCCCATCACTTCATGGGAAATAGATGGGGAAACAGTAGAAACAGTGTCAGACTTTATTTTTTTGGGCTCCAAAGTCACTGCAGATGGTGACTGCAGCCATGAAATTAAAAGACGCTTGCTCCTTGAAAGAAAAGTTATGACCAACCTAGATAGCATATTCAAAAGCAGAGACATTACTTTGCTGACTAAGGTCCACCTAGTCAAGCCTATGTTTTTTCCAGTAGTCATGTATGGATGTGAGAGTTGGACTGTGAAGAAGGCTGAGCGCCGAAGAATTGATGCTTTTGAACTGTGGTGTTGGAGAAGACTCTTGAGAGTTCCTTGGACTGCAAGGAGATCCAATCAGTCCATTCTGAAGGAGATCAACCCTGGGATTTCTTTGGAAGGAATGATGCTAAAGCTGAAACTCCAGTACTTTGGACACGTCATGTGAAGAGTTGACTCATTGGCAAAGACTTTGATGCTGGGAGGGATTGGGGGCAGGAGGAGAAGGGGACGACATAGGATAAGATGACTGGATGGCATCACTGACTCGATGGACATGAGTCTGAGTGAACTCTGGGAGTTGGTGATGGACAGAGAGGCCTGGCGTGCTGTGATTCATGGGGTCGCAAAGAGTCGGACACGACTGAGTGACTGAACTGAACTGAACTGACTGATGAGGAAGACTGTCTCTCATCATCTGCAGCCTCTTTTCTGTGTATTTTTGATTCGTGAGACACCACTTCTCCTTCCCATCTTCCAGTTTCCAGGCTTTTGATGACTTTTCCCTCGTACTGATGACTTCCCTCCCAGTCTCATTTTTGTGAGATTTTTAGCACCTCAATTTTGTTTTTAGAGTCCAGGTTTCATAACTGCTCAGACTTTCACCTAATGAATCTAATGAAAGGTAGTTTTTTTAAAAAAAAAAAAAAGGCTCTACTTCCTGGGGAAATTAGATGTGAAGAATATATATTCAGTTTTAAGTTATTGAAAATCCATGCAATGTTCTAAATAATAGCAAACATTATTTGAGGTAATTTTCATGGTTTGGTTATTCAGCTTAGATTTGAACTGTGGCTTATTTTACACATGTGTTGATGGAAATTATTTCTAGTTTTCTATGGTTTAAAAATGCTCTCTTTAAAAGAGGTTCAGAAAATTCACCTTATATATAAATGTTGACTTCCTAAGGAATTTATATTTGTATCAGTATTGAATTTTAGCCAGTGCTCCAATATAAAGAAGTTACTGTTTTGAAATAAAGCAAATTTTTATTTCCCTTGGGGGCAAAAACTGTCCTGAAATGCTGTTTAAGTGCCCCTGCTGTTGAGAGCCTCTTGGCCCGTGCTGCTGAGTCCCCATGCCCTTGCTCTTTCTACTTCCCTAGGCACCAACAGCGTTGCTCCTTCCCTTGACTCCATTTCTGTTTCCAGGCCGATCAGTGTGACATACAGGAGGCAGTACTAAACTGTTTCCCTGCCTGCCTCATGGAGAGTGGTCACAGCATGCCCTGCTGGGCTCTGGGAGGGAGTCCTGCTGCTGACCTCTGGGCTCCAGATCTGTCCTCCAGACATGGCTTCTGCCCTGGGACCCCAGCACGTCACTGCCGCCTCCTTGCTCCTCCCAGCAACTTTGTCTCGTGTCAGTTTCTTTCCTGCTGGTGGTCTGGTGAGTCGGCCACCCACGCAGCATACGTGCAGGGCCGTTATGGCTGGCGGGCCCTGTCGCCCTCTCGGATGCCCTGGTACCATGCTCCTCTGCCTCCGCCTGCTCCTGGTAATCCAGCTGCAAGCCACTGCTGCATCATCCCTGAAGTGGCCACCTTCTGAACACCTTGTCCTCCTGGCTCCACATCCTGCCATAGGCTCCGTCTGCTGCCAAACTGTGCTAGGACCCAACACGTGTTCTTTCATTAGGCCCCAGCCTCTCCCCCTCCTCACTTGCTTGGGTTGCTGCAAGGAATACAAAGATCCTTTGTATTCCCAGCTGTTGATAAATCACCCTCCAGTTCTATGCATCTTACAATCTGTTTATTTTCATTGAGGGCAATATCACCCCTAAGAGGTTGAAAGTTGATTCTTGGGGGCCAAAAAGAATTTACTCTTTTTGTGTATAAAGCATAGATACATATACATAGGTACATAAGCAAATAAGCAGAATATCTGTGGTATTAAAAATTCATATGGAGTGGTAATTAGCAAAAAAAAAAAAGTGTATGAAAGCTGCTAGTGTGTGTGTGTGTTAGGGGACATTGATGAAAAAAAAAAAAAAAAGAATAGAAAAGAAAACACTGGTTTACTTTTGAGGTCTCATATTCATCCTGTTTCTACTTGCCCAGAAGCCTTCAGTAGCTTCCTGCAGGCAACTCTGTAAAACCCGAATCATGTTCTGTACTTCAAATCTCTTCTTCTTTACCGGCAACCATCTTTGCAGTCCTGGCCCCCACTGTCTGCCTGCATAGATAGACTGCTGCCCACAGCCCCATAACCACAGCCTCTGCTCTCCTCCTTTGCTCTAGACCAGCGTGTCTGGTTGGCCTTCAGCTGGCATCTGGGAACTTAGGTTTTGAGAGGATTCCCATCATGGCCCCAACTGTTAAGAGAGGTGCCAGGAGCCAGCACGGGAGATCCCACCCATGACAACGTCATGCGGAGAGACCTGACGGGCAAGGCGGATCAGGACTCGAGGGATCCCCTGGAACTCCTCGAGCATCTACCCCCAAAACCAAAGTCTGTCTGTCTTACTATTTTATGACTTTCACCAACTCCTCTGACATGAACAGGGGCTATCCCCGACCACCTTTCTCTGAAGAAAATCAACTTAGAGCTTTGGTTAATAAGTCTCCTGGGTATAATAAGAGTGTTTCAATCCAAAAACCCCTCTCATGGCTTTCTAGCCTGCATGACAAGTTTATCCGGACTTTTACAACTACGCATGTGATTGTTTACAGCCTCCCAACCGCGAGAGGCACAGGAAGCTTAAAACAGTCTAGGAATGTAGAGCCTTTCAAGGAGTTAAAAATCATTAGAATAGAACTGGTTAAGGGCTTCATTGTTGAGCCAATACTTGCTGCCAAGTTTTCATATCTTTTATTTGTTGATATAGTTGGTATATAGAAAAAATAGGTAGTAGCCCTGGCGTTAGCAACATTAGATCTTTGAGTTAAGTACTTTCTTTGTTATAACCCACTGCACCTTTGTTCTATAGGAATGTAACTTTATTTAGTACTTTGAGGGTGATGCAGATTAAAGAAAAAACACTTCAAGGGAAAATGAGTTTTCTGGTTGATTAACATTTATCAAGGAAAAGAGCCATAAAATGTTAACAGGCGTCCTGGCCAGAAGATAATGTAAATCACCTGAGACCTTTTGTATACGGAAAGGTATGCAGAAAGAAAGCCTGGTATCGATAAGGGTCAGGACTGCTGCCCCTGCATGACTCTGCATTTTCCATTATGTAAAACTTAGGGTATATAAGCTCCTTTTGAAAATAAAGTTACGGGTCTTGCACAAGCTTGGCCTCCCCATGTTGTACTTTTTTTCTCTCTTTATCTCCTTTTCAGGCTAACTCCCTGGAATGCAGGGGCCCTCTGACTTCACTTTCCTGCCTGAGCTTGCTTCTAAGACCCACTCGAGAAGGTGCCCAAGGTGGGGCACCTTCCACTATTTGAGAGGGCGCCTGCAGCCTACATGAACAGAGCAAGTCTCTTGTCTGAGGCTTTATTGGCTTTCCGCGTAAACCAAGGAATATCAGCCTCTTCTCTCCTCTATTCTCTTAACTCCAAATTCTTTACTTATCTCTCTATATATCTATATATCTCTCTTGCCTCGCCATCCATGCTTCGGATACCCTGGGTCCAACCAGGGCTGGACCCCAGTAGAGAGGCTTACTGGGTCTGTGCTGTGCAAACAGCATTGTTCATGCTGAACCCCTGCTTTCCTTCTGGGAGTCTGAAACTCGGGTACATGCCAGGCAGAGAGTAGTGATGTGACCAGCTCCCAGGGAAAACTTCGGGCAGGTAATCACTAATGAGCATCCCTGGCACACAACTTTTCACATATGTTATTACAACTCACTGCTAGGATGATTAAGAGTATCCTGTGGGGCCCATGGGGAGGGGACTCTTGGGAGCTTGTGCCTGGTATTTTTTCAGACTTTTCTGCATATGGCTTTTCTGTTGCTAAGTTTGCTTTGAATCCTTTCACCATAATAACTCTTAGCTGTAAATATGATTATATCCTGAGGCCCGAGAGTCCTCCTGGAGAATGACTGAGCCTGGAGTGGTCTTGGGAGCCCCTGAGACAATGTGACTAGTTGTCTAGATAATGTCTACAACATTATCTCTGTTGTCCCTTGTTTTTCAGCCATTCCTTCAGGAAACAAGAATGATAGGAGTCTCTTTGCCCGGAGGTGGACATCAAGGCTTAACAGCTTTGGAAGGAGTTGATATGAAGACCATATGTCCACATCCCATGGTGGATTATATTAGGTTCATTTAGCTAAAATGAAATTGTGTTTTCCAGGATTTCCTTTGCTGTGTAATTCCAGGTTAGCATGGGTCACGAGAGAGATTTTGCATAGGACTTGGAAGGCAGAAGAGGAATGCCAGTGATCTTCCTTTTTAATGCTCTAAAGCTTAGTGAGGCACTGTTTCAGCTTGTGTTATGCTGTCATTTATCCACAGCCTCATCTTTTTGGCATGGGACAGCAGCTGGACTCGCATCAACTGCAGCTCCTGACTTGTCCTCCTTCAGCCCCCTATTCCCCAACTCCTGGCTTAGGTGTGTGTTTAGCTTTATGGTGAAGGGCAGCTCTATCTCCTGCAAAGCTGGAGACCTGGAGATGGTGAGGGACTGAGGCAGGGACTAGTCCATCCAGATGGCTTCAAGCCCAGCCTCCCAGGGGCTGAGGGAGGTAATCCACCACAAGCTGTGAGTATCCATGGATATTCCCGCTCAGAGTGCCAGGAATACAGGTCTGCCCCTGCCTGGACATTTCTCAGGGTTGTGTTTACAGCAAGCCCTCTTGAGGAAGAGATAATACCACCATCTGGGACAGAGAACAGTTGCTTGCTGCTTACGATACTTATTTATTTTGGTGAATTTTCTCAATTCACTGTTTCTCAGCTGGAATGTAAATTCACTGTTGTGCAGCATCCACTGGGGACTTTCTGCATTGCCCTGCATGGCATTGGAGAACAAGGGGAACCAAAACAAACTTCATGTTCATGCTGCTTGCTGTACTGTGAGCAACAAGAGGACTTTATCTCATGCCTACTGCCAGAATCCTTGAACAGTAAAAAGCTAACTTAGGAGCTTGTAAGTAGTTTAAAATCTTAGATTCTGATAGCACTTTGTTTCCACCTTCCCTTCCTGTTAGCTCTGTGGTCTTTAGGCACCAGACACACATAGATTGTTTAATCAGATCCCACAAGTGTGTGGGGATAAATGCCCCCTCCCTCCAAATATGAATTATATATATTCTGTAGTGGATCTTCTCTGATCAAATGTGATGGTTATAGTTTCCCTCACAACCTGGCTAATGAGTCTCCTGTTTCAAGTTCTGTATAAATAGCAGTATTTAATTAAATATTATTTAATGGCAGCAGAATATTTCACATTGGGTATGTCGAACATAATTTATAGACCTGAATTTGGGGCACAAAAAAATATTTAGGCAGTCAGTCTAATTGTTCTAAAAGGAAGAGGGATTTGTGAAATTGAATTAGATTTTGAAAATAACCTTTATTTTTCTGAGTTATTAATTTTGTGTAAGTGTTGGAACACTCTGTTCTATACTATTCTGGTATTTCTTTTCCTTCTGTTTAGATCTGTACCACCTCCAGTGCAAGCTTGGGAGAGAGAAAGACCACTGAATAAAAATATTCCAGGTCTTGGGACCAAGTTCTTGTTTGATAAGGGAAGTGGATGCTAAAGGAGAGGGTAATGAAGTCAAGATCAGTTAAGGCCCCCTGTGAACTCTGAACATTTTCATGTACTTACTTGCTGTAAGAGTTAATTTTAAAACATAGTCAACACAGAAACAGCCCTGACTCTTGTATATAAGGCTATATGAAAATATGCTTGGTGACAAATAATATCTGCATCTTTTCTAGTTAAAAAGTTCAAATGACTGTATTCATTAATGTGATGTTTAAAGAGGGAGAAAATCATTATCTGAGTTTCTTAGCAATGAAAATGACTTATTTTGTCCTGTGCATTTCTGCTTCTATTAAGGGGAAGCAAAGAGTCTTTCAGATAATAATTCTGGTGGCATAGAAGAATTTAACTAAAGTTGCTGGAACATAATAACTTTGTTATTTTAAATGGACAGTAGATATGAGAAGAGATTCTTGCCTAATGTAGTATGAAGAATATGACCCAAGAATGATCTTTTCTACTGAGAAAGGAACAGAAGTGAAACACTAGACTGCAAGTTTTTTTAAGGGAAGTAATTATAATTATCTGATATACTGCTATAGTCTAAGGGCCCAATGCAGTGCCTGACACAAAGGAGGTGCTTACACATTGTTTTTTTAAATAAATCAACAAAGAGGAACTCAGAAAGACTCATTAAAACTTACCCCTAGAGGGCAGAATCCTCTTGAGTACAGATAATTCAAATAAATTTCTGAATTTGGGATTTAATTCCAGCAAGGATTTATTAATCTTATTATATATGATTTCCTGATATTAGTGTTAATTATTTTGACTTGTCTTATTCTTGGCCAGTATATAATCCATGAGTTTTTTGAGCAAGTATATTTGTGAAGTATTTTTCAAGTCTGTACATTTGTGAATGTCATTTTGTTATCTTCCCCATGAAAAACAACTTGATTTGTTGTAAAATGTGTTATTGTTCAAAAGCTGTAGATGTTTCTTTTTTTCTCTTGAGCACAGTAGAAGAAATTTTAGACCAATCTAAAAGAAAATTTAGACCAATTAGACCAAAATTTAGGCCAAATTTAGACCAATTAGACCAAAATTTAGACCAAATTTAGACCAATCTAAAAGACAATTTAGACCAAGAAAAATTAGACCAATCTGTGTTACTTCCCCTTCAAAATTTAGACCAATTAGACCAAAATTTAGGCCAAATTTAGACCAATTAGATCAAAATTTAGACCAAATTTAGACCAATCTAAAAGAAAATTTAGACCAAGAAAAATTAGACCAATCTGTGTTACTTCTCCCTCTCCCTTTACTTCCATCAGACTGAAAGTTTATAAGATTTTCTTTTCTTTATTGTTTTGATTTAAAAAATTTGCCAGGCTGTGTCGAATGATTTGCCTGGAAGAAGGTAAACTGTTTTAATCTGAGATAGCAAGACTCCTTTTCAAATTTAGAGGATTGTTTAATTATAGGTTTTATTTTTTTCTGATTGTTTTGATCTCTTCCTGAGGGGAAAATATAATATGTAATCCCTGTTAGGTTGGATCTCTTTTCTGTATTTACTTTGGTTTTCATTTCTTTATCATTTTTCTCTATGCTTTGAAACTATATCTCAAACTTGTCCTTTCCCTCATGGTCTCAAGTTTTTGTCATGTTAATTCTGATCTTTTCTTCTCCCAATGTGAATTATAGGTGTTATTGAATATTTGCTTTCTCTGCAGTCCTCTTACCTAGCTTCTTCCCCGTCTAGCCGTTTTATTTCAGGATGTTACTTCTTTATGGCAACTGCACCTTTTTCATGGAGGTGATGAAGGCTAACGTGTTACAGAGGATGTCAAAAAGGTTCATCACCTTATTTAAAACATGGGTATTATTTTCAGAAGACTGCTGTATCTCATTCCCATTAACATATGCAGTTCTCTAAAGAAGAAATTAAGATAACAAATGACAGCTTCACAAAAATTATTCATTGCTGCCACTAGTCCTGCCACTATTAAAACATGTTGAACATGTATTTGTGAAATATAGTTTTGTAGGCATGCCATATTATTAGTCTGTCTAGAAGATGCATGTTTGATAATAGCCTGATCCTAAAATATCTGTGGTAGGAGGAAGAACAGGACATCATGGTATTTACATAATTATTTATATCGATAGGTTGTTGAGGTCATGGCCTGGAACTTGAGAAGAGGCTTATCCTTTGCAATAGCTTGAGGAGACCCCCTGAGTGAGACAGGCCCTTATTGTCTATTGGAGATAGAAGTCTGAGCCTTCTCTGATAGTGTTGGATGGAACAGAGCAGCTCTGGATATACAGGAGACATTGGCAGAGTGGAGGTAGGGGTGGGAACTGCCCACTTACAGGGGACTGGATGCCTATTCTGGTTCATTGAGGTGGGTTTAAGACTAGGGAGAAAGAATGAATACAGAAGTGATTTTTGATAAGGGTGGATTCAGGTGACTGTCAGTCTCCTGAAACTTCTGAGTAGGATCTTGAGAGCTTCATTATTTCTTTCAACAAAAATACTGTGCCCTACTTAGAGAACAAACTTATGGTTGCCTGTACACACAGCTATATTTAACATGAATAACCAGAAAGGACCTATCATATAGCCCATGGAACTCAGCCCAATGTTATGTGGCAGCCTGGATGGGAGGGGAGTTTGGGGGAGAATGGATACATATGTATGTACGGCAGAGTTCCTTTGCTGTTCACCCGAAACTATCACAACACTGTTAATGGTCTGTACCCCAGTACAAAATAAAAAGGTGAAAAAAATACTGTGCCCTTACTGTATGTGGAGCACTCAGTGGGCACAAAATTGTCTGAGATGTGGCCTCTGCAATCAAGTGGTTTATAATCGAATTGCCTTAAGTCTTTTACTCTGAGTCAGTTAATGGTGTGTAGTCAAGTACTCCACAGGAAAAGGGCATGCTGAGAAGCTCCTCGTCCCAGGCTATTCTGTTTGTTTGAGCATTTTCAGAATTCCATGGAATAAAGACATATTACACAATACCAATAACTTTTCATTTGACTTCGGTTTTTAAAAACCTTTTAAGGGTAGCATATTTTGAAAACTAAGAAAACAAAGGGAAGCAAAGAAAAGGTCATCAATAACGACCAGAACAATCCACTCTTAACATTTTAGTGTACAACACTCTCCTTCTGAAATAGCCATTTACCATATTTTGCAGTGTGAACAGGTTTACAAAATGTTATATATTTCACCTGTCTCTTTTTTCTCTATGTATGTGAGTCCTTAATTTTGAGATCACTACAACTAAATTATAATTAAGGATGGAACTAGAATTAAAAATACGAACTCTTACAGCCCACAGATGACATGAAAACAATATGATTTGATGGTTTCCAGCTCAGAGTTAAAACTATTGTCATATGATTATCCATGTTCATAGTAGAAATACTAGAAAATATGGATATGACAGAAGATATAAAAGTCATTAGTCATCTCAGTGATGACTGTGATTAATATTTTGTGTTGTGTTCAAAGAGTATATCTTTAAAAGAATTTTTATGAGTGCACATGTAGTTTTTACCAAAATAGGAATCATAGTTTACAAAATGTTTCATAACTATTTTTCTCACTTTTTGACTTGCTTCCAGTCAATCCATATACTTTGACTATATGTTTTCTTTGACAACAGCATGGTATTCCATTATAGACTATATCATAATTTATATAGGACAATTAAATTGTTTCCAATATTCATTAAGAATGCTGAAAAATATATTCTCTATATACATTTGCCTCTCATTTTTATTCCCTTAATAGGGTTTTAAAGTATGGAATGTATTTGTCAGCATACAGAAAAAGTCTGACTGTGGTTTTATGTCAAGATGTCATACTTGCTATGGACAAGTTTGAAAGTACAAGATTGAAAGTGATTTATCAAGTGGTATAAGAAAAAGTGACAGAATAATCTTCTAGACACAAGGCTAAGCTATGTAACTTGGGGTGAGACAGTGTGAAAGGACTTCTCCCAGACAACTATTTTATCTGTTTTTATATAACATCAGTTAACTGACTCTCTGACCTTGGTTTTGAATCTGATTACTCCTTAGTTGTTAGAGTGTGGTTGATCAAAACCTGCTACCAGATTTCAGCATATGAGTCATATAAGAAAGAAAGAAAAGGAAGCACAGAAATTGAAAAGAGGGCTGAACTGACTGAACCGAGGGTAGAACATAAATCTTGTTTAAGACAGGAATAAATAGCTAGAGTTGGGGATATGTATCTGATGAATATAATAGAACATTATGTTAAGACTACAGAAACAGTGGTGACCAGTGTTAGATCTTAGAATTTTACCAGACAAAATCCAGTAAGTCATGCAGAAATGAGCCGACTCAAGGACCAGAACCTGGATCCAGACCTCCAATGCTAGAGGTGGGCTGCAGTGTGTAGCTGTGTAGTACATGGACCCTAAAACAGGAACTGGGGCTAACTTCACCCCATGAGCATGTCTACAAAGCATTTGGTAAGAGACAAAGATATAGTACAGCAAAGAGACTGTTTTATTTTTTTTCCAAGTGTTATTGAGATATAACTGACACATAGAACTGTATAAGTTTAAGGTGTATAGTATTATGATTAGACTTATATATGTTGTGAAATAACTACCACAATAAGTTTAGTTAACATCCACTATACAAGAAAAGAGAAGAAGAGAAGAAAATGTTCTTTTCCTTGTGATGAGAACTCTTAGGATTTACTCTCTTAACAGCTTTCATATATACATTTAGCAGTATTAGCTATGGTCGTCGTGTTCTAGTGAATATTACATCCCTAGTAGTTATTTTCCTTTAAAAATTTGTACCTTTTGGCCACCTTCATCCAGTTCTCCCTCCCCACCCCCACCTCTGCTTTGGTAACCACAAATCTGAGTTTTCCTGAGTTTTCCTATGTTTTTAAGAATCCACATATATCACAGATGTCTTTCTTTGTCTGACTGATTTCACTTAGCATTATGCCTTCAAAGTCCACCCATGTTGTTGCAAATAGCAGGAGATATGTATGTCTGCGTGTATATATGTGTGTGTGTGTGTGTATATATATATATAATGTTTCTATGTACATAATTGTGAAGATATCATTTTGAGTTAGTGCTTTTGTTTCCTTTACAGATATTGCCAGAAGTAGACTTTCTGGATCATATAGTAGCTCTATTTTTAATTTTTTGGGGGAACTTCCATACTGGAAGTTTTCCATGGTGGCTATACCAATTTACATTCCCACCAACACTGTACAATGGTTCCCTTTTCTCCACATCTTTGCCAGCATTTATCTCTTGTCTTTCTGGTGTTGACCATTCTAATAGGTATTAAGTAATATCTCATTGTGGTTTTCATTTGCATTACCCTAATGATTTGTGATTTTGAGCACCTTTCCATGTACCTGTTGGCCTTTTACATATTGTCTTCGGAAAAATGTCTATTTGTGTCCTTTGCTGGATTTTAATTGGATGAGGATAGTGATTATGGTTTGCTATGGAGTTGTATGATTCCTTTTATATTTTAGATATTAACCCCTTATCAGTTTATGATTTGCAAACATTTTTTCTCATTCTGCAGGTGCCTTTTCATTTTGTTGATTGTTGCCTTATGCAGGAGCCTTTTAGTTTGATATAGTCCCTTGTTTATTTTTGATTTTGTGACTTTTGCTTTAGGTGTTGTATTAAAAAAATCCTTGCCAAGATCCATGTCAAGGAGCTTTTTTCTGTTTTCTTCTAGGAACTTTATGTGATGAAAATGGCATTTTACTTCTATGGTCTTGCTCCTTAAAATCTATAACTTCAGTTATGAGAAAAAAAGTATCAGATAGGTTCCAGCAGGGACTGGTTATTCAATCTTTTAGAAACTTTAAATACCTAAAGTTATTACTTTAGGAGTAGATAAATGTATGAGAAAAATACAAAAAATTTCATCTGTATTCACACACACACACCCAAACTTGGTCTACAACAGTGTTTATTTTTCTTTCTACCAAAAACCCTATAAAATATCCCAGATTGAATAATGGGTTAAAGAACTGTGTATAGAGGAAAGAAGGATAGTAGACGATAGATCATGATGTAGATGATCCTTATCAAATACAGCTGACCCTTGAGTAGCACCAGGTGATAGGGGCGCCGACCCTCAGCAAAGTCAAAAACCTGAAGATAATTTATAACTGGCTCCTCAGGAGCCGGGGAGGCAGATTCAGCCAACCGGATCATGTAGTACTGCAGGATTTATTGTTGAAAAATGTAAGTGGACCTGCACAGTTTAAACTTGTGTTGTTCAAGGGCCAACTGTGATATGGTTACGCCCTTGCTGCAGCTTTGTTTCCTCAGTGCGTTGTGGGTCAGAGACCTGTATCATAGTGTCTCCTCTCCTCTCCTTCTCTCCCCTTCCCTCTAATGTTCTCTCTTCCCCTTCCCTCCCTCCATCTCTCTTTTCTTTCTTTTTTCTTTTGGTCCTGGTGCTGTGACCTTATGTAGAAACCTCAAACAACCCATCAGAGCAACAAAAGTGACCTGCACAGCATCTCAAATTCATCCTTGCAGTGAGGAGAAGGGCCCCGGGCCCCCACCCTCCTAGCTTACTCCTGTAGTGTCATTACATAAATCTCCAGATGCTGGTTGTATCTGACCTTCCCTCCGAGACTGAAAGCAAAGATCCATCTGCTGACTTGTCATTCCCACTAGACCACTTCCCTCCAACCTGCCCTTCTCTCAGTCTTTCCCAAATCAGGAATCAGCATTTCTACCCATCTGTACCTATTTCCCACAGACCTGCCAGGGTGAACTTTTAAAACACAATCCCATCAGGCTACTTTGCTACTTAAAAACCTGCCCATGGCTTCTTCCCCTACAATTAAAATACAGTCAGTTCTGCTATCATGTGTTTAGCATGATAAAAGCTAACTAGCTAGCTAAAGGAACAATTTTGAGCATAATGTAAGTTTCACATTTGCTTCTGTATCAAAAATACAGGCAGAATGCAGGAACAGCTCCCGCTGAACGGGGCGCACCTGCCGGCACCTCTGACATCCAGCAGCCCCCTCAGCTCACGGAGGGTTCCGAGCCTCACCCGCATCCCCGAGGTGCTGGTGGCTTCTCCTGGGTTTTATGTAACCCCCCTTGGCCATTCCAGAAGAAAGCAGCCCTTCGCATGCCCCCTTCGACCTGCGAACTTCAGGGCTTTTTAAAGGTAAAGTTTCACAGTTGTTTATTTATTTTTTAGTATCTATGTAGTCCATTGTTTAAAATATTTGATTTGGTTTTTATCCTTTTTTAAAGTGTCACAGATATTTTGAGTATTTCACCTTTAGTCCTGTGTTTTCCCATATGCCCCGGGGTTTTTACTGTAGGATTTTGCACAGGACTGTGGTTTTTAAAAAGGTATATCTTGTGGTATAGTAGAACTCACTGTTTCAATAATTCCTCGCTTAAAAAAGACTTGCTCCTTGCCTCCAGCTTGTCTTTCCAAGCTCTGCTCACACTACCCTTCCTTTGGCTCAAGGTTCTTCAGCTGTTTCCTCCCATCTCAAGCTCTCCTCCAGACTCCTTCTTTCTGCATGGAAAGTTAATCCTCCTGGCTTGTCATCGGTAGTCCCATTGCTTTCCTCAGATTTTAACTTCAATTTCACATTTTTAGGTTGGCCTTTGTCAACCACTCTCCCCACTTCAATCTCCTTCCAATCATGTTGTTTATTCCTTTTCTTCAATTTGTCACAGTGTGAAATTACATGAAGTAAAAGATGATTTCCTTTTTCTGTTTACTAAATTGTAAGATCCTTAAAGATACTTCTTTATGTCTGCTTTAACCATGTCTGGTAAATGTAATATTTTCTGAATGAATGGATGAAAATGAATATTTCATCATCTCTTTGATTTACCATAAATGCTTTCACAAAAAATCCTTATGTTTTTGAACTATAAAGTCATGTCAGAAAAAAATGTCTCATGTACTGAAAAGCTTTCTCCAAAGGGAACCGTAGCATTTTACTAGAGTCAATGAACACTGGGAAAAAGGATCTACTCAGACTTTTGAAGGATTACTACACATTGGTTCTGAACTGATGCTAAATCCAGGGGAAGGAAAATGCTGCTGTGGTCCATTAGTCAAAGTAGGGTGTATGGGTGGTTTTGGCCTAAATTTAAATCACTGTGGGCTCAGTAGACCTGCAGACTCCTGTTGCTATCTCCTAAGTTGCTGACTGCTTAATTTGAATAGACATTCTTGTCAATTGGAAGCATCATCACATAGCTTCTCTGACTTATGAAGTAAAGACATTAGGTAGGAAGGCTCCTAGGACTTCCCCTTCTTGCCAGGATGGTAAGCTCAGTTCTGTGTCTCTGGAGAAATTGCAGGGATTGTTGCCACTATCAAAGACTTGGAAAATGCTGCTGTATTGGTGTTTGTTGCATCTCTATTTCATTTGCTTGTTTGGCCTCTGTAGAAGTGGGATGGAGCCTGGAGAATGACCATCAAATAGCATACATTTAATCAGGTATTGGCTGTGCTTGCAGCTTCTGCTCAAGATGTGACATATTTACTGAAGCAAATCAGTAAAGCAAATCACAGCCTGGCATCTGGTGTGCAGCTAATGACCTGGAAAATGCTCCCCTCCTCCCATGCTAATCTGTAAGAACCACAGCAATAGTTTGTTTTTGCACGGCAGGACTTACTCTTTTGTGGTCCTACCTTAGGGCAAATGAAAGCTGCTTCTTTACTGAGGTTCTATGATCAAATGGTTCTTGAAAAACCTATGGCATAGTGCATACCTATACCTAGGTATGCACTGTGAAGACTTTGGCAAGCTCTAATAGGAGAATTGTCGAGCAGATAATATAGCAAACTCATGCTTTCTTTTACAGATAGCTATCCTTTTGAGAAATAACTGCAGGTTTGCTGTGTGGCCCCAGTAGAGACTGAATGTGTGATCATTGGACATCACGTGACTGGGTGACCCATCATAACCAGGCATTCTCTGAGCCAGTGAGCCATTCAATTAGATATGGGCAGTAGCAACCAATTATCAAATGGAAATAGTAAATAAGAAACTGAGCTGAGCTGAGCTTAGAAGACACAGCAAGGCAGCTGCAGGAACAGGTGCCTCAGGCTCCTGCAGCACTACCTGCTGCTCTATTGTCTTTCACTTCCATGCCTGTGGCTTCATGGAGAATGCTTTAGGAACTTAGGACTCAGTCTGGTTTATAGATGGTTTGGTGACCTTGGTTCCCAAGGGGGACATCAAAATGGTCCTGTTTTCTAAATGTATTTTAATACATTTATTTGCTTTCTTTAACTTAAAAATAAATTATTTGACCACTGCTGCTGCTGCTAAGTCGCTTTAGTTGTGTCCAACTCTGTGCGACCCCATAGACGGCAGCCCACCAGGCTCCTCCATCCCTGGGATTCTCCAGGCAAGAACACTGGAGTGGGTTGCCCTTTCCTTCTCCAATACATGAAAGTGAAAAGTGAAAGTGAAGTTGCTCAGTCGTGTCTGACTCTTAGCGACCTCATGGACTGCAGCCTACCAGGCTCCTCCATCCATGGGATTGTCCAGGCAAGAGTACTGGAGTGGGGTGCCATTGCCTTTTCTGAAATTATTTGACTATACCCTGCTTATTTAACTTATATGCAGAGTACATCATCAGAAACGCTGGACTGGAAGAAACACAAGCTGGAATCAAGATTGCTGGGAGAAATATCAATAACCTCAGATATGCAGATGACACCACCCTTATGGCAAAAGTGAAGAGGAACTAAAAAGCCTCTTGATGAAAGTGAAAGAGGAGAGTGAAAAAGTTGGCTTAAAGCTCAACATTCAGAAAACGAGGATCATGGCATCTGGTCCCATCACTTCATGGCACATAGATGGGGAAACAGTGGAAACAATGTCAGACTTTATTTTTGGGTGCTCCAAAATCACTGCAGATGGTGATTGCAGCCATGAAATTAAAAGATGCTTACTCCTTGGAAGAAAAGTTATAACCAACCTAGATAGCATATTGAAAAGCAGAGACGTTACTTTGCCGACTAAGGTCCATCTAGTCAAGCCTATGGTTTTTCCTGTGGTCATGTATGGATGTGAGAGTTGGACTGTGAAGAAGGCTGAGTGCTGAAGAATTGATGCTTTTGAAGTGTGGTGTTGGAGAAGACTCTTGAGAGTCCCTTGGACTGCAAGGAGATCCAACCAGTCCATTCTGAAGGAGATCAGCCGTGAGTGTTCTTTGGAAGGAATGATGCTAAAGCTGAAACTCCAGTACTTTGGCCACCTCATGCGAAGAGTTGACTCATTGGAAAAGACTCTGATGCTGGGAGGGATTGGGGGCAGGAGGAGAAGGGGATGATAGAGGATGAGATGGCTGGATGGCATCACGGACTCGATGGTCGTGAGTCAGTGAACTCCGAGAGTTGGTGATGAACAGGGAGGCCTGGCGTGCTGCGATTCATGGGGTTGCAAAGAGTCGGACACGACTCAGGGACTGAACTGAACTGAACTGAATTGAACTGATGTGGTTCCTAAATTATTTTGGTACTCTGTGTAAATAAATCCCAAAGTAACATTTTATCCCAAGTTCTTTATTAATAATGACACCATTAACTTTACGATGATAAACTATATCTGTAAGAATCTTAACGTATCCTACGTGTCACAGTGGTTCTATTGAACTAAGTGTTGAGACGGCCACTTGACCACTGGAGTCCTCCTGTCGCTGAGCTCAGAGGTAGTGAAAGAGGTCACTCCACTGCCTGATCCTGAGTGCCGGTGGGAAGCTGCATTCCTCTGATACAGCAGTGGCAGTGAGGATGTCTCAGTCTGCTTGGGCTGCTGTGACAAAATGCATGTAACTGGATGGTTTATGAAGAACAGAAGCTTCTCACAGTTCTGGATGCTGAGAGTCTGAGGTCAGGAAGTGTCTCAGACAGGATCAGTGAGTGCCCACTTCAGGGCTGCAGACTTCTTGCTATGTGTAGTCTCACATGGTGGGAGGGCAGATTTTCTCTCTGGGGGCTCTTTCATAAAAAGATTAATCCCATTTGTAAGGGCTCCACCCTCATGACATAATCACCTTTCAAAAGCCCTACTTCCTAATACCATTACCTTGGGCAGTAGATTTTCAACATGAATTTTGGAGGGACATGAACATTCAAGCTATATCAGTTTGGAATGTAGGAAATGCTTTGGAGTTTTCTTGGTACTTCTTGTTCAGGGACAAAAGTTAATAGGAAACTAGAGAAACAAGAATAACAAAAAAGAGATAGGACAACTAACTAGAGACTTAGAGCCTTCAGAAATGAAGTTTTGGTTCCCTCTGTAAGGTAGAGAATCCCAAGCAGCTGAGCCCCTGAGGACAAAGGAAATATGAACGGGATATAGAAAATAGGGGTTATAAATATCAACCAAGGCTGAAATGAGGTTTGTTAGCATCCATGGGCTTCCCTCATAGCTCAGTTGGTAAAGAAGCCACCTGCAATGCAGGAGACCTCAGTTTGATTCCTGGGTCAGGAAGATCTGCTTGAGAAGGGTTAGGCTACCCACTCCAGTATTCTTGGGCTTCCCTTTAGGTTCAGCTGGTAAAGGGAGAGTGCCTGCAAAATGAGAGACCTGAGTTTAATCCCTGGGTTGGGAAGATCCCCTGGAGAAGGGAAAGGCTACCCACTCCAGTATTCTGGTCTGGAGAATTCCATGGACTATATATAGTTCATGGGGTTGCAAAGAGTCAGACACGACTGAGTGAGTTTCACTTCACTTCTTTCTTGTGGGTGTATATGTATATATACACATGTAAATTTCCTTTTCTTTAGAATCTTATGCAAATTTTGTTGGAGGTAAGCTTTCATTATAGTCTTTAGTTAACAGAATGTTTCACATATGGCTGTAGCTGAATTTTGAAATGTAATTAACATAGCTCAGCTGCTGCTGCTGCTGCTAAATCGCTTCAGTCGTGTCCGACTCTGTGCGACCCCATAGACGGCAGCACACCAGGCTCCTCTATCCATGGGATATTCCAGACAAGAGTACCGGAGTGGGGTGCTATTGCCTTCTTCAAACGTAGCTCAGAGAGGGATATAATGACAGTTGGGACTTAGCATCACCAAATTTCATGGGAGAGGATGAGAATGCTTTCAACTTGTCTAAAGGATGGTTCCATCATGTTAGGTGCTTACGTGGAGTTCTTTTTGTTGCTGTATGAAAGTTCAAATATATGTAGAACAAGTGTGAATGGTTGTTGAGTACCAAAGGGGTAGATTGGATCAGTTATGCAACTTATGTGTCTCAGGTCCAAATTCATTCTATACACTCTGCTTTGTGATGTTAGGGCTGGAGTCTGCAAACAGGGTTTCCTTGCCAGTGGCTTTCTATTACTCTATGACAAAGAGGGCACTACAGAGAACTACAGAGCTGGAGGAGAAAGGAGAAAGGAATTTCTTCCCCCCTTTTTTTTTCTTGTCAGTTTGGGCTCTTGTCAATATCACAAGAGCCTCCTTTCTTCTGTCTGGCAGAGGCACTTCATTCTTATAGAAGCAATTGAATTAGTTTGCAGATTTTCCAGCCTTTGCAGAATTAGGTTTCATTGTGTCCCTCTCAGACACCAGCAGCTGTCACTAAGCACCCCCTCTGAGAAGTCTGAATCCCTGCTCTGTGGGGGATCCCCTCTCCAAATTCAGACACCTGGTCCGGTAAGGAGCATCCTTTCTTCAGAGATCTGAATATCAGCTCCATGGGGATCCTTGTTCGAAGTTCCTATCTTAATGGTTCCGACCTCTTCCCTGTGTTCCCTTTGTTGTCTTTTCCCTAGAGGTGGTAGCTGGTAGCTGCTTCCTCTGGTTGTTAGTTTCATGACACTTTATTGTTCTTTAACTTCTTTTGAATTTTTAGTTTTTCAGTTAAAAATTCTTCTACTCAGTTTAATTCTTTATACTAAATTTTCTCCATTAAAATAATGTATGTGATTTTCGTTTCCTAACAAGTATCCATCAGTATATAGAAACCACTATTGTATTAATTGATTTTAACACTGAGGAGACTTCTTAAAACATTCAGGAACTTCAACTGAACAGTCTTTCTGAATTTACATTACTCATAAACCATTTGCTATTTTTGTAAATGTGTCTTACCATTGTTGGTCTCTTGGAGATACATGCTATTCATTATCCCTGGTTTCCGAGCAAAAGAGAATTTTAATTGATACGGTTGGTCTGAGGTTTTTCTTTTCAACCTTTTAGATTCTCTAAAGGTAATCATTCAGAATGAACTAAATTAGCATTGGGCACATGCTGACCTAGGTCAAGCAAGAAAAACATTAATGTATTTTTGAACTTTGTGTTTGATCTTTTGGAACTAATAGAATAAAATAGCATATACGTTTGTTTTGGGGAAGTCAAGCTAATGGAATAGTGTTGTTTGAAACCTAAGAACAAAGTTCTCCTGTATTTATTCATCTTTATCAGCACTTGTTTTAAATTATTATTATTATTTTTGATCAGCACTCTTAAAACAAGAGACCAAAGCATGCACAATGTCTAGTACACCAAGATGGCGAGCAAGGGAGCCTGGGTTTGAGGCTTCCTCCCAGTTTACCAAGTGACACAGGATATGCCAACAAGACTATTCCAGTCATGGATGGGCTGAGGGTTTAGACATTCTCGTCTTGTGTTTTTGAGCAGAAACATTCAGAGTCTTCATCTGTAAGGGTCTAATAAAGACAGGAGCTGACACTCTTCAAGGAATTAACTAACAGACCACTATGCTACTGGAGGAAATTTCTTTGCTAGTCTCCAAACGGCTCAAATTGTCTTATCAACTCGTGTGTCTCTATTTCATGGCTCCTGTATGTCAGGCCTTCTAGCTGTGATGGCTTCTGGAACACAAAGACAAGACACGATTGGTACATCCATGGAAACTGCACTACGTACCCAAATACAGAGTAGCAGTTAACATCAAACTTGGTCTGTCAATGTCTGGCTAACTGAAAGTTGACTACATGACAGGGAGATTTATTAATTTTGTGCTTCTAGACTGCCTTCCTCCTTGCTTTTTCCTGCCTGCCCTCCTGAAAAGTTTTGTCTGTACCAGCCAGACTCTGGACTTAAGAAGCAGATTCAGGAAAATGGGGTGAAAAAAGATTGGATTATCCAAAAGGACCAAGCACAGTTGCAGAGATTTTTAAACAGATGCAGACAGAGATTAGAGAACATGTTGGGGTTTGGCTCTGAGACTTTGTGGAATGTGTGGAATGACAGAGGCTTGGAGATGGAGGAAATAAGTATTTGAGAAGCATTCTTTGAGTTATAAATTCAGTGTCACTTTATGTTCTTAGAGAAATGCATGTAAAAATGTGAATTCCATTCAGTATGCTTCTGGTCTGAACTGTGCTTCTCTGAATATGACTTCTTGCAAGGACTGAACTATATGCATGCTAAGTCTCTTCAGCTGTGTCCGACTCTTTGCGACGCTATGGACTGTAGCCCGCCAGGCTCCTCTGTCCATGGGATTCTCCAGGTAAGGATGCTGGAGTGGGTTGCCATGCCCCTATATGAGTACTGATTTATTTCTGGACTTCATATAGGTTACTTTCAGCTTAACTCAACCTGTCCTCATACATTATTATGTTGAATCAGTAACACAAGCATATTCAGTTTCTGTTATTTAGGTCATATCATTCAGTTGTTTAAGTTTCAGTTGTGGCTCAGTGTCACTTTCTCTTCTTGCTTTCAAGCCACTGTAATACAAATAGGTTCTCTCCATGGGCGTGGAGGGCAGACTGAAAAATTATATGTGGATTTTTAACTGCTTGCAAGGCAGCAGGAAGGGTGCATGTTGGTATCCCTACCCTCTTTCCCCTGTGTTCATGGGTCAACTGTACTTTGAGTTTAGCCTGGTGAGACCCAGAGAAGAGACTCCTACCATGCCATGTCAGTCTTATCTACAGAAATTGTGAAATAATAAACCGGTGCTTTTGTAAGCCACTAAACCCTGGTGGCTCAGAGGGTAAAGCATCTGCCTGCAATGCAGGAGACCTGGGTTCGATCCCTGGGTCGGGAAGATCCCCTGAAGAAGGAGAAGGCACCCCACTCCAGTGTTCTTCCTGGAGAATCCCATGGATGGAGGAGCCTGGTGGGCTACAGTCCATGGCGTCGCTAAGAGTCGGACATGACTGAGCAACTTCACTTTCACTTTCAAACCTCCCTGTGCTCCAAAAACAAAAACAAAAAACCAAACCACCCCCAAAAGCCAATAAAAAACCAAATATATTTTTTAAGAACATTTGGTCAAGTTAGAAGAAAGGTTCTTGTACACTCAGTAAGCGGGAATTTTGGGGTGTGCTCAGTCAATCTGTCTGACTTCACAACTCCATAGACTGTAGCCTACCAGGCTCCACTGTCCATGGAATTTCCCAGGCGAGAATATTGCAGTGGGTTGCCATTGTCTACTCCATGGAATCTTCCTGACCCAAGGATTGAACCTGCATCTCTTGAGTCTCCTGCATTGGCAGGTAGAGTCTTTACCACTGTGCCCCACCTCCTGACCCAGGGATCAAACCCAGGTCTCCTGCATTGCATGTAGATTCTTTACTGTCTGAACCACCAGAGTCCAGTAAGCAGGGATTTTTAGGTTTTTTGAAGTCTACAAACCAACATAAGTGGCTTGTAAACCACTATTCAGAATAGTCCATAGATTCAGTCATGTGGTAGCAAAAGTTAATACCTCTGATACTCCTATTGATTTTGTCATTAACTGGCAAATGGCTTCTTAAAAGCTAATCCCCCATATTATAGAATATCTGGATTCTGCCCTATCCCTCATTTGAATTATCTGATACCTTTATTGCTATAGCTGCTATTACTGCTGCTGCTGATTCTGTTACCTACCGTGGCCATGGTTGGCTAACTTTCAGAATTGCTTACAGTGTTTCAGGTACTGAGCTAAGTGCTCTACACATTATCTCATTTAAGTTTATAATTGGGTAATTTCCATGCATCAGACCCTATATTTCATTTAATTCTTAAAAAAATTTTTTTTATTTTTACTTTATTTTACTTTACAATACTGTATTGGTTTTGCCATACATTGACATGAATCCGCCACGGGTGTACATGAGTTCCCAATCCTGAATCCTCCTCCTACCTCCCACCCCATATCATCTCTCTGGATCATCCCTGTGCACCAGCCCCAAGCATCTATCCTGTATCGAACATAGACTGGCGATTCGTTTCTTACATGATAGTATACATGTTTCAGTGCCATTCTTTCAAATCATCCCACCCTCTCCCTCTCCCTCAGAGTCCAAAAGTCCATTCTGTACATCTGTGTCTCTTTTGCTGTCTTGCATACAGGGTCATCATTACCATCTTTCTTAATTGTTCTGGCAGGGTAGTATTTTCAACGTTAACTCTGGAAAGTTTAACTTACTTCATTTGTTTCACAGTTAATCCATATTAGAACCAGTTTTTTAAAATGTTTAATAAAAAAGTTACCACTTAAAGTATTTTTAAATGTATAATTCAGTGACATTAAGTATATTCATGATGTTGTACAACCATCACCCCTGTTTTCAGAACTTCAGTATCATCCCAAACAGCATTTCTATACATATTAATATCTTCTTATTTCCCCCTCTGCCTTCTCATTTCCCCTCTACCCAACCTCTGGCAATCTCTGATCTACTCTGTGAATTTGATTAGTGTGTTAATCAGTGTTGTCCAGAGAAACAGAACCAATAGACTATATACAGACACATAAAATGAGATTTATTATACGAATTGACTCATGCAGCTATTAAGTTTAAGAAATTCTATGATCTGTTGTCTACAAGATGAAGAGCCAGGAAAGCTGGTGGTGTATTTCAGTTCAAGGCCAAAGGCCTCAGCCGTGGGGTGCCAGAGGTATACGTTCCAGTCTGAGGCCTGAGAACCAGGAGTATCCATGTCCAAGGGCAGGAGGATATAGACATCTCCTCTCAAGCTGAGATAGTAAATTCATCTTTCATATATCTTTTGTTCTATTATGGGCTTCCCTGGTGGCTCAGATGGTAAAGAATCTGTCTGCAATGCAGGAGATCCAGGTTCAATCCCTGGATTGGTAAGATGCCCTGGAGAAGTGAATGGCAACCCACTCCAGTATTCTTGCCTAGAGAATCCCATGGACAGAGGAGCCTGGTGGGCTACAATCCATGGGGTGACAAAGAATCAGATACAACTGAATGACTAACACTTTCACTTGTTCTATTAGGCCGTCAAGGGATTGGATGATCTCACCCAAATTGGGGAGGACTATGTTCCAAAGAAAAGCAAGGAGACATAAGAAAGCCTTCCTCAGCGATCAATGCAAAGAAATAGAGGAGAAAAACAGAATGGGAAAGACTAGAGATCTCTCTGAGAAAATTAGAGATACCATGGGAACATTTCATGCAAAGATGGGCTCAAAAAAGGACAGAAATGGTATGGACCTAACTGAAGCAGAAGGTATTAAGAAGAGGTGGCAAGAATACACAGAAGAACTATACAAAAAGGATCTTCAGGACCCAGATGACCATGATGGTGTGATCACTTACCTAGAGCCAGACATCCTACAATCCAAAGTCAAGTGGGCCTTAAGCATCACAATGAACAAAGCTAATGAAGGTGATGGAATTCCAGTTGAGCTCTTTCAAATCCTAAAAGATGATGCTGTGAAAGTGCTGCATTCAATATGCCAGCAAATTTGGAAAACTCAGCAGTGGCCACAGGACTGGAAAAGATCAGTTTTCATTCCAATCCCAAAGAAAGGCAATGCCAAAGAATGTTCAAACTACTGCATAATTGCACTTATCTCACATGCTAACAAAGTAATGCTCAAAATTCTTCAAGTGAAGCTCTAACAGTACGTGAATCATGAACTTCCAGATGTTCAAGCTGGATTTAGAAAAGGCAGAGGAAGAGATCAAATTGCCAACATCTGCTGGATCATCAAAAAAGCAAGAGAGTTCCAGAAAAACACCTAATTCTGCTTTATGGAATATGCCAAAACCTTTGACTGTGAAGATCACAACAAACTGTGGAAAATTCTTGAGGAGATGGAGATACCAGACCAGCTGACCTGCCTCTTGAGTAATCTGTATGTCAGTCAAAAAACAACAGAACTGTATGTGGAATAACAGACTGGTTCCAAATCAGGAAAGGAGTACATCAAGGATGTATATTGTCATCCTGCTTATTTAACTTATATGCTTATTTAACATCATTCAAAATGCCAGGCTGGATGAAGAACAAGCTAGAATCAATATTGCCAGGAGAAATATCAATAATCTGAGATATGTAGATGATACCACCCTTATGGCAGAAAATGAAGAACTAAAGAGCCTTTTGATGAAAGCAAAAGAGGAAGGTGAAAAAGTTGGCTTAAAGCTAAACATTCAGAAAACTAAGATCATGGCATCCAGTCCCATTACTTCAGTGACAGACTATTTTGAGGGGCTCCAAAATCACTGCAGATCATTACAGCCATGAAATTAAAAGACTCTTGCTCCTTGGAAGAAAAGCTATGACCAACCTAGACAGCATATTAAAAAGCAGAGACATTACTTTGCCAACAAAGGTCCATCTAGTCTAAGCTATGGTTTTTCTAGTAGTCTTGTATGGATGTAACGGATTGGACTATAAAGGAAGCTAAGCACCAAAGAATTGATACTTTTGAACTGTGCTGCTGGAGAAGACTCTTGAGAGTCCCTTTGACTGCAAGGAGATTCAACCAGTCCAACCTAAAGAAGATCAACCCTGAATATTATTGGAAGGACTGATGCTAAAGCTGAAGCTCCAATATTTTGGCCACCTGATGCGAAGAGCTGACTCATTTGAAAAGACCCTGACGCTGGGAGAGATTCACAGCAGGAGGAGAAGGGGAGGACAGAGGATGAGATGGTTGGATGGCATCACCGACTTAATGGACATGAGTTTGAGTATGCTCCGGGAGCTGGTGATGGACAAGGAAGCCTGGTGTGCTGCAGTCCATGGGGTCGCAAAGAGTCGGACATGACTGAGTAACTGAACTGAACTGAACTGAACTGATGTTCCTTACACAGTCTACTGATTAAAATGCTAATTTTTCCACAGGCATACCCAGAAATAATGTATCAACAGATCTCTGGGTAGCCCTTAGCGCAGTTAAGTTGACACATAAAAATTAACCGTCATATCTGGTTTACTCAGCATAATGCTTACAAAGTTTATCCATCTTGCAGCATATTTTCATAATTTCATTTTTTAAAGGTAAAATAACATTCCATTTGTGTACAGCATTTTGTTTATCTTTGGGTTAATGATTTGTTTCCACCTGTGAATACTGAAAATATCTGAGTCACTGCTTTCAGTTCTTTTGGATATATAGCAGAATGTGGAATTACTGGATCTTACAATAGTTCTATGTTTAACTTTTTGAAGACCCTCTATATTGTTTTCTGCAATGGCTATGCCATTTTACATTACCATTAGCAGTGCACAGATTTTCCAATTTCTCCACATCCTCATCAACCATGTTATTTTATTTTTATTTTTATTTTGGAATAACAGATATTATAGTGGGTGTGAAGTAGTATCTTACTGTGGTTTTATGTTCTGCTAATGACTAGTGATTCTGAACATCTTTTCATGTGCTTATTGGCCATTTGTATATCTTGGTGGATATACCAATTTTTTCTTCACACACTTTTAAATTGAGTTGTTTGGGTTTCCATTCTTGAGTTTTAGTTCTTTATATTCTGAAATTAATAGCTTATAAGTGATATGATTTGCAATTATTTTTCACCTTATTTGGGTTTTCTTTTCACTCTCTGGATAGTACTCTTGGTACATAAAACTTAGTTTTAATGAAATCTAATTTATCTAGGTTTTCTTTTGTTTCCTGTCCTTCTGGTGTCTAGAATCAGGTTTTAAAGCTTGGGGGAGTTTGGGATGGACATGTACACACTGCTATACTTAATATGGATAAGTAACAAGGACCTCCTGTATAGCACATGGAACTCTGTTCAATGGTATGTGGCAGCCTGGGTGGGAGGGGAGTTTGGGGAAGAATGGATACATGTGCATGAATGGCTGAGTTTCTTCACTGTTCACCTGAAACTATCACAACATTGTTAATCAGTTATACACCAATACAAAATAAAGTTTAAAAAAAAAGATTTAGAAAACAAAGCCTGTTTAGTTTATTCTAAACTCAGACCATTACTCACATTTCATCTCCAAATGTAAAAGTATATTTGGAAATATGAATTTTTTTGATTAAAAAAACTTTGGTACACTTTATTAACTTGGAGAAAAAAGCTCCATATGTTAAAGGTGAATTGTTTAACTCCTTTTCATTATAAATGGTATTTGCTTTAGATCTTGCCTGTCATAATATATTCAAGAGCCTATAAGAATCTAACAGAACACTCTTACCTAGCTCCATAAGCCCTCTCAGCCAGTTGGGAATTGCAAGCACCTCCTAGTAGAAGAAATGTCAAAAACCAAAAAACAGTGGTTTAAATAAGATAGGGAGATTGCTTTCCTTTCACTTGATATGAAAGCTAGAATCAGCCAGTCTTGGATGGGGTGTGTGACTCCAGACTTCTTTCTTTTTGTTTCTCCATCATTAACTTCTCTTTTGTTTCTTCTTCTTTTCAAAGATCATTCCATGATCACAAAGGGGCTCTAGTGATGACTTCTGTATTCTGCAAGGATGCAAGGGGGAAAGAAAAATGATAAGCCTTTTAAATTAGTCAGCCCTGTTTAAAGAGCTTCCCCAGAAGCTCCATGCAGTGACTTCTGTTTATGTTCCACAGGTCATACTAGCAAAGGAGGCTGAAAGCTACAGAAGAATAATTCTAGCAAGGTTATGGCTGCCTTTCTTTCCTTTTCTAGTGCTTTGTATAAAGCTTGGACTTCCCAAATTATTATTGTTAGGTTGTTGATATCCATTTATATATATAAAAATGCTATGTATTGAACAGATTTCTGAAATCCTCTCACCAAAGAAAGTTAATTCTCTCAGCCATTCTTGCTAAGCCTTAAATAACATGCCTGCAAATAACAGTGCACTCTATGCTATCTCAACAATGTAGTGGTTTATTGCAACAAAAGGAGAATAGATTTTGGGCAGGCAGTTAACAGCCTTTTCCATACCTTCAGACAAAGAGTAATGTAAACCCAAGTAAAGTAAACCCAAGACCCCTGGGTGTTTTGATTCCATTTTCTCTGGTCACATAGCAAAAATATTGCTTTCCTTTTTTCTTATCATCAAATTCTCTCTCCTTCTAATCACTTTCTACATATTGTGCTACAATGCTCAATGTACAGATTGTCTCTAAGTCAATTTTCTGTGTTCTTTTTCCCAGTTAAATTATGTAAGCCACTCATTTTTTTTTTCTTTCTCTTTAATCATTCCTGAATCAATTGTGAATTTTCCAGGTAGATCAACTGAATGTAGTTTGGTAGGGTTCTCATATACTTAAAAGGTAGGTCTATAAGAAATCTAACTCAATTTAAAGGGAAGAACAATGGATTTGAAGAATGAAGTACCTCTTGATTTTTAAACATCCATGAAGGTTCAGAAAGCAGGAAACTTGTTTTTTCAAATTTGTTGAAAGTGTAAATAATGGTTTAAAAAAAGTTTTAGTTTCCTACTTCTGTTAGCTCTCTCCAGTTCACTATACCTTCTTGTTTGCATGAAAAGGCTCAGATCCGTTCTAATTTGAAAAGTTCTTGTCCTGGGCAGGAATTATACAAGTACTCCACTCAGGATGTCTGAGTATCAAACTCTATTCTTTATATGGTACTCTATGACTGTTGCTTTGTATCCTATGAGAGTATTTTGCTTCCCAGAAAGCCAGCAAGTGTTCTTAGGAAATTATTTTTCTCACTTATACACTGCTGCTACTGCTGCTACTGCTAAGTCAACTCAGTCATGTCCGACTCTGTGTGACCCCATAGACGGCAGCCCACCAGGCTCCCCTGTCCCTGGGATTCTCCAGGCAAGAATACTGGAGTGGGTTGCCATTTCCTTCTCCAATGCATGAAAGTGAAAAGTGAAAGTGAAGTTGCTCAGTCGTGCCCGACTCTTAGCGACCCCATGGACTGCAGCCTACCAGGCTCCTTGGTCCATGGGATTTTCTAGGCAAGAGTACTGGAGTGGGGTGCCATTGCCTTCTCTGTACTTATACCCTGAGTTACTGCTTTTTGTTGTCTCATCTGGATTTCTGCCTTTTCTTCTTTTAACTAACTCTACCCAATTCTTACTCTGAGTTTGCTTATTTCCTTGAATTTTGTTGTTGTTTGGTCGCTAAGTCACAAGTCTTTGTGACTCCATGGACTGCAGAATGCCAGGCTTCCCTGTTCTTCACTATCTTCCAGAGTTTGCTCAAATTCAAATCCATTGAGTGGGTGATGCCATCCAACCATCTCATCCTCTGGCGTCCCCTTCTTCTCTTGCCTTCTTCAATCTTCCCCAGCATCAGGGTCTCTTCAATGAGTTGGCTCTTTGCATCAGGTGGCCACAGTATTGGAGTTTCAGCTTCAGCATCAGTCCTTCCAATGAATATTCAGGGTTGATCTCCTTTAGGATGGACTGGTTGGATCTCCTTGCAGTCCAAGGGACTCTCAAGAGTCTCCTCTAGCACCACAGTTCAAAAACATCAGTTCTCATCTGTGAGGAAATGACCCTTAACTTGATTTTCATGTGAATCGTGTACACTTGGTTTTGTTGTATGTTTAAAATATTGTATATTTATTTACATTGAAGCTTTCTTTTTTTTAACTACATTTTCAGATCAGAGTCCAAAGTGAACTTGCACAGTGCTTTCATGATTGTTTATGGTTTAGTTATTTTTGATTTTTTTGTTTTGTTTTCAACTTTAACTTCATGTGGAACTGAAAAGATGGATTGAAATAAAAACGTACTAAATTTTGTAGACTTCCTAATTTTTTGACTCTTTAAAGATTTTTTTTTTTTTTTTTACTTCTTTCTTTCTATTTACATCTCTTTTCTGGTATATTTTAATTATCCCAGTAAACAAGTCATAGCATGGCAAGATCTTATGTAGGGATTCCTTTATTCTAGCCTCTGTTTTTCTTTTGATTTTTGTCTTCTTAATTCCTGAAGAACTTCTGCCAAGGTTTCTACATGTTGAGCTTGAGTCTGTAAGAACTCAAACATTTTATGTATGTATGTATGTATGTATGTATGTCTTTAGTAGTTTAACTGTTAATTTTTTATTGTGGTAAGAACATTTAACATGAGATTTACCTTCTTAACATTTTTTTACCTTTTTAATAATAATGTTTTCTTTTGAACTTTACAAGCAATCCATGTTTTTTCTTTCAGAAAATAAAAAAATGCATAAAAGTGTACAGTAAAGAAATAATAGCAGTAATCTTCAATCCCAGAGATAACCACCATTAACATTTTGATACATTTTCTCCCAGTGTCTACATATTCTTTATAAGATTTTTTGATGTGTACCATTTTAAAAGTCTTTATTGACTTTCTTACAGTGTTACTTCTGTTTTTTTAAATGTAAATTTATTTTAATTGGAGGTTAATTACTTTACAATATTGTATTGGTTTTGCCATACATCAACATGAATCCACCACAGGTATACACGTGTTCCCCATCCTGAACCCCCCTCCTGCCTCCCTCCCCATACCATTACTTCTGTTTTATGTTTTGTTTTGTTTTTTTTTGCCCCAAGGCATGTGAGATCTTAACTCCCTGACCAGGGATCAAACTTGCACCTCCTGTGTTAGACCACCAGAGAAGTCCCTACACATTCTTTACATTGATGTATAACTGCCCAATAAGACTATTTAGTTCCAATGCACACATACTGATTTGATACTTTTATACAATACAAAATGATCGGCATGATGTATCTAGTTATCATCTGTCACCATTTAAAGGTATACAGTATTATTGACTGTATTCACCATGCTGTACATTTTCACCCTCATGACTCATTTATTTTGTAACTGGAAGTTTATCTCTTTAATCTCCCTCATGTGTTTCTCTCAACCCCCTGCCCTCAGCAAAGACCAGTATTGTGTATCTGTTCTATTTTTTTATGTTTATTTGTTTTGATTTTTAGATTCCACAAATTTGTCTTTCTTTGACTTATTTCACTTAGCATAACACAGTCTAGGTCCATTCATGTTGTTGAAAATGGCATAATTTCCTATTTAAAAATTTTTTAAAGTTAATTTTGGTTGTGCTGAGTCTTTGCTGCTCCCGAGGGCTTTCTCTAGTTGTGGCGAGCAGGGCCTACTGTCTAGTTGTGGGATGCAGGCTTCTCGCTGTGGTGCTTCTCTGGCTGTAGAGCATGGGCTCTAGGGCATGTGGGCTTCAGTGGTTGTGACACACAGGCTTAGCTGTCCTGAGGCACGTGGGGTCTTCCTGCACCAGGGATTGAACCCATGTCCCTTGCATTGGCAGGTGAAGTCTTAACCACGAGACCACCAGGGACACTGTTTATAGATATATATACTCCCACATCTTTATCCATTCATTTATATATGGGAGCTTAGCTTGCTTCCATATCTTGGCTATTGTAAATAATTTTGCAATAAGTATGGGAGAACATGTATCTTTTGAAATTAGCTTTTGTTTTCTTTGGAAAAATACCCAGAAGTAGGATTACTGGATCATGTGGTAGGTCTGTTTTGTTTGTTTGTTTGTTTGTTTTTTGAGGAACCTCCATACTGTTTTCCATAGTAGCTGCACAAATTTACATTCCCATAAATTTTGCTTATGGGTTCCCCTTTCTCTACATCTTTAGCAATACTTGTTACTTGTCTTTTTGATAATAGCCATTCTCTAACAAGTGTAAGGTGATATCTCATTGTGGTGTGATTTGCACTTTCCTTAAGTTTAGTGGTGTTAAGCATTTTTTCATGTACCTTTTGGCTATCTGTATGTCTTCACATATGGATGTGAGAGTTGGACTGTGAATAAGGCTGAGTGCCGAAGAACTGATGCTTTGGAACTGTGGTGTTGGAGAAGACTCTTGAGAGTCCCTTGGACTGCAAGGAGATCCAACCAGTCCATTCTGAAGGAGATCAGCCCTGGGATTTCTTTGGAAGGAATGATGCTAAAGCTGAAACTCCAGTACTTTGGCCATCTCATGTGAAGAGGTGACTCATTGGAAAAGACTCTGATGCTGGGAGGGATTGAGGGCAGGAGGAGAGGGGTACGACAGAGGATGAGATCACTGGATGGCATCACGGACTCGATGGACGTGAGTCTGAGTGAACTCTGGGAGTTGGTGATGGACAGGGAGGCCTGGCGTGCTGCGATTCATGGGGTCGCAAAGAGTCGGACACGACTGAGCGACTGAACTGAACTGAAGACCTGCTTTATTTTTTCTTTCAGTTTTATTGAGATACAATTTACATCCAGCACTGTCTATGTTTAAGAGGTAGAGCACAATGATTTGACTTACATACATAAATGATTACCACTAAAAGTTTAGTGAACATCCATCATCTTATATAGATACACAATAAAAGAAATAGACATATTTTTTTACTTGTGCTGAGAGCTCTTAGAATTTACTCCTTTAACAGGTTTCATATAGAAAATACAGCAGTATACCCACAGATTTTAGATTGCTTTGTTTTTGTTTCCATTTGTCTCCAACTGTTTTTTATTTCCTCCTTAATCTCCTCAAGGCTCTGTTGGTTATTTAGTTGCATGTTGTTTAGCCTCCATGTGTTTGTGTTTTTTGCAGCTTTTTCTTATAGTTGATTTCTAGTCTCATAATATTGTGCTTGGAAAAGATACTTGGTATTTCAGTTTTCTTAAATTCACTGAGACTTTTTTTGTGGCATAGCGTATATTCTATGCTGGAGAATGTATATGTGCACTTGAAAAGAATGTGTATTCTGCTGCTTTGGAATGAAATATTCCAGATGTATATGATAAGTCCATCACATGTAAGTGTTTTTTAAGACCAGAGTTTCCTTATTAATTTTCTACCTGGGTCATCTGTCTGTTGATGTAATTGGAGTGTTAAAGTCTTCTACTATTGTTACTGTCTGTTTCTCCACTTATATCCCTTAATATTTGCTTTATGTATTTAGGTGCTCCTGTTTGTTTTATGTATTTATGTGCCCCTATGTTGGGTGCATGCTTATTTATAATGGTCATATCTCCTTGGATGTATCCTTTGATCATTATGTAATGAATTTTTTGTCTCTCATCACAATTTTTGTATTAAAGTCTACTTTGTCTCATATAAACATTGCTACTCCATCTCTTTTTGCATTTCTATTTGCATGTAATGCTTTTATCCATGCCATCACTTTTGGTTTGCGTGTCTTGAGGTCTGAAGTGAGGCTCTTATAGTGAGCATAGATACATAGATCTTTCTTTTTCAAAATCTATTCAGTCACTTTTTGTCATTTGAGCATTTAGGCCATTTGTATTTAAAGTACTTATTGATAGGAATGTACTTATTATCACTCTATGGTTTGGGGTTGTTTTTCTAGTTCTTTTTTGTTCCTTCCTTCCCCCCACCCCATTTCTTTTCTTTATGATTTGGTGACTACCTTAGCATTATGTTTGTATTCCTTTTTCTATATGTATATATTATAGGTTTTTGGTTGTGGTTACCATGAGGTATATGTTAGTAATATATATAATTATTTAAAGTTGGTGATCTTGAGTTCAAATGTATCTCAGCTCTGCATTTTTACCCTTACACCCATGTTTAATGTTTTTGACATCATATTTGGTACCTTTTTGTGTATCCCTTAACTAATTTTTATGGATATAGATAATTTTACTAGTTTTGTGTTTTAATCTTCTACTACCTTTATACATGGTTGATCTATTAACTTTACTGCATATTTGCCCATACAAGTAAGACTTTTCCTTTCATAATTTTCATATTTCTAGTTGTAGTCTTTTCATTTTCACTTTGAAATGTTCCTTTAATATTTATTGTAAAGGTGGTTTGATGGTGCTGAACTCTTTTAGCTTTTGCTTATCTGTAAAACTTTTTATTTCTTCTTAAAATATGAATGATAGACTTGCCAGGTTGAGTATTCTTGTTTTTATGTTTTTTCTTTTCATCACTTTAAATATATTATACCACTCCCTACTGGTCTTCAGATTTTTTGCTGAAAAATTAACTGAAAGTCTTATGGGAATTCCCTTGTACTAACTAGTTGTTTTTGTGTTGTTACCTTTAGTATTCTCTCTTTATTCTTAACTTTTACTATTTTAATTAGAGTGTGTCTTAGTGTGGACCTCTGAGTTCACCTTGTTTGAAATTTTCTGTGCTTCCTAGATCTATTTGTCTGTTTCTTCTTCCAAGTGAGGTAAGTTTTTGGCCATTGCATCTTCACTTATGTTCTCTGCCCCCTTTTTCCCTTTCTTCTCTTTCTGGGATCTATATAGTTCAGTGACTCAGTTGTGTTCAACTCTTTGCAGACCCATATAATGTGAATGTTCTTATGCTTGATGCCATCCCAGTGGTCTCTTAAACTATCCTCATTTAAAAAATCATTTTAGGAACTTCCCTGGTGGTCCAGTGGCTAAGACTCTATATCCTCAATGCAGGGGTCTCAGATTCAATCTCTGGTCAGGGAACTAGATCCCACATGCTGCAACTAAGGCCCTGCTGCTAAGTCACTTCAGTCATGTCCAACTCTATGCGACCCCATAGACAGCAGCCAACCAGGCTCCTTCATCCCTGGGATTCTCCAGGCAAGAACACTGGAGTGGGTTACCATTTCCTTCTCCAATGCATGAAAGTGAAAAATGAAAGTGAAGTTGCTCAGTCATGTCCGACCCTCAGCAACCCCATGGACTGCAGCCTTCCAGGCTCCTCCATCCATGGGATTTTCCAGGCAAGAGTACTGGAGTGGGGTGCCATTGCCTTCTCTGAACTAAGGCCCAGTGCAGCCAAAATAAAAATAAATGTTAAAAATTGCTTAAAAAATAAAATAATATAATCATTTAATATTTTCTATTCAGCTTGGGTAATTTATACTACTCTCTCTTCTAGTTTACTAATCCATTCCTCTGTATCATCTAATCTACTACTTCTAGTGTATTTTAATATTTCAGTTTTATTATTCAGCTCTGTTTGGTCCCTCTTTATGTTTTCTAATTCTTTGTTAAACTTTTTTTTTTTTTTTCCTGTTAAGAGTTGGTTTATTTTTATTCAGGAATAACTGTGGTCAACTTTCATTCACTGTGTTAATTTCTGCTTCCAAGTTTGTTAAGCATCTTTATTACCTTGAACTCTTTACTGCATATATTGCTTACCTCCACTTTCCTTAGTTCCCCCCCCCCCCCCGCCCCGTGGTTTTATCTTATTCCTTTGTTTGGAAAATATTCCTTTGTTGCCTCATTTGACCTGTTTTTTTTGTTTTTCTTGTATGTTCAGTTCAGTTCAGTCGCTCAGTCATGTCTGACTCTTTGCGACCCCATGAATCGCAGCACGCCAAGCCTCCCTGTCCATCACCAACTCCTGGAGTTCACTCAGACTCACGTCCATCGAGTCAGTGATGCCATCCAGCCATCTCATCCTCTGTCGTCCCCTTCTCCTGCCCCCAATTCCTCTCAGCATCAGAGTCTTTTCCAATGAGTCAACTCTTCACATGAGGTGGCCAAAGTACTGGAGTTTCAGCTTTAGCATCATTCCCTCCAAAGAAATCCCAGGGCTGATCTCCTTCAGAATGGATTGGTTGGATCTCCTTGCAGTCCAAGGGACTCTCAAGAGTCTTCTCCAACACCACAGTTCAAAAGCATCAGTTCTTCGGTGCTCAGCCTTCACAGTCCAACTCTCACATCCATACATGACCACAGGAAAAACCATAGTGTTGACTAGATGGACCTTTGTTGGCAAAGTAATGTCTCTGCTTTTGAATATGCTATCTAGGTTGGGCATAGCTTTTCTTGTTAGGTTGGTATATTTCCCAGTTTTGGAGAAGCAGTGTTAACATGGACGATGTCTTAGATCCAGCAACATTCTCCTCTCTTGTCAGCAGAGCTGTGTGCTGTAGAAGGGCTTCTGTGCAGGCTGCATGGCCCTTCTGTTTTGGTGGCCTGACTACTGTGGATGGTAAGCAGCCTGGTAAGCAGCCTGGCCCCTGGCTCTGTGGCTCCCAGGTCCTGCCCAGAGCAGAGGCTGCTGATGTCTGTGTGCAAGGCTGCATTCTGGCACAGCTGGTGCTCAGTCTGGAGAGTGCCGGTCTTGTGCTGGGGAGGAGGATGGGTCCTGGTGTGAGCAGCTGCAGGGTCTGGTGTGTACTCACTGGGGGCATGGCTGATTCTCAGGCAAGTGGAAGGGAGTCCTGGGGCTGGTGTTTCCAGCTGGTGGGTGGTGTCAGGACTCAGGGAGGTCCTTTGCCTTGCACTGGTCTGCAAGTGGGTGAGTTTGGGTCCCAACCTGCTGGTGTGTGGGGCTGTGTCCCCACGCATCTGTCTGCTGGACCTGCGTTTCCATTAAGGTAGCTGTTTGATCTGGCTCTCTGCGTGCTTGGCCTGCTGGGTCCTGGAACTGATGCTGACTGACGGGATATGAGTCTTGCCTATGTCACATTGCTGCCCCCCTACGCATCCTGTTGTGATTTCTTCTTTATATCTTTGGTTGCATAAAATGTTTTCTGTGGCCTTCAGGTCATTCTGATTGATAGTTGCTTTGTGGGTGTGCTAAGTCACTTCATTTGTATTCAACTCTTTGTGTTCCTGTGGACTGTAGCTCCCCAGGCTCCTCTGCCCAAGGAATTCTCCAGGCAAGAATACTGGAGTGGGTTGCCATGCCCTCCTCCAGGGGATCTTCCTGACCCAGGGGTCAAACCCCCATCTCTTATGTCTTTGCATTGGCAAGCGAGTTCTTTACTACTAATGCCACCTGATGGTTATAATTTTGCTGTGTCCATGGGAGGAGGTGAGTTCAGGGTTTTCCTGCCCTGCCACCTTGACTGCTCCCCCTTGACAAATTCTTAGATATTCTGTACAACGTTTTTAACTATAGGCTTACTGCTACCTGGAAATTAACCATACTGCATAACCAAGACTTTATACTCCTTGAATAGCAACTTCTTTTTTTACCTCTCTCAGCCTTTGGCAGTCAACATTCTACTCTCTACATCTGTGTATTTGGTTATTTTATACCTCATTTAAGTGGGATCATGAGGCATGTGACATTTGTCATTCTGTCATGGCTAATTTCACATGGCATAATTTCCTCCAGCTTCACTCATATTGTAGTAGATGGAAGAATTTCTTCTTTTTATTCAAGTGTAGTTGATTTGTGATATTAGTTTCAGGTGTACAGCAAAGTGATTCATATATATAAACACTATTTTTTCAGATTATTTTCTTATATAGTTTTTATAAAATATTGAGTAGAGTTCCCTGTGCTATACAGTAGGTCACTGTTATTTATCTATTTTATATGTAGTAATATGTATATGTTAGTCTCAAATTCCTAATTTATACCCTTTACATTTCCCCTTTGATAACCATAAGAGGATCAGAAGACATTTCTCTGACAGTCAGTGACTAGTTGTGCAATTTTTATCTTCATTTTTGTTAGATTAAGCTTTACAATGTTTTATAAGTTCCTACTGTAGAGCAAAGTGAATCAGCTATAAATATGTGTGTGTGTGTGTGTGTGAGTGTGTATCCCCTTTTTGGATTTCCTTCTCACTTAGGTGACCATGTGTGAGCTACACCATGGGTTCTCATTAGCTTTTTTATACACAGCATCAATGGAGTATATATGTCAACTGCAGTCCCGCAGTTCATCCCCTGCCTTTCCCTCCTTGGTGTCCATACATTAGTTCTCTGCATCTGGGTCTCTATTTTTGCTTGGCAGACAGGATCATCTATACCAGCATCCATGCCGTTGTCTGCATTCCACATACACGCATTAATATACAGTGTTTGTTTTCTTTCTGCTTCTCTGTGTGGAAGTTTCTGGGTCCTTCCACATCTCTACAAATGACCCAGTTCCGTTCCTTTTCATGGCTGAGTAATATTCCATTGTAATATGTACCACATCTCCTCTATCTATTTCTCTGTTGATGAAAATTAGGTTACTTGCATAGCCTGGCTATTGTAAATAGTGCTGCAGTGCTTGTGTCTTCTCTGGGTATATGCCCAGTAGTGGGATTGCTGGGTCATATAGTTTTTAATTTTTTAAGGAATCTTATACTGTTCTCAATAGTGACTGTATCAGTTTGCATTCCCACCAATGGAACAAGAGGGTTCTTTTTTCTTCATACCTTCTCCAGAATTTATTGCTGGTAGATTTGTTAATGATGGCCATTCTGAGTGGTGTGAAGTGATACTTCAATGTAGTTTTGATTTGTATTTCTCTAATAATTAGTGATGTTGATCATCTTTTCATGTGTTTGACCATCTGTATGTCCTTTTTTGAGAAATGTCTATTTAGGTCTTCTATTTTTAAAATTTTTTATATTGAGCTACATAAACTGTGTATTTTGGAGATTAATGCTTTGTTTTCTCCTTCATTTGTAAATATTTTCTCTCACTGAGGGTTGTTTTTTCATCTTGTTTATGGTTTCTTTTGGTTTATGATTTCTTTATGGCTTATTGTTTTTAAAGCTTTTAAGTTTAATTAGGCCTCATTTATTTATTTTTGGTTTTTATTTTTATTACTTTAGGAGGTGGATAAAAAAGGATCCTACTGAGTGTGTGTCTGTTTTCCTCTGAGAGTTTATAGTTTCTGGCCTTACATTCAAGTCTTTAATCCATTTAGAGTTTATTTTTATGTATGCTGTTAGGGAGTATCCTAATTTCATTCTTGTATATATAGCTGTCCAGTTTTCCCAGCATTACTTATTGAAGAGACTGTCTATTATCCACTGTGTATTTTTGCCTCTTTTGTTGTAGATTAGGTGACCACGGTGTGTGGGTTTATTTCTGGGCTTTCTTTCCTGTTCCATTGGTCTGTATTTCTGTTTTTGTGCTGCTGCCATCGTTCAGTTCAGTTCAGTTGCTCAGTAGTGTCTGACTCTTTGTGACCCCATGAACTGCAGCACACCAGGCTTCCCTGCCCATCACCAACTCCCAGTGTCCCCCCAAGCTCATGTCCATTGAGTCGGTGATGCCATCCAACCATCTCATCCTCTGTCGTCCCCTTCTCCTCCTGCCTTCAATCCTTCCCAGCATCAGGGTCTTTTCCAGTGAGTCAGTTCTTGTCATCAGGTGGCCAAAGTATTGGAGTTTCAACTTCAACATTAGTCCTTCCAATGAATATTCAGAACTGATTTCCTTTAGGATGGACTGGTTGAATCTCCTTCCAGTCCAAGGGACTCTCAAGAGTCTTCTCCATCACCACAGTTCAAAAGCATCAATTCTTTGGTGCTCAGCTTTCTTTATGGTCCAACTCTAATATCCATACATGACTACTGGAAAAACCATAACTTGACTAGATGGACCTTTGTTGGCAAAGTAATGTCTCTGCTTTTACATATGCTATCTAGGTTTCTCATAATTTTTCTTCCAAAGAGCAAGCATCTTTTAATTTCATGGCTGCATTCAGCATCTGCAGTGATCTTGGAGACCCCCAAAATAAAGTCTGTCACTGTTTCCATTGTTTCCCTATCTATTTGCCATGAAGTGATGAGGCCGGTGCTATACTGTCTTGATTTTGGTAGTTTGTTAGTGTAGTCTGAAGTCAGGGAGCCTGATTCTTCCAGCTCCATTTTTCTTTCTCAAGACTGTTTTGGCTTCTGGATCTCATGTGTTTTCATGTAAATTGTAAAACTTTCTGTCCTATTTCTGTGAAAAATGCCATTGGTAATTTTATTTGGATTGCATTCAGTTTTTCAATTACTTTGGGTAGCAACCCACTCCAGTATTCTTGCCTGGAAAATCCCATCAATGGAGGAACCTGGTAGGCTACAGTCCATGGGGTCACAAAGAGTCAGACACGACTGAGTGACATTTAGTTTACTTTACTTGGGTAGCATAGTCATTTTCACAACATTGATTCTTCCAGTCCAACAACGTGGTATATCTTTCCATCTGTTTGTGACAGCTTTTATTTCTTTCATCAGTATAGCATTTTAGTGTTCTAAGTACAAATCTTTTGACTCCTTGTTTGTTTTGTTCAGTCAATAAGTTGTGTCTGAATCTTTGTGATCCCATAGATTGTAGCATATCAGGCTCCTCCACTATCTCCTGGAGTTTTCTCAAATTCATGTCCATTGAGTCAGTTCAGAAACAAACCGAGCACCATTCGACCTTACTGAAGGAGAATCAGAACTAGTCTCAGGCTTTAATGTAGAATATGCAGCAGGACCATTTGCCCTATTTTTCATAGGAGAATATGCAAACATCATTATAATAAATATTTTCACAACAAATGATGCTATCTAACCATCTCATCCTCTGCCACCCCATCTCCTTTTGCCTTCAATCTTTCCCAGCATTAGGGACTTTTCCGACGAGTTGGCTCTTAATATCAGGTGATCAAAGTATTGGAGCTTCAGCTTCAGCTATAGTCCTTCTGATGAATATTCAGGGTTGATTTCCTTTAGGACTGACTAATTTTATCTCTTTGCTCTCCAGGGGACTCTCAAGAGTTTTCTCCAGCACCACAGTTTGAAAGCATTAATTATTCTTAGGTAGGTTGATTTCTAGGTATTTTATTCTTTCTGTTGCAGTCATAAATAAGGTATTTTCCCCCTTAATTTCTCTTTCTGATCTTTTGTTGTTAGTGTATAGAAATTTAAGAGATTTCTGTGTATTAATTTTGTAATCTGCGACTTTACTAAATTCATTGATTAACTCTAGTAGTTTTTTGGTGACATTTTAGGATTTTCTATCTATAGTATCATGTCATCTGCAAATAGTGACAGTTTTACTTCTTTTCCAAGTTGGATTTCCTTTATTTCTTTCTCTTTTCGAATTGCTGTAGCTAGGACCTCCAAGGCTATGTGGAATAATACTGGTGATAGTGAACACCTTTGTCTTGTTCTTGATCTTCGAGGATACATTTTCAATTTTTCACCATTGAGGATAATGTTTGCTGTGGGTTTGTCTTATATAGCCTTTATTATATTGAGGTATTTTCTCCTCTCTGCTCACTATTTGGAGAGTTTTTATTATAAATGGTTATTGAATTTTGTCAAAAGCTTTTACTGCATCTGCTGAGAGTATCATGTGGTTTTTATTCTTTAATTTATTAATATAGTGCATCACATTGATTGATGTGTATATTGTACACTAGACTTAGAGAAAACTTGCTGGAAATTTATGTATCATTTTCATTTATGTCATAACTCATTTGTGCTCATAAAGATTGTGTGGGCATTATTCCTAGTTCACAGATGAGGAAAAATTTAGGTAAGGAAAGTGGATGTTTGTTTCTAAGGTAACAGAATCAGTGAGGGCAAGCCAGGGTACAGGTTTAGTGTTTGGTTTGATCTTTATTATTTCTTTCTGCTAAGGAAGATCATAGTGAAAGCACAAGTATTTGTTTTTATTTTTACTTGCCTGTGGTGGGCACTGACTCTGCAGGTTGCAATAGAATTGTATCTATAAATGAGATTGAAATGGCCCTGTTTCTGAGAGTGAGGAGTGCTTGAGTCAAGAGCAAAATATTAAGCCTTTCCACCCCTCATCCTTTATAACACTGAGGGCCCTTTGGATGGAATATATTGGGTAAGAACTTGAGGATATTACTTTTATGGTAGTTTGTGCTTGTCTTCCTCTGTTTCTAAAGGTCCTTTCTCTGTAAGACAATCACCTGGCCTGGCCCTAGGCCTAGGTATTGCTTACCAGTTGATTTTACAGGGGTTCCTCTTTGTTCCTTTGAAGAGTAGAGTGCTTCCCTGAGACCCTGAAAATTTGCCTATAGTGCTCAGTTGTTTCATTCAATCCAGTTGCCCTTAGTTTGTCATAACTCTTTGAAAAGTACAAGTGCCATTAAATTTTTCTTAATTTTTCTCTCTCAGTGTGGGAAATACACTACTTCAAATAGTGTGATCAGGAAGTGTAAGACCTCACTGTCACTGTTTAAATGTCTTGAGATGTGTACCCTTGTGTTACAAAATTTATTGGGCACATTTGTTTCTCAGTAGTCTGACCAGACTGCCACTGTATCAATCTCCTTTCCCGGTGATTGATTTATTGAGAGCCATTCACCTTCCTGCTTCACAAATCTTTTCATTACTCCTCCTTGTGCATGGGTTCCTTGGATGGTTGCACATTACTGGTGATTGCACTGTTAAAATCTGTGGCCTAGAGGGAGATGGAATTCATTTCATTTGAGTTGCCTCCATGGAACCAGTCTCTGGATAAAGGGCACAGACAGTATTGGGTTTGCAGGGCTGTTTTTAAAAATTTTACTACTTTCCTGTTCATTGTTCAGTCGCTCAGTTGTGTCTGACTCTTTGCTTCCCTGTCCTTCAGTATCTTCCAGAGTTTGCCCAAGTTGAAGTCAGCAAAGTTATGGTTTTGCTTTTTAATATGCTGTCTAGGGACCCCTAAAAGAGATTTACTCATTAAGAATCAGGACAGTAAGATTTCAGGCATTCCTATTGGATCAGGGCTGTCGGGAGCTTCTTTTTAAACATATTTGTGTATGTTTACCTGACTGCACTGGGCCTTGGTTGCAGCGTGTGGAATCTCTGTTGCATCTTGCAGGATCTTTTGTTGTGGCACGTGGACTCTCTAGTTGTGCCCACAGGCTTAGTTGCTTTGCATCATGTAGGTTCTTAGTTCTCCAAGCAGGGGTTGAACCCTTGTCCACTGCATTGAAGGCAGTTTCTCAACCTTTGGACTATCAGAGAAGACCCTTCTTCGCAGGTAAGTTTTTGCTGGCACTGACCACTGCCCTTGGTATGTCTTTGGGGAAGCAGCGCCTTATGGTGATTTTTGCTGAATCACCTTTGCTTCCTGGCTGGATTGCTCTAGCCTGTATGAATATGAATTAGAACTCTCTGAAGTAGTTCAGAATGGCAATATCCTTTCATGTTGGGTGAGGATTTATTGGGACTTCCCCCAAAGACAGACATTAGAGCTTCTAGTCATGTGCCTAAATCCTCACTGACCAGCCATCGTAGTAAGGTCTATCTCCTGGACTTGGGACTGCAGGCTCTGTTCTTTTACAATCAGCTCATGATCTGCCCTTGTTTAGCTTTTGCTATGTATTTCCTTCTTAGAGAAAAACAGAGGCAGAATATTCTTTGACATAAATCGCTGCAATATCTTTTTTGATCCATCTCCTAGAGTAATGGAAATAGGAGCAAAAATAAACAAATAGGACCTAATCAAACTCAACAGCTTTTGCACAGCAAAAGAAACCATAAACAAAATGAAAAGACAACCCACAGAATGGGGGAAAATATTTAAAATGATGTAACTGACAAGGGATTAATCTCCAAAATACACAAACAACTCATGCAGCTTTATGTTGAAAAAACCAAACAACCCAGTCCAAAAATGGGCAGAAAACGTAGATAGACATTTTTTTCCAAAGAAAACACACAGATGGCAGAGAGGCACACGAAAAATGCTCAACATCAATAATTATTCAGTTCAGTCGCTCAGTCGTGTCTGACTCTTTGCAACCCCATGAATCGCAGCACGCCAGGCCTCCATGTCCATCACCAACTCCCGGAGTTCACTCAGACTCACGTCCATCGAGTCAGGGATGCCATCCAGCCATCTCATCCTCTGTCGTCCCCTTCTCCTTCTGCCCCCAATCCCTCGCAGCATCAGAGTCTTTTCCAACGAGTCAACTCTTTGCATGAGGTGGCCAAAGTACTGGAGTTTCAGCTTTAGCATCATTCCTTCCAAAGAAATCCCAGGGCTGATCTCCTTCAGAATGGACTGGTTGGATCTCCTTGCAGTCCAAGGGACTCTCATGAGTTCTCCAACACCACAGTTCAAAAGCATCAATTCTTCAGTGCTCAGCCTTCTTCACAGTCCAACACTCACATCCATATATGACTACTGGAAAAACCATAGCCTTGACTAGATGGACCTTAGTTGGCAAAGTAATGGCTCTGCTTTTGAATATGCTATCTAGGTTGATCATAGCTTTCCTTCCAAGAAGTAAGCGTCTTTTAATTTCATGGCTGCAGTCACCATCTGCAGTGATTTTGGAGCCCCCCCAAAATAAAGTCTGACACTGTTTCCACTGTTTCTCCATCTATTTCCCATGAAGTGATGTGACGAGATGCCATGATCTTCGTTTTCTGAATGTTGAGCTTTACGCCAACTTTTTCACTCTCCTCTTTCACTTGCATCAAGAGGCTTTTTAGTTCCTCTTCACTTTCTGCCATAAGGGTGGTGTCATCTGCATATCTGAGGTTATTGATATTTCTCCCGGCAATCTTGATTCCAGCTTGTGTTTCTTCCAGTCCAGCGTTTCTCATGATGTACTCTGCATATAAGTTAAATCAGCAGGGTGACGATATACAGCCTTGACATACTCCTTTTCCTATTTGGAACCAGTCTGTTGTTCCATGTCCAGTTCTAACTGTTGCTTCCTGACCTGCATACAGATTTCTCAAGATGAAGGTCAGTTGCTCTGGTATTCCCATCTCTCTCAGAATTTTCCACAGTTTACTGTGATCCACACAGTCAAAGGCTTTGGCATAGTCAATAAAGCAGGAATAGATGTTTTTCTGGAACTCTCTTGCTTTTTCCATGATCCAGAAATGCAAATCAAAACTGCAATAAACTATCACTTCACATTGCTTAGAATGGCCATCATCAAAAAATCTAAATGGTAAATGCTGGAGAGGGTGTGAAGAAAAGGGAACCCTCCTACACTGTTGATGAGAAAGTAAATTTTTATAGCTACTGTGAAAAATAGTATGGAAGTTTCTTAAGAAACTAAAAGCTACCACATGATCTAGCAATCTTACTCCTGGTCATACACCCAGAGAAAACCATTGTTCAAAAGGATAATGCACCCCAATGTTCATTGCAGTGCTGTTTACAATAGGCAAGATGTGGAAGCAACCTAAATGTCCACTGACAGATGAATGGATAAAGATGTGGTCTACATACATTGGAATACTAGTCAGCCATAAGAAACAATGAAATAATGCCATTTGCAGCAACATGGATGGACCTGGAGGTTATCACACTAAATCAAGTAAGTCAGCAGAGACAGATATATTATCACTTAAAGTGAAAGTGAAGGTCACTCGGTCGTGTCTGACTCTTTGTGACCTCATGGTCTATAGAATCCATGGAATTCTCCAGGCCAGAATACTGGAGTAAGTACCCTTTTCCTTCTCCAGGGAATCTTCCCAACCCAGATATCAAACGCAGGTGTCCCACATTGCAGGTGGTTCTTTACCAGCTGAGCCACAGGGGAAAATGAGGTATCAAAAAAGTGATCAAAATGAACTTATTTGAAACAGAAACAGACTCAGACAAGAAATTTGAAGGCTCTATTCTTTTCAACTTAACTCATGCTCTGCCATAACTTTTCCTCTATATTAAATCTTTCCATTAAACAGAACCTAACATATTGGCAATTCAGCAATATTTCTTGCACAAAGAAATGAACTACATTTTAGAATGTTTGTAAACTAGCAGATTAAATAGCTAAAGGTCACTCACATGACTTTAAAGTTATGCTGTAAGCATCGTTATTTGTTGGATAAGAATATAATATTCAGTGGGATTCCTTGGCAGTCCAGTGGTTAGGATTCCATGTATCCACTGTTGGGGAGCCAGGTTCCTCCTTGATCAGAGAACTAAGATCCCACAATTTGTGGTGTGACCTAAAAAATACACACACACAATACTTAGAGCAGTATGCAAAAAGAACAACAAATCTTGCTGACTGGTACTTCATCCTGTTGACAAGAACCTGGTCATTATTATATTCTTTTTATACTTCTGATAGTCTGAGGACTTTCTAATCTTGTTTAGAAATATTACCCAGTCTGACAAGTCTCCAAAATACTACTCTTTACAGAAGTTGTGGCACTTAAGAATGATTGCTATGGTATTTCAAAGTGTTAATAGAATGTCCAGAGAATGCAGAGCTACTTCATTGATTTTTACAACCTCTTTTATTGTCTCTCTTTCTGTTTTACCATCTAATTTCTTTTATTTGGAAATATTTCTCAATTTACCTGCTTCTATACCTTATTTATTCCCTTCAAGTTCTTATAATACTCATTTCCTCCTTGAATGTAAATGGACTTCCTCCCCCCACCCCCGATTAAAAATATATTCTAAGTAAACGGAATTCAATCAAAAAAGCCAGAACAATCAAATAAGTGCTATTCATATAAGTAGAAATTTCCTGTAAACCCAATACTTACATGTATGTCAAGCTTCTTTACTCTCATATTAGGGGCCAGCCTAAAACTCTACACTTTAATGACAGTTTAAGCAATTGAAAGTTTTATTATTTTGTAGCTTACTTTTGTTTAGACATTTAAAACATACTCTTTTCTGTTATGGTTTATCATAGGATATTGAATAGAATTCCCTGTGCAATGCAGTAGGACCTTGTTTTTTATTTGTCCTATTTATAGTATTTAACATGTTAACGTCCCCTCCCCTACCTCCTCTCCCTTGGCAACCAGAAGGCTGTTCTCTGTGTCTGTGACTCTGTTTCTGTTTTGTAGACAGGTTCATTTGTGCCATGTTTTAGATTCCACATATAAGTGATATTGTATTTGTCTTTCCATTTTTGACTTAGTATGATAATCTCCAGTTGCATCTATGATGCAGCAGATGGCATTTTTTTATGGCTGAGTAGTATTTCACTGTATATGTGTACCACATATTCTGCATCCATTCATCTGTTGATGGACATCTAAGTTGTTTCCATGTCTTGGCTATTGTGAATAGGGCTGCCATGAACAAAGGGGTACCTATAGCTTTTTGAATTATGGTTCTGTTTAGGTGTATGCCCAGGAGTGGGATTGCTGGATCATATGGTAATCTTATTTTTAGTTTTCTGAGGAACTTCTATACTGTTTTTCATAGTGGCTACACCAACAGTGTAGAAGGGTTCTCTTTTCTTCACATCCTTTCCGGCATTCACTAGTTGTAGACATTTTAATGATGGCCATTCTGACTGGTGTGAGGTGGTACCTCATTGTAGTTGTGATTTGAATTTCTCTAATAATGGTAATGATAAGTATCTTTCATGCACCTACTGGCCATCTAGGTGTCTTCTTTGGAGAAATGTCTATCTAAATCTGTCTTTTTGTTTGGGTTGTTTGTTTTTTGTTGTTGAGTTGTATAAGCTGTTTGCATATTTTGGAGATTAAGTCCTTGTTGGTAGCATCATTTGCAAATATTTTCTTCCATTCCATATGTTGTCTTTTCACTTTTCTAATGGTTTCCTTTGCTGTGCAAAAGCTTGTAAGTTTGATTAGGTTCCAATTGTTTATTTTTGTTTTTATTTCTATGACCTAAGAAAACATTGGTATGATTTATGTCAGATAATGTTTTGCCTATGTTCTCTTCTAAAAGTTTTATGATGTCCTGTCTTATGTTTAAGTCTTCAAGTCATTCGGAGTTTATTTTTGTGCATGGTGTGAGGATGTGTTCTAACTTCATTGCTTTAGAGGCAGCTGTTCAACTTTCCCAGAACCACTTCCTGGAGAGACTGCCTTCTTCCCATTTTGTATTCATGCCTCCTTTGTCAAAGAATAATTGGCTTTAGGGCATGGGTTTATTTCTACAAGCAATGAACCATTTTAAAAGAAAAACCTAAATGTTAACATATTGTGTTAATACCTAATAAGACAGGGTGGGTATTCCAATGAATTAACACCTGTTAGCAACAGTTAACAAAATGATATGAAGTATGAGTGAATACCAGCTAAATATCAGATCTGCATTTAAAGAAAAAACAAAATTTTCCCCTTTTAAAAGGAGATACATTTGCAGAACTTACAAAATACTGTAAAGCTATTCTGTACCTTAGAGATCTATGTAGCCAGGGCCTCCAAAAAACACCAAATATATGAACCAGATGTGTGAGCTACCATGTTGATCAGTTATGTGTCAACTTGACTAGGTTGCGGTGTCCAGTATTGGTCAAATGCCAGTTTAGATATTACCGTGAAGATGATTTTTAGATATAATTAACATTTGAATCAGTAGACTTGAGTAAGCCAGCTCAGCTGGTAAAGCATCTGCCTTCAATACAGAAGACTTGGCTTCAGTCTCTGGGTCAGCAAGATCCCCTGGAGGAGGCCATAGCAACCCACTCCAGTATTCTTGCCTGGAGAATCCCAAGGACAGAGGAGCCTGGCAGGCTACATACAGTCCATGGGGTCATAAAGAGTCAGACATGACTGAGCGACCAAGCACAGCACAGCACAGCAGAACAAAGACTGAGGTTTCCCAAAGTAGAAGAAATTCTCCTCAAGGTTATAATACAGAAATCCTATCTGAAAGGCAGAAAGTCTGCTTCTCTGTGGAATTCAGATTCAAGACTCCAGCATCAATTCTTACCTGAATTTCCAGCCTGTGAATTTGGAACTTGTCTGCTCCCACAATTTCATGAGATAATTCCTTAAATCTTTCCGTCATATGTGAATATGTGTCCTATTGATCTGTTTCTCTGGAAAACCCTGACTAACAGAGTTAGTGACTAAGGTTAGTGGTAATCCTCTCTCAGGGTGCCCCAGAAAGGCCAAGCTTGGGCCAGAGGACAGTGGCGAGCCTCAGGCCTCAGCAGACAGGCTCTCCCACAGCCCAGTGACCTCGTCTTCCTTCCACATTTCTGGATACCAATTCGGATTTCCTTATTACTGTGTATAGGAAATGCTATTATTTTTCACATGCATCATCACCTTGGCAATTTACCTGAATGAACACCCATGATTTTGATACAGTTTTCAGAGGCGTTCAGGATTTATTGCAGTTTTTCTGTTTTCTTGCTGAGTTCTAGTAACCCCAGGAGTCAGGGCTCCTAACTAGATAAATATCTGTGGATTTAAGGCTCCTCAATAGCTGCTTTGCATATGGACCATACTCATGTTTGTATTAGTTTCAGATTAGTTATTTTAATACACTATGAAATGTTCACAATGATAAGTCTAGTTACCATCTATCACTATAAAAGTTACAAAAAATTGTTTTTCTCATGATCAGAACTTTCAAGACGTATTCTCTTGGCAACTTTCAAAAAATACTGCGATGTATTTTGCTATAGTCACCATGCTGTAGGTTACATCGCCCTGACTTTCTGAAGTCTGTACTTGTTGAGCTTCACCCGTTTAAACCACCCCCAACCACCCTCCCCACAGCAACCACCCTTTTGTTCTCTGTGTCTGTGGGTCTGTTTTCATTTTGTTTTGTTTGCTCTGATTTTTAGAGTTTGTGTGAAAATAAAAGCATGTGGCCTATGTAGTTTTCTGTCTGCTTATTTCACTTAAGATAAACCTTCTAGGTCCATTCATGTTGTTGCAAATGGTAAGACTTCCTTTATTATGGCTGAGTAATATTCCATCATGTGTGTATGTGTGCATGTGCATGCATGCATCTATGTGTGTATGTAGATATTACAACTTCTTTGTTCATTCATCTATTAATATATACTTAGGTTGTTCTCATATCATTGTAAATAATGCTGCAATGAACATAAGAGTTCATATATCTTTTTAAATTAATATTTTTGTTTTCTTTAGAAAAATACCTAAAAGTGAAATTAGTCAGTCATATTATAGCTTTGTTTTTCCTTTTCTGAGGGATCTATGTACTAGCTCCCATAGTGGTTGCACCAATTTATATTTCCCCAGTGGTGCACAGAAGTTCCCTTCCTCCACTTCCTCACCAACACTTGCTATTTCTTGTCTTTCTGATAATAACTATTTTGACAAATATGAGATGATAACTTGTTTGCACTTTGCATTTGATTTGCACTTTACATTAGTGATTTTTTATTGGCGTATAATTGCTTGACAATATTATGTTCATTGCTGCTGTACAATTAAGTTAATCAGCTGCGTGTATAAATATATTTATTCCCTCTCTCTTGAACTTCCCTTTCAGGCCCGCATCCCAGCCTTGTAGGTCATTACAGAGCACTGAGCTTAGTTCCCTGTTCTGTATAGCTGCTTCCCACTAGCTCTCTGTTTTACTCATGGTAATGTATATATGTCAATTCTACTCTCCCAATTTGTCTCACCCTCCCCTTCCCCCAATGATTAGTGATGCCAAGCATCTTTTCATGTGTCTTTTGGCCATCCATATGTCCTTGGAAACTATATCTATTCAAATCTTCTATTTATTTTTTAAACAAATTGATTTTCTGCTTAGAATTGTATGAGTTTTAAAAATATATTTTGGATATTAATTGTTGGATATGTGATTTGCAGTTTTCTTCCATTGAATGGATTGCTGTTTTATTTGGCTGACAATTTTCTTTGCATAGCTAAAGCTTTTTAGTTTGATGTAGTCCCACTTGTTCATTTGCACTTTTGTTGCTTTTCCTTTTGGAGTCAGATCCAGAAAATTATCATTAAGATCAATGTCAAGGAGTTTACTTACCATTTATGTTTTCTTATAGAAACTTTATGTTTCAGGTCTTATGTTCAAGTCTTTAATTCAGTTAATTTTTGTGTATGGTGTAGGATGGTAATCTGGCTTCATTCTTTTACATATGACTGTCCAGTTTCCCAGAGCTGTTTACTGAAAAGGCTACCTTTTACCAATTGCATATTCTTATCTCCTTATTTGTAAATCAATTAACCATTTTTTGTGTGGTTTTATTTCTGGGGTTTCTATTCTGTCCCATTGATCTATGTCTCTGTTTTTATGTGAATATCATACTTTTTTGATGGCTATAATTCTGTTAAATAGTTTGAAATCAAGGAACATGATTACTCCAGATTTACTCTTCTTTCCCAAGATTGCTTTGGCTATTGGTACATTTCCTCTATGCCCACTTGTTGAGAGTTTTATTATTTTTTTAAATCATATGGATTCTTTACCACTGAGCCACCAGGGAAGCCCACTTTTTATATTTTGTTGTTGTTGTTCAGTCATCCAGTCCTGTTCAACTCTTTGTGACCTCATGTACTGCAGCATGCCAATTTATATATTTAGGTACATCCTATATTGGATGCATAAATATTGAAAAATAGTATGTTCTCTTGTTGGATTGACTACTTTATTATAATGTAAAGACTTTTTAAAAAAACATTTTTTGTTAAAGTCTATTTTCCTGATATGAGTATAGTATATCACTTTTATTTTGGTTTTCATTTGCACGGAGCATCATTTTCCATCCTTTCCTTTTCAATCTGTCTGTATCCTTACATCTGAAGTAAGTCTCTTACAGGAAGCATATAGATATATAGATGGGTCCTTTTTTTCCAGCCAATAATATATCTTTTGGTTGGAGAATCTAGTGTATTTATATTTAAAGTAATTGAAGCAATTATTGAGGATTCCCTGGTGGCTCAGGCGGTAAAGAGTCTACCTGCAATGCAGGCGATCCAGATTCGATTGGGTTGGGAAGATCCCCTGGAGAAGGAAATGGCAACCCACTCCAGTACTCTTGCGTAGAAAAACCCATGGATAGAGGAGCCTGGTAGGCTACAGTCCATGGGGTCGCAGAGTTGGAGACAACTTCACCTTCTTTCTTAAAGTGATTATGATAGATATGTACTTATTGCCATTTTGTTAATTTTCTGGCTGTTTTATAGTTCCTCTCCTTTTCTTGTTTTGCCCTCTTCTCTTATAACTTGGTGACTTTCCTTATTAGTATTATATTTCTTATTATCTTTGGTGTATCGATTGTATTTGTGTCAGGAGTTAGTCAGAAGATTGAAGGTGTGGTCTCTTAAATGTTGAAAAGCCCAAATAACTGCTCATAACTCAGCCCTCTGGGCACATGTCTCTTCAGTTACCTGAACATGGGATTTTCAATTAACAATCGTGACTACTTTACCATTAAAGGAACCATCTGTGAAAACTAAAATTGCCCCTTCCAAAGGTTGAATAGAAAATTTCTTCAGAAAAATCACTGGATGTGTGTGTGTGTGTGTGTGTGTGTGTGTGTGTATGTGTGTGTTTAGTGCAAAAGGGGGCTTGAAGGCAAATGAAACAAAATTTGACCCCTGAAATCTATCAGGGCAACTTGCCTATCATCACTATTTTGTAAAAGAAATCGCAATTGATCTTTATTGAATGGAATCATTATATTTGCTACTTCTTTTCCAAAAAGTTCCACACTTCTTTTTCTACCTTTTATAATTAATTGTGCCAACAAGGTGGGATAAGATAAAACTAATTTTCCTGGGGTCACTGGTAGATGGAGCCATTCCAATAGGCCTTCTTGCCACAAGCATCCTGAAGGTGTATGCTCTGTGGCGAGAATAATTAAATCCTATCCTCTGGTAATATTAATCCTAATTAACTGATCATTTAAAGCCTCATCCACTTTAACAAGAGCTGACTCTGCCTCACTAGTCAACTTTCTGGTAGAACTGGGATTAGGGTCGCTTTTAAAGCAATCAAACAAAGGCTTCAAATCTGTAGCAGTCAGTTTTAAATGTGGGCATATCCAATTAATATCCCCTAATAATTTTTGAAAATCATTTAAGGTTAGTAAGTGATCTCCACAGCTGTAAAGGGGCATGACTCACAGTATGGGTATTTAACACCCTCCCTAAATAAGAAAAAGGAGGATGTACTTTTATCCTATCTGGAGCTATCTTTAAATCCCAGTTTTCCAAGGCCTCAATCAATTCAGATAAGATTTGTTGTAAGGAGGCTCTGTCCTTATGAGTTGCCAAAATATCATCCATCAGTTCAGTTCAGTTCAGTTCAGTCACTCAGTCGTGTCCGACTCTTTGTGACCCCATGAATTGCAGCACGCCAGGCCTCCCTGTCCATCACCATTTCCCAGAATTCACTCAGACTCACGTCCATCGAGTCTGTGATGCCATCCAGCCATCTCATCCTCAGTCGTCCCCTTCTCCTCCTGCCCCCAATCCCTCCCAGCATCAGAGTCTTATCCAATGAGTCAACTCCTTGCATGAAGTGGCCAAAGTACTGGAGTTTCAGCTTTAGCATCATTCCTTCCAAAGAAATTCCAGGGCTGATCTTCAGAATAGACTGGTTGGATCTCCTTGCAGTCCAAGGGACTCTCAAGAGTCTTCTCCAACACCACAGTTCAAAAGCATCAATTCTTTGGCGCTCAGCCTTCTTCACAGTCCAACTCTCACATCCATACATGACCACAGGAAAAACCATAGCTTTACTAGACAGACCTTAGTCGGCAAAGTAATGTCTCTGTTTTTGAATATATTATCTAGGTTGGTCATAACTTTTCCTCCAAGGAGTAAGCGTCTTTTAATTTCATGGCTGCAGTCACCATCTGCAGTGATTTTGGAGCCCCACAAAATAAAATCTGACACTGTTTCCACTGTTTCCCCATCTATTTCCCATGAAGTGATGGAACCAGATGCCGTGATCTTCGTTTTCTGAATGTTGAGCTTTAAGCCAACTTTTTCACTCTCCTCTTTCACTTTCATCAAGAGGCTTTTTAGCTCCTCTTCAGTTTCTGCCATAAGGGTGGTGTCATCTGCATATCTGAGGTTATTGATATTTCTCCCAGCAATCTTGATTCCAGCTTGTGTTTCTTCCAGTCCAGCATTTCTCATGATGTACTCTGCATATAAGTTAAATAAGCAAGGTGACAGTATACATCCTTGACGTACTCCTTTTCCTATTTGGAACCAGTCTGTTGTTTCATGTCCAGTTCTAACTGTTGCTCCCTGACCTGCATACAGATTTCTTAAGAGGCAGGTTAGGTGGTCTGGTATTCCCATCTCTCTCAGAATTTTCCACAGTTTACTGTGATCCACACAGTCAAAGGCTTTGGCATAGTAAATGAAGCAGAAATAGATGTTTTTCTGGAACTCTCTTGCCTTTTCCATGATCCAGCGGATGTTGGCAATTTGATCTCTGGTTCCTCTGCCTTTTCTAAAACCATCTTGAACATCAGGGAGTTCATGGTTCACATATTGCTGAAGCCTGGCTTGGAGAATTTTGAGCATTACTTTACCAGCATGTGAGATGAGTGCAATTGTGCGGTAGTTTGAGCATTCTTTGGCATTGTATCAAATATAGATCTTTATACTTTCCTCTAACATTTTGTACAGCTTGATCTACAAATTTTTGACACAAGGTGGGGCTATTTTTCATTCCCTGAGGCAAAACCTTCCATTGAAACCTTCCATAGGGCTGTTTAAAATTAGCTGAAGGGAGACTGAAAGCAAACTGTTTACAATCTTGATCAGCCAGGGGAATGGTAAAGAAACAATCCTGTAGATCTATAACTATCACATTATATTGAAAAGGCATAGCCACTGAGGAAGGGAGGCCCAACTGGAGGGCCCCCATGTCTTCCATAGTTGCATTTATAGCTCTCAAATCTTGTAACAATTCTCCATTTTCCTGATGTCTTCTTAATAACAAAAATAGGAGTATTCCAGGGGTTATTAGAAGGCTCTATATAGCTGGCTGCCAGTTGTTCCACAACTAAATCCTCAGCTGCCTGTAGAATTTTAGCTGTTAAGGGCCATTGTTCCACCCATACCAGATCATCAGATTTCCAGGTAATAGGGTCAGCAGCAAGAGCAACAGCCTCTAGGATAAAATTGAATATCCTAGGTCTTCTGTATTTTTGTTAGGAACCGCCTCTAATGGAGAAACAATTTTCTGCTGATCTTCACCAAGCCCCTTATCAGGATTATACCTCATTTGCAGCATTTTATTAGTAACCTTTTTATCTGGGGTATATAAAAGCATTCCCATATGAGACAATATATCTCTGCCCCATAAAGAAAAAGGTAGTGAAGGAATCACATATGGACAACAAGTGCCTTGTGCCCCCTTCTCATCTGACCAGGTTAAAATTTGTGAGCTCTTAGCAACTGAGGGTATTGACCCTATTCCTCCCAAGCCGGCACTAGTCAAGCGTGTTGGCCAGGACGAGGGCCAATCTTTCCAGCAATGCAAGAGATGTCTGCTCCAGTGTCTAACAGCCCTGACATTTTATTCCCTTGAATTATAAGATCTTTCAAAGGCCTTGAAGCTGTAATTTCCTCCGCCCAAAAGGCTAGATCACTAGATCCAAATGCTCTGTGGCCCCTAGCTTGAGAAGTCAAGTTTTTTCCTGTCTGATAATAAGGTAAAAGCAAAGGCTGTTACTCTTTGACCTTTATTAATTTGCACAGTATTTGTAGGTGGCGAGATCAAAACTTTAATTTCCTCAATATAATCAGAATCTGCTACACCAGGCACCACCAAAATTCCTTGAAAAGAAAGCGATCTATGCCCCAGCACAAGGCCTACAATGCCCTCAGGCAGGGGACCAGCCACTCCCATTGGAATTGGAGTAACCAGCACATCAGGGGTTAATATTGTTGCCAATTCCCCTTACCGTTTTGCTTCTCTCCTAGCCTGGGTGAGGCCCCCCGAGGGGGTTTTCTCCAAGGAGCATGCTCTGCATATTGTGCACATATCTGCTTTAAAAACTCCTTTGTTCAAAAAACTTTTTATCTTCCTCAGCCTTAGGCAATGCTTCGGGAGGCTTTGAGGGCAAAGTGGGGGAACTCCTGGGCCCTGGGAGGCCCAAATGGAGGCGGTGGTGATTGCCTTAAATCAGAAAGTGGTGGATACGTTTTTAAAGGTTTGTGTAGAGGGGGAGGGGGCTTGCCAGGGCTGCAGCATTCTGTAAGCCCTCTCCTTCCTCAGGAGATAGAGCACAGTCTCCCTCCTTTCCTTTGTCAGTGGCAGAAAACATGATCTGCGCTGAAGGTGGAGACCCACGATCCACCGCTATAGCCTCCCCCATAGGCTGTCTAACAACCTCATGACGAGGGTCCAGGACATTTCTAATCATATTCCACAGAGCAAAAGCATCTACAGGAACCTTTTCTGGCCCATGCAAAGTATAAAACAAACGTAGAAATTTAATGGGCTACCATGTGAAGTAATATTTCAATAAACATTTGTCTGTTCTTAGATGCAGAGAAACCCATTCGTCTAGAGAATATTCTTATTCATTCTGTACCCTCCTCACCCTGCCTAAACTGCAGAGGGGTGCCGGCCACCCACAGGTACAATCCTAACCGCCCCACGTTACAATCTCAAATTACCTACCCTTCAGTGTCCCTGTTCGGGCGCCACTTGCCAGAGTCCAGCTCCAGCAGCCAGGGCTTCAACCTGAAGGGGTGAGCAGTGTCAGCGAGAAACTGAGGCAGCCTCTCAGTTTTCTTGGACTGCCTATTTCAAGCTTATGATTCTCTTTCATACTTTTACAAAAGCATTAGGTCAGAGGTTTGATATTTTCAGTTCCCACTCACCCAGATTTGCTGTCTCCATAAATCACTGTTGCCCCTCAAAAGGAGTTTCTGCCTCAGCAATTCTCTTATCTACTTTTTTAATGTGTTCTTGTGAATACACTGTAACTCATGCTAATGTCTAGGCTGCATACCACATTCCTCAGTTTATTTCTTATCTTTCTAAGTCCTGTTTGCCCCTAGTATCCTAAGCTCACTATTTCTTAGAAAGGGCTTCTAGCTAATAATATCTCTAAAGTCCCTAATTTCTATAAGCTATAGTAGAATATGCTAACATTACAACATTCCTTAAATCTTTAGCTTCTAACTATTTTAATTATTCCTAAGACCTAAATTCAGCAAACTCTTTTGCCATAAACACTTTCCTCTCAAATAGGCTTCAGATAGCAATCCCTCCCATGGCCTCAAGCTGTGGCCTGCGTGCTCACCTTGGAACACTCTTTTGTAAAAGTCTTTGAACAAATGTCAATGATTAACTTTATGAATTATTCTCTGAGCACAGCTGCAGAAGGCTTTGTGCCTTCTCATGCTCCTCTCAAAAACAATAAGCACCTTAATATTCTTTTCAGTCAACTCAGCTGAGGAAAGGAAAAACAAGTCAGAATTACAAGGCTTAACTCCTTCATCCCAGGACTGTGCCTGTGGAATGAGGAGAGGGGTATGGGGCCATGCTTCCATTTTGTCAGTAATGCCTAATGCAGCTCCCCACATATTTGCTTTGTGGTTACCATGAGGCTCGTATATAAGAGCCCATAAAGCATTCTATGTTAACTTGATAGCAACTGAAGTTTAAAAGCATTATAGAACTCTACATTTTTACTCTCTCTACTTATTTTTCATATTTATGATATCATATTTTATATCTTTTTATTTTGTGTTTTCCTTAAGTCATTATTATAGTTATTTTTACTACCTTTTTCCTCTTAACCTTCACACTGGCTTTATAAGTGATTTATCCACTACTTTTTCTATATATTTATCATTACCAGTAAGATTTATATTCATAGTTTTAATTAATTAAAATAATAAATTAATTACTAATTAATGCCCTTTATTTTCTGCTTTAAAATGTTCCTTTAACATTTCTTATTTGGCTGATTTAGTGGTGATGAGCTCTTAACTTTTGCTTATCTGGGAAACTCTATTTTTCCTTCAGTCCTGAATTATAATCTGACTAGGTAGAGTATCCTTCGTTGGAATTTTTTCCTTTCTACACTTTGAATATATCATGTCACTCCTTTCTGGCCTTCAAATTATCTTTGAAAAATGTGTTGATAGTGTTATGGAGATTTCCTTAAAAAGAGCACATTTTTTTTTCTCTTATTGCTTTTAAGATTCTCTCCATGTCTTTAACTTTTGAAATTTTAATTATAATATATCTTAGGGTCAATCTTTTTGGGTTCACCTTGTTTGGAATTTTCCAGGCCTTGTGGATCTGGATGTTTGTTTTCCTCCCCATGTTAGGAAAGTTTTCACCATTATTTCTTCAAAAAATTTTCTGCCCCCTTCTCTCTCTCTTCTTGTGGAATTCTTATAATATACATGTTAATCTGATTGATTAACAATTAACATAGGTCATTCAAGCTATCTTTGCTTTCTTTTCTTTTTCTTTTCCCGTTTTGTTTAGGTGCCTTTCGCTTCTGTATTGTAGATCACTGATCCTTTTTTTGCTTCACTGTTGAAGCCTTCTGGTGTATTTTTCAGTTCACTTATTGTATTCTTCACCTCTGTGATGTCTGTTTAACAATTTCCCATATTTTCTCTTTGTTGAAGTTTTCACTGTCTTCATGTATTCTTCTTGCAAGTTCAGTGAGCATCTTTGTGATCCCTATTTTGAGCATTTATCTTCTTTTTATTAAGGTGTTGTTGTTGTTTGGTTCCTAAGTCATTTCTGACTCTTTGCAATCTCATGGGATACAGTGTATCAGGCTTCCTCTTCCTTCACCATCTCCCAGAGTTTTCTCAAATTCATGTCCATTGAGTTACTGATGCCATCCAACCATCTCATCTTCTATTGTCCCCTTCTCCTCCTGCCCTCAGTCTTTCCCAGCATCAAGATCTTTTCCAATGAGTCAGCTTTTCGCATCAGGAGGCCAAAGTATTGAAGCTTCAGCACCAGTCCTTCCAATGAATATTCAGGGTTGATTTCCTTTAGGATTGACTGGTTTGATCTCCTTGCTGTTCAAGGGACCCTCAAGAGTCTTCTCCAGCACCACAACTCAAAAGCATAAATTCTTCAGTGCTCAGCCCTCTTTATGGTTCAAATCTCAAATCTGTATATGACTATTGGAAAAATTATAGCTTTGACTACATGCATCTTTATCAGCAAAGTGATGTCTCTGCTTTTAATTATTGCTGCCTAATTTTTTATTGGTTCCCCCCCCCCCCCAAGGAGTATCTTTTAATTTTGTGGCTGCAGTCACTGTCTGCAGTGATTTTTGAGCCCAAGGAAAGAAAATCTGTCACTGTTTCCACTTTTCCCCCTTCTATTTGTCATGAAATGATGGGAGCAGATGCCACAATCTTCATTTTTTTGAATGCTACATTTTAAGCCAGCTTTTTATCTCTCCTCTTTCACCCTCTTCAAGAGGCTCTTTCATTCCTCTTCACTTTTTGCTGTTAGAGTGGTATTCTCTTCATATCTGAGGTTGTTGATATTTCTTCCAGTGATCTTGATTCAAGCTTGTGATTCATCCAGCCCAGCATTTCACGTAAGGTGCTCTACATAGACATTAAATAAATCCTGTGGCAGTATACAACCTTGTTATGCTCCTTTCCCAGTTTTGAACCAGTCCATTGTTCCATGTCTGATTCTACTTTTGCTTCTTGTCCTGCATACAGATTTATCAGGAGACAGGTAAAATGATCTGATATTCTCTTTTGAAAAATTTTCTACAGTTTGTTATGATCCACACAGTCAAAGGCTTTAGCATAGTCAATGAAGCAGAAGTAGATGTTTTTCTGGAATTCTTTTGTTTTTTTTTTTTTCTATGATCCAATGGATTTTGGCAATTTGATCTTTGATTCTTCTGACTTTTCTAAATTCAACTTGTACATCTGGGAGTTCTTGGTTCACATACTGATGAAGACTAGCTTGAGGATTTTGAGTGGGTTTGAAGTTTGGTTTTTTTTTTTTTTATGAAGTTTTATCTTGTTTTTTTCATTTGGAATGTATTTGTTTGTTTCCTCGTTTCTTTTGATACTGTGTTTGCTTCCATGTATTAGGTAAAACTCCTCCCTTCCTCTGTCTTGAAGGAGTGGTCTATGTAGAAGATGAACCTTACCATTCAATCTTGAACTAACTATTGGCTATCACATGAATCTTTGTAATTGTCTCAGTATCCTAGTTTATTCTTGATAGGTGCCAGTTATTAAGGGTGTGCCAAGCTCTGTCAGTGTTTCAAAAGCAGAAATATCAGTTAGCATATAGGTTTAGGCTAATTGGAAGCCAAACTCTCAGACAGCAGCTTTTAGAGTAGCTAAATATGTATGGTCCTGTGAAACTGTAATCATTAGCCCTGCTGACCTCCAGACCAGGCAATCTGAACACGTACCCTGGGTGAGATTACAGAAATTGGGGCTTCAGATGAGTGTACAATATAAAGCTCCTTTCTGGTCAATATCAGTGAACTATGGGGAGGCTGAGGGAGTTTGCAAAGATGGCGGCTCACTGCCTCTGTTCCCTGAGAGCAGCTCAGTATCCTCTAGATGTGTGGCCAGCCTGAATTCTGCGCCTAAGGCTGAGTTCCAGGATAAGTACAGAGGCCTTCTTTCACAGAAAGACTGGGCAGTGTTTCAGTTGCTGTCTTTGTAGTTCCTGTGGTGGTGGCCTGCCAAGAACTGTCTTCTCTGGTTGTTGCAGTCCTGTGGGACCCAGGACACAAGCCCCCAGGGGCAGCACATTAAGGGGCAGTCCCTGTCTGCACTGAACCTGCTGACTTCAGTGAGGCAGTGGAAGAGTGCAGATCCAGGTGTGCCTGTCATTTTTCGCAGGCAGAGGAGTGGTGCAGGGCCAGGTGCCCCTCCTGGCTTTTGTGGGGCTGCAGTGAGCCAGGACGGGGGCACACCCCCATGCTTTCTGTAGCCATGTGGAGCGTGTGGCTGGGGGCATGCCCACCTACATGGTCACAGTGGAGGCAGGGAGCAAAGTGGCCTCAGTCCAGAGTCCAAGCAGATCCCTGCCCTCTGACAGATGCTTTCAAGATTAGCAAGGGTACATTTTTCTTGTATAGTTTAGATACTTTACACATTGCTGTTTCTGCACTGGTCCCTGGGGCAAATGAGAGCCCTTAAAGGAAAGTGACACAATTCCCTACGGCCCTTCCAGTCCCCTGGATATGAGCCATGTGGTCCTCCAAGCCAGATGTTCTGAGGGCTTGTTTTCTCCGTTGCATGTCCCAAGGGCTGGGGTTCCTGGTGTGGGGCATGAACCCATCACTGCTCAGGGAGAAAGTTTGGAATAGTGAGACTCCTCCCAACCGGGCGTTGCTAGACTTGGGTGGCAGGCAGCGATTTGCAAGTTTAGGTCTCTGCCTCATCTACTCATATTGAAGTGGCTCTTTTAGTGTTTGTTGTGAAGGAGCTGTTCAACTAGTTCAACTAGGAGCTGAAAACTATATTGTTTGACACATAACTGTAGATTCAGTGTGTCTGTAGGATGAGGTGACTTCAGGAAAATCCTGTACCACCACCTTGAACTGCCACCCCTTACTCTTGTTTTTTGCATCAGTGATAGGAGAAAAATTCTCTGGACAGTTTTTGCCAAGTCGTTAAGATACATAACAGCTTCCCTAGTAGCTCAGATGGTAAAGAATCTGCCTGTAACGTGGGAAGCCCAGGTTTGATCCCTGGGTTGTGAAGATCCCCTGGAGAAGGGCATGACAACCCACTCCAGTATTCTTGCTTGGAGAATCCCATGGACAGAGGAACCTGGTGGGCTACTACAGTCCATGGGGTCACAAAGAGTCGGACATGACTGAACAACTAATACTACTTTAAGATACATAGCTGTCCAGTTCTGATTATCTTAAATTCGTGGTTTCCATAAAGATGTAAACTTACAGGTGCTTTGTCACTCCACTCTATTTTAGACACATAGCACACTATCAAAAATATTTATTGCTTAGCCTCTTTTCTTAATCAACATTTAAGATCATTGAAAGCAGGTACAATGATGTGCTTGTTTTTGAATTTCAAAAATTGAGAACAGTACCTACCAATAGTAGATATTTAATAAAATTATGAATGATTATCAAAAACATAGAACATTTTATAATACATTTTATTGATTGAAGATAAGCAATATTTTAAAATTTCAAATCAATGGATGATGTTATCTATTCCAAGTCGACTTCTTTCTTAATGTCTATTCAAGTAAACTTTATTTAGGCAGTCACAGAACAAAAAAAAAAAGATGACAAGAACCTCAGTTTATTTCTTTCTATACTCAGCTGCATATTCCTTTTATTTCAGTTACAATTTCTTTGTCTTATGAGTAAACCAGGGTATTGAGTGTCAGTCAGGAGAATTTTACCATGTTGCTAGGAGTTTGATGCAGTTTGTTAATGCTTACTTAATGTACTTAAATTGACTTAGGTAAGGTGCCATTTAAATAATACTATTTATTTGTTTTATTTTTAGAAATATATATTGAAATTATTTTATTGAACACATACATATATTTCATGTAAAATGAGATAGCATAAGTCACTGAGGAAATACATCAATACAAATATGATATGATATATAAATACAAATACAAATTTGGGTCCCTCGTGACTCAGACAGTAGAGAATCTGCCTGCAATATAGGAAACCTGTGTTTGATCCTTGGGTTGGGAAGATCCCCTGGAGAAGGAAATGGTAAGCCCCTCCGGTATTCTTGGCCTGGAGAATTCCATGGATAGAGGAGCATGGTGGGCTACAGTCCACAAGGTAACAAACAGTTGGACACAACTGAGTGACTAAAACTTTCATTTTCATTTGATTCAGTGATAGAAAAATTTTATATTCAAATTCTTGATATAATTTCTAGAAGTTATAGAGAATTGTTCTTTTAAAAAAGTTATAAGAAAACTGGATAAAGTGCATTTAATTTCACAGCTAAAACTCATGAAAATTTTACTGTAAGGAAGGACAAGCTGGAGTCAAGGTTGTTGGGAGAAACATCAATAACCTCAGATATGCAAATGACACCACCCTTACGGCAGAAAGTGAAGAGAAACTGAAGAGCCTCTTGATGAAAGTGAAAGAGGAGAGGGAAAAGCTGGCTTAGAACTCAACATTCACAAAACTAAGATGATGGCATCTGGTCCCGTCACTTCATGGCAAATAGATGGGGAAACAATGGAAACAGTGACAGATTTTATATTTGGGGGCTCCAAAATCACTGCAGATGGTGACTGCAGCCATGAAATTAAAAGATGTTTGCTCCTTGGAAGAAAAGCTATGGCCAACCTAGACAGCATATTTAAAACCAGAGATATTATTTGCCAAAAAAGGTTCATCTAGTCAAGGCTAAGGTTTTTCTAGTAGTCATGTATGGATGTGACAGTTGGACCATAAAGAAAGCTAAATGCCAAAGAATTGATGCTTTTGAACTGTGGTGTTGGAGAAGACTCTTGAGAGTCCCTTGGACTGCAAGGAGATCAAGCCAGTCCATTCTAAAGGAAATCAGTCTTGAATATTTATTGGAAAGATTGAAGCCGAAGCTGAAACTCCAATACTTTTGTCACCTGATGTGAAGAACTGACTCATTGGAAAAGACCCCAATGCTGGGAAAGATTGAAGGCAGGAGAAGGGGATGACACAGGATGAGCCGGTTGGATGGCATCACCAACTCGATGGACATGAGTGTGTGCCAGGTCTGAGAATTGGTGGACAGGGAAGCCTGACATGCTGCAGTCCATGGGTTGTAAAGAGTTGAACACAAATGAGTAACTGAACTGAAAAATTAATTATAACTTACATAATATCAAAAGTAGAAAGTAACTATTTTGCTATGTTAAGTAGTGATTAATATATGCTAGGATTTATTTTGAGTAATTTAAAGGAGTAATCTTACTTGATTTCTCAATATCTCAAGAAAATATTATTTGTACTGTGAACATGAAATGTTCTCTTGGTATCTAAGCATCTGAATGCAGAGTTCCAAAGAATAGCAAGAAGAGATAAGAAAGCCTTCTTCAGCGATCAATGCAAAGAAATAGAGGAAAACAACAGAATGGGAAAGACTAGAGATCTCTTCAAGAAAATTAGAGATACCAAGGGAACATTTCATGCAAAGATGGGCTCGATAAAGGACAGAAATGCTATGGACCTAACAGAAGCAGAAGATATTAAGAAGAGGTGGCAAGAATATACAGAAGAACTGTACAAAAAAGATCTTCACGACCGGGATAATCACGATGGTGTGATCACTCATCTAGAGCCAGACATCCTGGAATGTCAAGTGGGCCCTGGAAGTCAAGTGGGCCTTAGGAAGCATCATTACGAACAAAGCTAGTGAAGGTGATGGAATTCCAGTTGAGCTATTTCAAATCCTGAAAGATGATGCTGTGAAAGTGCTGCACTCATATGCCAGCAAATTTGGAAAACTCAGCAATGGCCACAGGACTGGAAAAGGTCAGTTTTCATTCCAATCCCAAAGAAAGGCAATGCTAAAGAATGCTCAAACTATTGCACAATTGCACTCATCTCACACGCTAGTAAAGTAATGCTCAAAATTCTCCAAGCCAGGCTTCAGCGATACATGAACCGTGAACTTCCTGATGTTCAAGCTGGTTTTAGAAAAGGCAGAGGAACCAGAGGTCAAATTGCCAACATCCGCTGGATCATGGAACAAGCAAGAGAGTTCCAGAAAAACATCTATTTCTGCTTTATTGACTATGCCAAAGCCTTTGACTGTGTGGATCACAATAAACTGGAAAATTCTGAAAGAGATGGGAATACCAGACCACCTGACCTGCCTCTTGAGAAATCTGTATGCAGGCCAGAGAGCAACAGTTAGAAGTGGACATGGAACAACAGACTGGTTCCAAATAGGAAAAAGAGTATGTCAAGGCTGTATATTGTCACCCTGCTTATTTAACTTCTATGCAGAGTACATCATGAGAAAGGCTGGACTGGAGGAAACACAAGCTGGAATCAAGATTGCCGGGAGAAATATCCATAACCTCAGATATGCAGGTGACACCACCCTTATGGCAGAAAGTGAAGAGGAACTAAAAAGCCTCTTGATGAAAGTAAACGAGGAGAGTGAAAAAGTTGACTTAAAGCTCAACATTCAGAAAACAAAGATCATGGCATCCGGTCCCATCACTCCATGGGAAATAGATGGAGAAACAGTGGAAACAGTGTCAGACTTTATTTTTTTGGGCTCCAAAATCACTGCAGATGGTGACTGCAGCCATGAAATTAAAAGACGCTTACTCCTTGGAAGAAAAGTTATGACCGACCTAGATAGCATATTCAAAAGCAGAGACATTACTTTGCCGACTAAGGTCCGTCTAGGCTGTGGTTTTTCCTGTGGTCATGTATGGATGTGAGAGTTGGACTGTGAAGAAGGCTGAGTGCCGAAGAATTGACGCGTTTGAACTGTGGTGTTGGAGAAGACTCTTGAGAGTCCCTTGGACTGCAAGGAGATCCAACCAGTCCATTCTAAAGGAGATCAGCCCTGGGATTTCTTTGGAAGGAATGATGCTAACGCTGAAACTCCAGTACTTGGGCCACCTCATGCAAAGAGTTGACTCACTGGAAAAGACTGATGCTGGGAGGGATTGGGGGCAGGAGGAGAAGGGGACGACAGAGGATGAGATGGCTGGATGGCATCATGGACTCGATGGACACAACTCTGAGTGAACTCTGGGAGTTGGTGATGGACAGGGAGGCCTGGCGTGCTGTGATTCATGGGGTCTCAAACAGTCGGACACGACTGAGTGACTGAACTGAATTGCACTGAACTGTGAACATAGAAGAAATGGTTCAATGGTTTTTGATATTTCCATATTATAGAATATTGTACATCATCAGAATGGTGGTGGTGACATTGTCTTAAGCATATTAACTCCTATGGGAAAGGAATATGTTAAATTATTAATAAAAGCAGTATCCAAAATTTTGCAAATACTTTGTGTCAAATTTTATTGACCTACTTGGAATAAAATATTTCAGAGAAATATTAAAATGTTAACAATAATCATTTCTGAATCTTCTGTTTCTCAATATATATTATGCTTTAGTTATTGTTACAATTACAGTGTTAGAGTTTTCATCAATACTCAAGGTAAGTCATAAAGTGCTATTAATGCTCTGTATTTGGTTTGATCATTTAATATTTTTAAACAATACTATTTAATAGTGTTTCTTTTACTGTGAAACACACAAAGTAGATGTTTATATCCCTAAATGCACTTTGTACTACATGTGGATTTTTATCTGAGAGAATCCTAAGGAGACACACAGTGCTGTTAACCTGATTTCAGGTAGTAAATAATAAGTTACAGACAAGCCACTGTGTGGGCAATCAAATTGCTGTACTAGTCAATTATTCTACAAAAAAAAAAAAAAAATAGACAGAGAGAGAGAATTTAAAGAGAAGTAGTTTCTTTGAAGAATTCTGTTCCTTTATTATTATTTTATTTTTTGTAGATAAGTGACTAGAGTTGGAGGAAAGGCAATGATCAGGGCAGACATAAGAATTGAACGTAATCACACCTAAATTCTGTACCTTTTCCAATTGGCACTTTTTGAAGCTTGTTAAATAGACACTCTTCAGAAAAAAAAAAAAGTTAGAGACAGAAGATATTTTAAGAGTGTAGAAAAAATTATTGATTGTTAGCAATACATAAGCTTAGTTTACTTATGTAAATGGATGAAAAGATAGATTACAGACTGGGAGGAAATGTTTCTAAGTCACAAACCTGGAAGAGATCTAAAGTCTAGAATGTATTAAACAACTCTCAAAAATCAATATTAAGGTAAACAGTCTATTTACGAAATGCAAAAGACCATATACAGTCATTTCACCAGTGAGGATATACAAATGGCAAATAAACAAGAGAAAAAGTATTCAACAGCATCACTAGTCAATAGAGCAATGAGAAGTAAAGCTACAATGAGATATCCCTATACATCTATTAGAAAGATGAAAATAAAAAATAGTGATAATACAAATCCTGACAAAGATATGGAGAAACTACATCACTGATACATTGCAGGGAGATATGTAAAATGGTACTGTCATGCTGGAAAATAGTTAAGCAGTTATTTTAAAACTAAAACTGGATTTGCCATGAGACCCAGAAGTTGTACTCCTGAGAATTTATTGTAGAGAAATAAATTTATTTAAATGCAGGACTTTGCACACAAATGTTGCATAGAGAAAGCACTAAAATTAACAACAAGCTATTATTACTAATAAAAGTTCAGTAAGTTTGCCAGATAAAAGATCAAGTTAAAAAGCCAATAGATAATTGGACAACAACATCAAAAATCAATCTTGATTTAAACTGCACATCATACATGAAAGGTATAGTAATCATGGACTTAAAATGTGAATTATAAAATTTCTAAAATAGACTATAGGAAAAATATTCAAGACCTAGAAGTAGGCAAAGAGTTTTTAGACTAGATACCAAAAATATAATTCTAAAAGAAAAATTGACAAATTATGCCTTATTAAAATTAAAAACTTTTGCTCTTTGAGTGACCCTGTTAAAAGAATGAAAAGTCATTTCACCAGTGAGGATATACAAATGTCAAAGAGCTGAAGAACTGAACGGTGTCAGCGATAAGACAGCCTCTCATTTTTCTTTTGGACTGCCTGTTTATTCCAAGTTTAAGATTCTCTTTTTTACTTTTACAAAAACATTAGGCCAGAGGTTTGACATTTTCAGTTCCCCTTCTCCCAGATTTATTATCTCCATAAATCATTGTTGCTCTTCAAACAGAGTTCCTGCTTCAGTGATTCTCTCGGAATCAGCCTTATCATCTATTATCTACCTCTTGTAATGTGTCCTATAGTTAACTTGGGATTACATTGTAATTTATGCTACATTCCCCAGTTTACTACTTATCTTCCTAAATCCTGTTTGCCCCTAACATCCTGAGCTCACTCTTAAAAAGGCTTCTAGCTATAGTGTCTCTAAAAATTCCTAACTTCTATAAGCTATAGTAAAATATACTAACTTTACAACATTCCTTAAATCTTTAACTTCTAACTGTTTTAATTATTTCTAAGCCCTAAATTCAGTAAACTCCTTTGCCATAAACATTTTCCTCACAAATAGGCTTCAGATATCAATCCCTCCCATGGCCTCAAGCTACAGCCTATGTGCTTATCCTGGAACACTTGTAAAAGTCCTTGCTGCTGCTGCTGCTGCTGCTAAGTCACTTCAGTCATGTCCGACTCTGTGTGACCCCATAGATGGCAACCCACCAGGCTCCCCCGTCCCTGGGATTCTCCAGGCAAGAACTCTGGAGTGGGTTGCCATTTCCTTCTCCAACGCATGAAAGTGAAAAGTGAAAGGGAAGTCACTCAGTAGTGTCTGACTCTTTGCGACCCTATGGCCCGCAGCCTATCAGGCTCCTTTGTCCATGGGATTTTCCAGGCTGGAGTGGGGTGCCATCGCCTTCTCCAAAAAGTCCTTGAACAAATGTCAATGTTTAACTTTATGAATTATTTTCTGAGCAATGCTGCAAAAGGCTTTGTGCCTTCTCATGCTTCTCCAAGAACAATAAGCACCTTAATATTCCTTTTCAGTCAACTCAGCTGAGAAGAGGAAAAGACAAGTCAAAATTACAAGGCCTAACTCCTTCATCCCGGGATCCGTGCCTGCAGAATGAGGAGAAGGAGCTGGGGACCGTGCCTCTATTTTGTCAGTAATGCCTAATGCAGCTCCCGGCAACAAAGCAAAAACCTAGGAAGAGAGAAATAGAAGTGTATTATTCATGAAACAGGACAATATTACTTGGAGGCAGACTTGATGAGTTAAAGATGTATGCTGTAAACCTTCAAGCAATCACTAAAATAATAAAACATAGAGTGATGACTTACAAACCACGAGCAGTGATAAAAGACAAAGTGGAGTTGTAAAGAAATACTCAATTTATCCAAAAAAAGGCAGAAAAAGAAACCAAAGACCAGAACAAATGGAGAACAAGTTGCAAGATAATCGATTTAATTCAATCCTATTAATAATCACTTTAAATATAAGTGGTATAAAAGACAGATAAACCATGCTCACAGTAATCCAAAGAAAGCTGGACTTGCTATATTTATGTCTGACAAAGATTTCAGGTTAAACTATCATCAGGAATAAAGAGGATCTTTTGTGAATGATAAAGGGGTCATTTCATCAAAAGGATATAACAATCCTGAATATTTATGCATTCAGTAACAGAATTTCAAAGTACATGAAGCAAAAACAGAAATGCAAGGAGAAATAGAGCAAAATGTATAGTTTTAAATTTCAAGATGTCTTTCAGTAAGTGATAGAACAAATAGAGAAGCAGTAAGGAATTAAAGCACTTAAATTGCTTAATCAACCAAGTAGTCCTAATTAGCTTTTACAGAACACTCAAACTAACAATGGGAGAAAACACATTCTTTTCAAATGCACATAGAACATTTATCAAGATAAAACATAGACCAGGCCATAACACAAGTCTTTATAAATTTAAAAAGATTCAAGCAATACAAAGTATGTTCTCTAATCATAATTAAATGGAAGCAGTAATTAATTCACAGACAGCTATCTGAAGAGCCCCCAGTATTTGGAAAATAAATGATACACTTTAAGTGGAAACCCAGGATACCATAAATTGTGGGTTGTTTCTAAAACAGTACTGAAGATGAAGTCTGACATTCTAAACACCTATTTTAGAGGAAAAGATCTTCAAGCAAAAACTTTGACTTAATGTGCTATAAAAAAAGCAAGTGAAACTCAAGGAATAATAAGATAAAATAATAAGAATCATCAGTGCAAAAATCAACGAAATAAAAATCAGACAACAATACGGTCATGAGACTATTGAATATTCCAAGTACATTTTATTATACATCAGTTATGTTTCACTAAAACTATTAAATCTGGGTACTACCAAGTGTTGATGTTGATGTGGACATGTAGGCATTCTTATGCCTTTTTGCACTGATGGCGGCAGTATAGGTGGGCACAGGCCACCCTTAGTCCAAGTAAGTGTGTAAAAATGTGATGTAGCAGTTCTGCACCTGGGTGTATATCTGGGTAAAATGTCTACATATGTTTTCTGGAGGACATGTTTGAGGATCATTATTGTAGTATTACTTGCGGTGTTCAGAGATGGTAGAAAGTGGTTGATGGTAACAGGAAAATAGAATGTGCTAGCTGCAACCCCGCATGCTATGTAATTAGTGATGCTGTTAGATGTGGGTGGGCCTTAAAGCACCGAGTAGAGTGGAAAAGAAACTTAAGTATATGTGCATGTATGTATCTCTCTATATGAATATATATGCATCAGAAGTTATAATTTTTGTAAAGTAAAAACACATGGACACAAAACAACCCTATATATTTTTTCAGAACATACAGTCATACTTCAGTCTTAAAATGATTGTCTGTGGGTAGGAGTCATGGATGAGACTGGGAAACAGGCTTAAATTAGAAAGAAAAATAAAATGTTTTTGGTTCTAACCTGCATCCCAGGATTGTCAGGAATGCAGAGCTGTTTTGTATTCTACAATATGCTTCAAATCTCTTAAGCTATATATTTTGATGTGACAAGTGACATAAAGTTATTTCTTGTGGGGGTTTCAGTTCTACTCATCATCCTTAACTGATGGATGTGTGTCAAAGAACTCATCAACATGTTTAACTCTGGGATGAGATTTTAAAACACTCAGAATCTCTTAAAACTTTCCTCTAAATCCTATTAAATGCATGTGCTCTGGTATGGTGGTTTGATTTTAGCAGAAGGTTAAATTTTTGGTTGAATAACATTCTGATGACAGGTCCACTGAAGAATTATTTGCTGAGCATCATCTGTGTCTGGGATGTACTTGGTGACATGGGCACTGTACTAAGTGACACGGATGCAAGATGATTCAGAGAGCCCTGTTGGCTCCCATTTTGCTGGTCTGGGAACAAGGCAAGCATAAAAATAAGTCCTGTAAGTGTCTCAAAGGGGTGTAACAATAATGTGCATGGGGCAGAGTGTGGGCATGAAAGGGAGAGTCATGCATTCTAACAGACTGAGAAGAGAAATGTGGAAGTTAGGGGTAAATTTCAGAAAGTCAAGTAGGGTCTTGAAATTATAATGAATGTCAAGTAGCTGGGAGTGGAGGATGCATGCAATGAAGAGGGGCCACTTGACATTAAACAGCATGATTTTGGAAGATAAAAGTGCTTAGGGAGATTTGGAACATAAATTGTCTTTGGTGGAAGGAGCCATGTGGCAGGCAATGTGGCTAGAGACCATGAGCTCTGACAGTGTTAGAATCCCAGTACCTGTTCTAGTGTCATCCCTTCCTCTCATTGTGTTCTTTTAGTCCCTCCTCCTTGTATCTAGCAAAGTTCTGAAAGCTCTTTTTTTTTTTTTTTAGCTGTAGAAATTGATGAAATTCTGTAGCTGTAGAAATTGATGAAATTCTTTTATAATAGTTCATGCAAAAATATCATTCTTCAAATTTATTTTTGATGTTAGAATTAATGGGTAATGTATGCCGACTAAGGTCTGTCTAGTCAAGGGTATGATTTTTCCTGTGGTCTTGTATGGATGTGAGAGTTGGACTGTGAAGAAGGCTGAGCACCGAAGAATTGATGCTTTTGAACTGTGGTGTTGGAGAAGACTCTTGAGAGTCCCTTGGACTGCAAGGAGATCCAACCAGTCCATTCTGAAGGAGATCAGCCGTGAGTGTTCTTTGGAAGGAATGATGCTAAAGCTGAAACTCCAGTACTTTGGCCACCTCATGCGAAGAGTTGACTCATTGGAAAAGACTCTGATGCTGGGAGGGATTGGGGGCAGGAGGAGAAGGGGATAACTGAGGATGAGATGGCTGGATGGCATCACAGACTCGATGAATGTGAGTCTGAGACCGGGAGATGGTGATGGACAGGGAGGCCTGGCGTTCTGGGATTCATGGGGTTGCAAAGTGTCGGACATGACTGAGCAACTGAACTGAACTGAATGGTAGATTATCTGAGTTTTATACTTAGTAGCTACTTAAATTGTTAATCTGTGAATTTTGAATTTTTTGTATAGGTGCAATGAAAATTGCCTCTACTTTTCCATTAATTTTCATCCCATCCAACTTTTCTGTTTTCTTGACTATTACCATAAAGGCTTTTGGTCGTCACAGTTGCTGACTTTTAGTCAGTAGCAAAGGTTTAATTTCATGGCTGCAGATGTCCTAAGTTATTTGAGTGGTGTTATGAGACATCTTTTGCATCTGTGAATGATTTTCATCTATGAGTGATATTATATCACATGAAACAGATTAAAAATTTATGTAGATTATTTAATGATGGTTTATTTTGTCTACTGAGACATAAAATGCATGTAGTGAAATACATATATATATTTTTAATTAAAAAGAACTCATCTGTGCAACCAGTTTTCAGATCAAAAAACCCTTCCAGTCACTGTTCGCTATCTCCCACCATGGGTAACAACTGTTATAACATGTAAGACTATAGATTGACTAGTTCTATCTCTGCACACTTGAACTTTCTATAAAGGGATTCATTATGGTATTCTTTGGGGTCTAGTTTCTATTGCTCAACATTTTGGTTGTGAAATTTATCTATATTGTGGAGTGTAGTTGTAATTTGTTCATTCTTATTGCTGTATAGTTTTCCAGTTGCAGAAATCCATATCATGCATTCTGCCCTAGATGGAGAGTAGGGCTGTTTTCAATTTTTTGTTAATTAAGAAGGATATCAAAATATTAGTAGTTTGATTTGTTTTGAAATATATTTCAAAGATTTATTTATTTATATATGTTTTGGCTGTGGTGGGTCCTTGTTACTGCACAGAGGCTTTCTCTAGTTGCCGTGAGTGGGGGCCGCTCTTCCTTGTGATGTGCACACTTCAGTTGTGGCCCATGGGCTTAGTTGCTCTGAGACATATGGGATCTTCCCAAACCAGGGATCGAATCAGTGCCCCCCGCATTACCAGGAGGATTCTTAACCACTGGACCACCAGAGAAGTCTTTGGTAGCTTTATTTTTATGTAGTCTAGCTTCAAGTATATACTGTATTTTATGTGAAAGTGTGAATTATTGATACAATATCCTGTAATACCAAATGAGAGGAAATGTGTGTGTCTATTAGGCAAAACAGCAAGGGTTATGTATCTTGTAGAACTCTTCCCTCATCCTAAATTGATATCCTAATTTAATCATTGCCAATCATAAGCCTATGAAGAGGGAGAAATAACCAAGTCATAGGGATGATGTTCATTCTGTAGATTGGGGAAAGCCTGAATATCTATCCATATAGTGAATTTTGATCACCTAGTTCTGGAATCTCCATTAGAACCTCCTTGAAAGCAAGCCCAAAGTAGTAACTGATTTAAGTAGTTATACAGAAACACTTCCTGAGATTGGTGGGTGCTGGGGAAGGAAAGTAGCTCACAGCATAAATATTGATACAGTGTTCTGGCCTGTATGACTTATTGAAGGAGACCATCTGTGTGCAGCATAGCTCACAAAATTCCAAAAGCCTTCTAAAGAAGTTTCAAGCCAGTCACTTTTCCAGTGACAGGAATTATGCCCTTGGTAATTTAGCTGGGAAGAGAGTGTAGATATATGACAGATTAGGGAAGATTCTAACAGCAGTGATAGTGTGGGCAGCAGGAGGCTTCTGCTTTTCAGAGCATGGATGAAGGACATGCCTGTCTTGTTTACTGCTCTTTCCTCACTGCCTAGAATGGGCAGGTAGTAGGTAATAAATACTTCTGCATGGGGAATGAATGGAAACAAAGCCTTCTGCAGAAAATCAGTTGGTTGACTGTTGGCCACCCAAATACTTTGCATATGAGTATAAGCAAAGACTAAACTTGTAGCACTTTAAGACCTGAAGCAAGAAATAGATGCTCTCAGTGCAGATAGCGGGTCCACAGAGCGAGGCTCATTGTTCCCCTAATCATTCTGATTAAGCAGCTTCCCTGGTGGCTCAGACAGATGGTAAAGAATCTGCCTGCAATGCAGTAGACCCAGGTTCAATCCCTGGGTCGGGCAGATCCCCTGGAGAAGAGATTGGCTCCCCACTCCAGTACTCTTGACTAGAGAATTTCATGGACAGAGGAGCTTGGAGGGCTGCAGCATGGGGTTGCAAGGAGTGGCTTGCCATTTTTCTGTGATGGACCAGGAAATCTCTGTGCCCATAAACAAGTGACACCCAGCATTTGAAGTATCTGTTTGGCCAAAAAGTTCATCGAACTTATCGAACCCCAATATATAATCTGGATTTTTCTGATAATTGGACCATGGAAAAGGAATGTTTTTCTGGTATTTCAGATACTCTCAGAAGTGTTGGAATAATGATGTTAGGAAATGAGGAGAGTTTTAAAAAATAGATATTTATTAGTTGCACAGTGTGAAAAGTAAGATAAACAAGAGATTGCTTAGTTATGCGTTGGCAAGGCTGGTTTTGAGTCTCTAGGGCAAGTGATAAAATCAGGGGTTGGTGGTTCTTGCATTTGTCTATAGGAGAGGCAGATCACAGGGGAGCCAGGTTTCAAGAAATGCACATAATAACTCCAGAGAATTAAATGAGAAAACAGAAAATAGTATTTCTTGGTGTGTGATTCTGCAAATATATTTCTTATAACACACCATAGACACAGGAGATAGAATGTCAGAATAGTCTGCAGTAGGAACCCTGTACTTGTTTTCCTTCCCTTGAGACTATACTACTTTCTTTGAATTGGCAGGATTTTGATGAAATAGCAAAGTGTAAGGACTCAAAGATTCTCATCTGACCTGGACTGTGTAGAAAATGTGCTGAATCTCATTTGTACATAAAATACTTTGCATAGAGAAGTCTGAGAAAGAATATTTTCTTTGGGGATGAGTTCTGGGGTTACCTTTGAAAACATTCTATACTAATTAATGGGGATTTCTGATTGGTAAAGTATAATTACTCAGCCTACACACATGTGGCCACATATCAGAACACATATCAGCAACAGTGTTCTGATATATTTGAAACTGCAGTGTCATTTTGAAATAAGTGAGCATGTTGCAGGCTTAGAATAAGTGTCTGCTAAAATTTCAGCTGCAAAAATGTGCTGGGACAAATCAATCCTTAGAAGTGATTATTGGACAGAATTTTCCTAATTTCAAGACTGCCTCCCCTGGCTTCTGAAAGAGGTGCTGTCAGTGTGGCCTTATGGTGGGAGTGCACATGTTATATCATGCAGTGCCATAATCTTGTTAATGTATTCCCAGGTTCATGTGCAAACTGAAAGGATGATATTTTTCTCCTGATATTCGGTGGGGCAAGGTGGATTTTTAAAGAACAATTAATTTGGGGAATGAAGGTATGATTTGTAAATTTCTCAAGTCCATTTTCCATTCATTATTTCATCCATTATTTTCATCTGCCTTTTGGTCCTTCTCACTTTTTTCAGTGAGATATAATTGATATAAAATTATATCAATTTCATGTGTATAATGGAACAATTTAACATTAGTATTTATTGCAAATGGCCACCACAATAAATCCATCACCACACACAGTTACAAGTAATTCTTTTTCTTGTGATGAGAACTTTCAAGATATGCTTATTTAACTACTTTAAAGTATACAATATAGTATGGTTAACTCTAGACACTGTGCATTACATCCCTATGGTTTATTCACCTTATAACTGGAAATTTGTACCTTTTGATCCCCTTCATCCACTTCACCCATCGCTCCTCCCCCTACCTCAGGGAACCAAAATCTGTTCTCTGTATCCGTGCTCAGTTGCTAAGTCATGTCCAACTTTTTGCAACCCCATAGACTGCAGCATGCCTAGTTTTCCTGTCCTCCATTGTCTCCCAGAATTTGCTCAAACTCATGTCCATTGAGTCAGTGATGCCATCCAACCATCTCATTCTCTGTCACCCCTTCTCCTCCTGCCCTCAATATTTCCCAGCATCAGGGTCTTTTCCAGTATGTCAGCTCTTCGCATCAGGTGGCCAAAGTATTGGAGCTTCAGCATCAGACATTCCAATGAATTTTCAGGGCTAATTTCCTTTAGGATTGACTGGTTTGATCTCCTTGCTGTTCAAGAATCTTCTCTAGCACCACAATTTAAAAGCATCATGTCTTTGGTGCTCAGCCTTCCTTATGGTCCAACTCTGTATCCATGAGCTTGGTTTTATTTTTATTATTTTTTAAAATTTTGTTTTATATTTCTCATATAAGTAAAATCTTAGGGTGTTTATCTTTTTCTTTCTGACTTATTTCATTTAGCATAATGACCTCAAGGTCTATCCACGTTATCATAAATGGCAAGATTTCATTTTATATGACATATACATATATGAATAATATTCATATATGTATATGTATGTATGCAAATACATATTTGAGTATATATTGTGGTGTGTATATGTACACACCACATTTTCTTTATCCATTCATCTGTAGGTGGATTTTGGCTGTTTCTGTGTCTTGGTTATTATAAATAATGCTGCATTGAACATGGGTGTGTATATATCTTTTTTAGTTAGTGTTTTCACTTTCTTCATATAAATGAATTTGAAGTGGAATTGCTGGATCATATGGTAGTTCTATTTTTTGAGGAAACTTCAAACTGTTTTCCATATTTGCCGCATAAATATACATTTCTACCAACAGTGCACAAGGTTTCCTTTTCATTATATCCACATCAACACTGTAATTTGTCTTTTTGATGAGAGTCAACCTACCGATGTGAAGGGATATATCTTTGTGGTTTTGATTTGCATTTCCCTGATGATTAGTGATGTTGAGCATCTTTTCATATACCTGTTGGTCATTTGTATGTCTTTATAAAAATGTTTATTCAGATCCTCTTGCCCATTTTTAAAAATTGAAGTATTGTTGATGTACACTATTATGTTAGTTGTAGGTGTATTACATAGTCAATGATATTTGCATATGTTATGAAAATATCATTTTAATTCTAGTAATCTGTAATCTAGTAATCTGTCCACATGCAAAGTTATCATAATTATACTGACCACTTCCCTTATGCTATATATATTTTTTACAACATTTTATTTTATTTTTTTATTACAATCATTTTTTTAATCTAAATTTATTTATTTTAATTGGAGGCTAATTACTTTAGAATATTGTATTGGTGTTGCCATACATCAACATGAATCCGCCACAGGTGTACACATGTTCTCAATCCTGAACCCCCCTCCCACCTCTGGGTCATCCCAGTGCACCAGCCCCAAGCATCCTGTATCCTGCATTGAAACTAGACAGGTGATTCGTTTCTTATATAATATTATACATGTTTCAATGCCATTCTCCCAAATCAGCCCACCTCTCCCTCTCCTACAGAGTCCAAAAGACTGTTCTATACATCTGTGTCTCTTTTTCTGTCTTGCATACAGGGTTATCATTACCGTCTTTCTAAATTCCATACATACGCATTAGTATTACCATATTGGTGTTTTTCTTTCTGGCTTACTTCACTCTGTATAATAGGCTTCAGTTTCATCCACCTCATTAGAACTGATTCAAATGTATTCTTTTTAATGGCTGAATAATACTCCATTGTGTATATGTACCACAGCTTTCTTATCCATTCATCTGCGGATGGACATCTAGGTTGCTTCCATGTCCTGGGTATTATAAACAGTGCTGTGATGAACATTGGGGTACATATGTCTCTTTCCATTCTGGTTTCCTCTGTGTGTATGCCCAGCCGTGGAATTGCTGGGTCATGAGGCAGCTCTATTTCCAGTTTTTTAGGGAATCTCCATACTGTTCTCCATAGTGGCTGTACTAGTTTGCATTCCCACAAACAGTGGAAGAGGGTTCCCTTTCCTCCACACCCTTTCCAGCATTTATTGCTTGTAGACTTTTGGGTCGCAGCCATTCTGACTGGTGTGAAATGGTACCTCACTGTGGTTTTGATTTGCATTTCTCTGATAATGAGTGATGTTGAGCATCTTTTCACGTGTTTGTTTAGCCATCTGTATCTTCTTTGAAGAAATGTCTGTTTAGTTCTTGGGTCCGTTTATTCATTGGGTCGTTTATTTTTCTGGAATTGAGCTGCAGGAGTTGCTTGTATATTTTTGAGATTAGTTGTCAGTTGCTTCATTTGCTATTATTTTCTCCCATTCTGAAGGCTGTCTTTTCACCTTGCTTATAGTTCCCTTTGTTGTGCAGAAGCTTTTAATTTTAATTAGGTCACATTTGTTTATTTTTGCTTTTATTTCCAGTATTCTGGGAGGTGGGTCATAGAGGATCCTGCTGTGATTTATGTTGGAGAGTGTTTTGCCTATGTTCTCCTCTAGGAGTTTTATAGTTTCTCATCTTACATTTAGATCTTTAACCCATTTTGAGTTTATTTTTGTATTAGAAAGTGTTCTAGTTTCAGTCTTTTACAAGTGGTTGACCAGTTTCCCAGCACCAGATGTTAAAGAGATTGTCTTTAATCCATTGTATATTCTTGCCTCCTTTTTTGAAGATAAGGTGTCCATAGGTGCATGGATTTATCTCTGGGCTTTCTATTTTGTTCCATTGATCTATATTTCTGTCTTTGTGCCAGGACCATACCGTCTTGATGACTGTAGCTTTGTAGCCTAAAGTCAGGCAGGTTGATCCCTCCAGTTCCATTCTTTCTCAAGATTGCTTTGGCTATTCAAGGTTTTTTGTATTTCCATACAAATTGTGAAATTATTTGTTCTAGCTCTGTGAAAAATACCGTTGGTAGCTTGATAGGGATTGTATTGAATCTATAGATTGCTTTGGGTAGTATACTCATTTTCACTATATTGATTCTCCTGATACAAGAACATGGTATATTTTTCCATCTATTAGTATCCTCTTTGATTTCTTTCACCAGTGTTTTATAGTTTTCTATATATAGGTCTTTGGTTTCTTTAGGTAGATATATTCCTAAGTATTTTATTCTTGTCATTGCAATGGTGAATGGAATTGTTTCCTTAATTTCTCTTTCTATTTTCTCCTTATTAGTGTATAGGAATGCAAGGGATTTCTGTGTGTTGATTTTATATCCTGCAACTTTACTACTATATTCATTGATTAGCTCTAGTAATTTTCTGGTGGAGTCTTTAGGCTTTTCTATGTAGAGGATCATGTCATCTGCAAACAGTAGGAGTTTTACTTCTTTTCCAATTTGGATTCCTTTTATTTCTTTTTCTGCTCTGATTGCTGTGGCCAAAACTTCTAGAACTATGTTGAATAGTAGCGGTGAAGCCATCTGGACCTGGGCTTTTGTTTGCTGGAAGATTTCTGATTACAGTTTCAATTTCCATGCTTGTGATGGGTCTGTTAAGATTTTCTATTTCTTCCTGGTTCAGTTTTGGAAAGTTGTACTTTTCTAAGAATTTGTCCATTTCTTCCATGTTGTCCATTTTATTGGCATATAATTGCTGATAGTAGTCTCTTATGATCCTTTGTATTTCTGTGTTGTCTGTTGTGATCTCTCCATTTTCATTTCTAATTTTATTGATTTGATTTTTCTCCCTTTGTTTCTTGACGAGTCTGGCTAATGGTTTGTCAATTTTATGTATCCTTTCAAAGAACCAGCTTTTGGCTTTGTTGATTGTTGCTATGGTCTCTTTTGTTTCTTTTGCATTTATTTCTCCCCTAATTTTTAAGATTTGTTTCCTTCTACTAATCTGGGGTTCTCCATTTCTTCCTTTTCTAGTTGCTTTAAGTGTATAATTAGGTTATTTATTTGACTTTTTTCTTGTTTCTTGAGGTATGCCTGTATTGCTATGAACTTTCCCCTTAGCACTGCTTTTGAAGTGTCCCATAGGTTTTGGATTGTTGTGTTTTAATTTTCATTCGTTTCTATGCATATTTTGATTTCTTTTTTGATTTTATCTGTGATTTGTTGGTTATTCAGCAGTGTGTTGTTCAGCCTCCATATGTTGGAATTTTTAATAGTTTTTCTCCTGTAATTGAGATCTAATCTTACTGCATTACGGCCAGAAAAGACGCTTGGAATGATTTCAATTTTTTGAATTTACCAAGGGTAGATTTATGGCCAGGCTGTGATCTATCCTGGAGAAGGTTCCGTGTGTGCTTGCTCGAGAGAAAGGTGAAATTCATTGTTTTGGGGTGAAATGTCCTATAGATATCAATTAGGTCTAACTGGTCTATTGTATCATTTAAAGTTTGCATTTCTTTGTTAATTTTCTGTTTAGTTGAGTGGGGGCAGGCCCAGTGTGGCTGAGATACTGCAAGCACACGCCAGTGTTATTTGTTTGCAGCGTCCCTCCCTCCCCACAGCGTGACTGAAGAGGTGAGCCTAAAAAAAGTGTCCACCATCGCCCCCCTTGTGTCAAGGTGGAAATCAGACACTGAAGAGACCAGCAAACAGAAGAAGCTAAAACAGAGGGAACTGCATTGGAAGTGACAGATGCAATATATTTAAACCCTGTAGTTAATACCGACTACATAGGAAGGAGCTTATAATCTTGAGAAATATAAGGCTGACCAAAGAACTATCCAAAAATGAACTGACCCCACACTGCCCACAACAACACCAGAGAAAGTCCTAGATATATCTTTACTATTTTTACGATCATTCTTTTTTCTTTTTTTTTAACTTAAAAAAAAAGTTTAAGTCGTCTATTACTCTTTTAATTTTCATTTTTATAACTTTCTATTACTTTTGAAAAAAAGGACCTTATTTTTTAAAGCAAATTTCATATATATTTTATTTTATTTTGTTTTTTTCTTTTTTAATTAATTTATTTATTTTTAATTTTTACTTTACAATTCTGTATTGGTTTTGGCATAGATTGACATGAATCCACCACAGGTGTACATCCGTTCCCAAACATGAACCCCCCTCCCACCCCACTCCTCACAACATCTCTCTGGGTCATCCCCGTGTGGCAGCCCCAAGCGTGTCATATCCTGCATCAGACATAGACTGGCATTTCGATTCTTACATGATATTATACATGTTTCAATGCCATTCTCCCAAATCATCACACCCTCTCCCTCTCCCTCTGAGTCCAAAAGTCCGCTATACACATCTGTGTCTTTTTTGCTGTCCTGCATACAGGGTCATCATTGCCATCTTCCTAAATTCCATATATATGTGTTAGTATACTGTATTGGTGTTTTTCTTTCTGGCTCACTTCACTCTGTATAATTGGCTCCAGTTTCATCCATCTCATCAGAACTGATTCAAATGTGTTATTTTTAATGGCTGAGTAATACTCCATTGTGTATATGTACCACAGCTTTCTTATCCATTCATCTACTGATGGACATCTAGGTTGTTTCCATGTCCTGGCTATTATAAACAGTGCTGCAATGAACATTGGGGTACATGTGTCTCTTTCAATTCTGGTTTCCTCTGTGTGTATGCCCAACAGTGGGATTGCTGGGTCATAAGGCATTTCTATTTGCAATTTTTTAAGGAATCTCCACACTGTTCTCCATAGGGGCTGTACTAGTTTGCATTCCCACCAACAGTGTAGGAGGGTTCCCTTCTCTCCACATCCTCTCCAGCATTTATTGCTTGCAGATTTTTGGATCGCAGACATTCTGACTGGTGTGAAGTGGTACCTCATTGTGGTTTTGATTTGCATTTCTCTAATAATGAGTGATGTTGAGCATCTTTTCATGTGTTTGTTAGCCATCCGTATGTCTTCTTTGGAGAAATGTCTATTTAGTTCTTTGGCCCATTTTTTGATTGGGTCGTTTATTTTTCTGGAATTGAGCTGCAGGAGTTGCTTGTATATTTTTGAGATTAGTCGTTTGTCAGTTGCTTCATTTGCTATTATTTTCTCCCATTTGGAAGGCTGTCTTTTCACTTTGCTTATGTTTTCCTTTGTTGTGCAGAAGCTTTTAATTTTAATTAGATCCCATTTGTTTATTTTTGCTTTTATTTCCAGAATTTTGGGAGGTGGATCATAGAGGATCCTGCTGTGGTTTATGTCGGAGAGTGTTTTGCCTATGTTCTCCTCTAGGAGTTTTATACTTTCTGGTCTTACATTTGGATCTTTAATCCATTTTGAGTTTATCTTTGTGTGCGGTGTTAGAAAGTGATCTAGTTTCATTCTTTTACAAGTGGTTGACCAGTTTTCCCAGCACCACTTGTTAAAGAGATTGTCTTTACTCCATTGTATCTTCTTGCCTCTTTTGTCAAAGATACGGTGTCCATATGTATGTGGATTTATCTCTGGGCTTTCTATTTTGTTCCATTGATCTATATGTCTGTCTTTGTGCCAATACCATACTGTCTTGATGACTGTGGCTTTGTAGTAGAGCCTGAAGTCAGGCAAACTGATTCCTCCAGTTCCATTCTTCTTTCTCAAGATTGCTTTGGCTATTCGTGGTTTTTTGTATTTCCATACAAATCTTGAAATTATTTGTTCTAGTTCTGTGAAAAATATCGCCGGTATCTTGATAGGGATTGCATTGAATTTGTAAATTGCTTTGGGTAATATACTCATTTTCACTATATTGATTCTTCCGATCCATGAGCATGGTATATTTCTCCATCTATTAGTGTCCTCTTTGATTTCTTTCATCAGTGTTTTATAGTTTTCTGTATATAGGTCTTTAGTTTCTTTAGGTAGATATATTCCTAAGTATTTTATTCTTTTTGTTGCAATGGTGAATGGAATTGTTTCCTTAATTTCTCTTTCTATTTTCTCCTTATTAGTTTCTTTCATCTGTGTCATATCATATTCCAGGTACATGTTTTTACCTCCTTGATTAGATTACTCTTAGGTATTTTTATTATTTCTGCTTTGATTTTAAATGGAATTGTTTTAATTACAATTTCTGATAGTTTGTTAGTATCTAAAAACATAACAGATTTTTATATTAATTGTATATTCTGAAACTTTACTGAATTCATGTTTAGTTCTAATTTTTTTTTGCATCATATTTAAAATTTTGACAGATAGTATTACATCATCTGCAAACCGTGAGTGTTTTATTAGATTGGTGCAAAAGTAATAGTCATTTTGGACTCTGAATTTTCAATCATTATAACTAGGCTAGACACATCTTTAGTAATCAAAACAATTATCATTACAATCAATACATTTTTGCCAATGAGAAATAAGTTGGTTTATTCCTTTTGCAAAAAAAAAAAAAAAAACAAAACTGTGCTTCATGATTCGATAAACTCTCAGAAAGCATTTTCTGCATTTTGCTGGTTGTGGGAGCATTTTCCCTACAAAAGGGTGTCCAGATGCTTGTGGTAGTCAGTTGGTGAGAGGTCAGGCGAATATGATGAATGAAGCAAAACTTCATAGCCCAATTCATTCAACTTTTGAAGCATTGGTTGTGCAATGTGTGGTTGGGTGCTGTTGTTGAGGAGAATTAAGTCCTTTCTGTTGGCCAATGCCAGTTGCAGGCATTGCAGGCATTACAGTTTTAGGTGTGTCAATTGATTTTCTGGGCATTCCTTCTCAGATGTAATGGTTTCGATGGGATTCAGAATGCTGTAGTGGATCAGACAGCAGCAGACCACCAAACAGTGACCATGACCTTTTGTGTGGCACAGCTTTGGCTTTGGGAAGTGCTTTGGAGCTTCTTCTCAGTCTAACCCCTGAGCTGTCGTATAAAATCCATTTTTTGTCATGCATCACAATCCAACAGAGAAATGGTTTGTTGTTGCATAAAATGAGAAAACAATACTTCAAAATGATTTCTTCTTTTGATTTACAGTTAGCTTATGAGGCACCCACTTATCGAGCTTTTTTACCTTTCCAGTTCAGTTCAGTTCAGTCTCTAAGTCATGTGTGACTCTTTGTGACCCCATGAACTGCAGCACGCCAGGCCTCCCTGTCCATCACCAACTGCCGGAGTCCATCCAAACCCATGTCCATTGAGTCAGTGATGCCATCCAACCATCTCATCCTCTGTCATTCCCCTCTCCTCCTGCCCTCAATCTATCCCAGCATAAGGGTCTTTTCAAATGAGTCAACTCTTTGCATCAGGTGGCCAAAGTATTAGAGTTTCAGCTTCAACATCAGTCCTACCAATGAACACCCAGGACTGATCTCCTTTAGGATGGACTGGTTAGATTTACCTTTCCAATTTGCTTCAAATGCCAAATGACCATAGAATGGTCGATGTTGAATTCTAGGGCAACATCTCATGTAGTTGTAAGAGGATCAGTTTTGATGATCCTCTCACATCTTACCAGGGCTTCCCTGGTAGCTCAGCTGATAAAGAATCCGCCTGCAGTGTGGGAGACTTGGGTTTGATCCCTGGGTTGGGAAGATCTCCTGGAGAAGGGAACAGCTACCCATGCCAGTATTCTGGCCTGGAGAATTCCATGGACTGTATAGTTCAAGGGACTGCAAAGAGTCTGACATGACTGAGCGACTTTCACTTTCACTTTCAACTTTGATGATGCTCTCTGTTGGCCATTGTCCACTTCCGATGGCTGGATATTATGCACTCAGCTTCAAGGCTCTTGTCTCCTTTGCAAAACTTCTTGAAGCACCACATTCATTAGCAGTCCTGGGCCAAATGTGTTGCTGATGATGCAAGTTGTCTCTGCTGCTTTATGACCCATTTTGAACTTGAGTAAGAAAACTGCTCTAATTTGCTTTTTGTATAACATTTCCATGAAAGTCGCTCAGTTGTGTCTGACTCTTTGCAACCCCTTGGACTATACGGTCCATGGAATTCTCCAGGCCAGATTACTGGAGTGGGTAGTCTTTCCCTTCTCCATAGGATCTTCTCAACCCAGGGATCAAACCCAGGGCTCCCATGTTGCAGGCGGATTCTTTACCAGCTGAGCCACAAGGGAAGCAACATTTCCATAGTCTAAAATATAAAACGAACAGCAAGTAATAATTCATTGGCAAAAAAACATAAAGGAAGAAATGTGCATTAAAATGGTGTATAATATAACTACATTTATTTAAGAATGTATTCCAATATCAAATGGCAAAGTGCAGCAATGCAAAACCACAACTACATTTGCACCAATCTAATACTTCTTCCTTTCCACTTTGGATGTCTTATATTTTGCCTGGTTGCTGTGAATTGAATTTGCAATACTATGTTGAATAGAAGTGGGGTGAGTAGGCAATCCATGTTTTGTCCTGATATTAGAGGAAGTATTTATAGCTTTTCGCTGTTGAATATTATGCTGGCTGTGGGCTTGTCATATTATTTTTAATGTGTTATTTAATTTGTTAATGTCGTGTATCCTGTTGAGTTTGTGGATATTTCTGGGGTAAATCCCACTTGATCACAAAGTGAAATGAAAGTCGTTCAGTTGTGTCTGACTCTGTGCGACCCCGTGGACTATACAATCCATGGAATTCTCTAGGCCAGAATACTGAAGTGAGTAGTCTTTTCCTTCTCTAGGGGATCTTCCCAAGCCAGGGATTGAACCCAGGTCTTTCACCTTGTGGACAGATTCTTTACCAGCTGAACCACAAGGGAAGCCCAAGAATACTGGAGTGGATAGCCTATCCCTTCTCCAGCGGATTTTTCCAACCCAGGAATTGAATCAGGGTCTCCTGCATTGTACATGGATTCTTTACCAACTGAGCTATCAGGGAATCTTTTTATTGTACTGTGAATTGGTTTGTTAATATTTTGTTGAAGGTATTTCTGTATCTATGTTCATCAGTGATATTGGCTTGTAATTTTCTTTTTTGTGTGTGTGATGTCTGTCAGGGTGATGCTGGCCTCATAGAATGAGTTCAGAAGTGTTCCTCCCTCTTCAAATTTTTGGACTTGGTCAAACAAGATATGCGTTAGGTGTTATATGAATTTTCACCAAAATTTACTTGTGAAGCCTGAACTTTTATTTTGGGGAGTTAAAAAAAATTACTAGTATATATTATGGGCAATCAATCTATTCAGATTTTCTGTTTCTTCCTTATTTGAGTCTTCAAAGATCGTATGTTTCTAGTAATAGGAGGGGGAATTTATCCATTACTTCTGGGTTGTCCATTTTATTGATGTATAACTCTTCATAGTAATTTCTTGTGATACTTCGTACTTTTGTAGTTTTGGTTGTCACTTCTCTTTCATTTAGACTTATTTGTTTGATCCCTTTCTTTTTCTTTCTCGATGAGTTTGGCTAAAGATTTATCAAATTTGTTGATCTTTTCAATGGAGAAAGAAGTGGCAATCTGTTCCCGGATTTTTGCCTAGGAGATTCCATGGATAGAAGAGCCTGGAGGGCTACAGTCCATGGGGTCACAAGAGTTGGACATGACTTATGACTAAACATCAACAGCAATCTTTTCAAAGAACCAGGTCTTAGTTTCATTTTTTTTTCCCCTGTTGCTTTTTTGGTCTCTATTTATGTATTTTTGTTCTGATCATTATTATATCTTTCTTCTGCAAACTTTGGGTTTTGTTTCTTCTTCTTCTTTATTTATTTATTTATTTTTTACTTCCTTTAAGAACAAGTTCGTTTAGATAGCATATTTGAGAGTTTTCTTGTTTCCTTGTGTTGCTATAACCTTCCCATTTAGTACTGCTTTTTGCTGCATCTGTAGATTTTGGATTCTAGTGTTTCCATTTTCACTGGTCTCCAGGGATTTTTAAAATTTTTTCTTTGAGTCCTTCAGTGACCTATTGGTTGTTTAGTAGCATATTGTTTAGGCTTCATGTGCTTGTGTTTTTTCCAGTTTTTTTCTTACATTTAATTTCTAGTCTCAGTGTTGTGGGCAGAAATGTTGCTTGAAAAAAACCTTAGTCTTATATTTATTGACTTATTTTGTCACCTAGCATGTGATCTATATACATAACTATATCTCTGTCTCTATAACTATATATATATGTGTGTGTATATATATATAAAGCTTAATGTGTATTAAAAATTTTTTAAATATAGTTTAAGTTGATATTCAAATGCCTTTAACAACTTTGTATTTTATTCACCTTCCATGTTTAATATCTTTGACATTATATTTTGCATCTTGTTGTTTTATGTTTCCCTTAAATACTTTTTGTGATACAGTTATTCTTTATTATTTTTGTCTTTTAACCCTTCCTACTAACTTTATAAGTGATTTATCTACTACACTTACTGTTTCTTTCTGTTACCTATGAAGTTTTTTTTTTTTCTTTTATAATTTTCATATTTTTTCATAGTGGTCTTTTCATTTAGAGAAATCACTTTAACATATATTATAAAGCCAGTTCGGTGGTGCTGATCTAAGCTTTTGCTTGTCTGTAAAAAACTCTATATCTCCTTCAAATCTGAATGATAGCCCTGATATGCAAAGAAATGGCAACCCATTCCAGTATTCTTGCCTGTGAAATTCCATGGGCAGGGGAGCCTGGAAAGCCCCAGTCTATGGGGTTGCAAACAGTCAGACATAACTTAGTGATTGAACATACACAATTTTTTTTGTAGGTTTTTCCTTTTATCACTTTGATCATCTTGTGCCAGTTCCTTCTGGCCTGCAAAGTTTCTGCTGTAAAATCAGCTAATGGTGTTATGGGAGTTCTCTTTTACCTACTAGTTGTTTCTCTCATGCTGCTTTTAAGGTCTCTCTTTATACTTAATTTTTGACATTTTAATTACAGTGTATCTTGTTGTGAACATCTTTGGTTCTATCTTGTTTGGAACTCTTTGTGCTTCCTGGACCTGGATGTCTGTTTCTTTCCCCAGGTTAGGGAAAAGAAACCCTATTTATTTCTGCTATTTATTCAAAGCAATTCTCTGCCTCTTTTTCTCTTCTCCTTCTGGGACCTCTATAATGTAAATGATAGTGTGCTTTATTTTTTGTCTCAGATATTTCTTAAACTACCTTTATTTTTAAAAATTCTTTTCTTCTTCTTTTTTTCTATTTAGCTTAGGTAATTTCCATTATTTTGTCTTCCAGTTCATGGATCCATTCCTTTGTATCATTTAATCTACTGTTGATTCCTTCTATTGATTTTTAAAATTTTCATTTTGTTTGACTTCATCTGTTTGATTCTTCTTTATGTTTTCCAACTTTTAGTTAAAATTCCCCTTGTTTTCATCCATACTTCTCTTGAATTCATTGAGCATCTTTATGACCATTATCTTTAACTGTTTATTGGATAGATTGTGTATCTCCAATTTGTTTACTTATTTTTCTAAGGTTTTGCCTTATTCCTTTATTTGGAACATATTCCTCTGTCTTATTTTACCTAATTGTTTTTGTTTCTTTATAGTATTGGGCAGGTTTCTTATGCTTCCTGATCTTGGAGAATTGGCCTTATATAGGAGATGTCTTATGTGGCATAGCAGCTCACTTCCCTCTGGTCATCAGAGCTGTATGCTCTAGGATTGCCCCAATATGAGCTCAAGGGTCCCTTCTGTTGTGGAAGGGCTGGCTACATTGGGCGTGCTGGTACGTGGGCCTGGTCACTGACTAACTGGCTACCAGTCCCTGCTGTGTGTAGTGAGTATTGGATCGTTGGTGTGCAATTGGGTCTGACCCAGGATCCTTTCAAATGACTTCCTGTGCACTAGAAGAACTCAGAGCATGTGAGATTTTGTTTGTGTATGTCCCTTAAGAGTAGAGTCTCTTTCCTATGGCCTGCCAGCTCTCCCATACTTTAGCCCTGCTGGCCTTCAAAGTCTGACGTTCTGGGTATACTTATTTTCCTGGTGGAGGATTCTCAGGCTTGGGAACCCAATGTGTGGCTGAGACCTTTCACTCTTTGGAGAGAATCTCTTTATTGTGGTTATCCTCCTTCTTTGGGTGTGTGATCTTGATTGTACTGTGTCTCTGTTCCTCCTGTTCATCTCATGTGGCTCTTCAGTTGTTGAAAATCCTTTCCGCTAGGGCTTTAGGTATTTATCATTGATAGTTGTAAATAATTGTAATTTTTTTGTGTGCCCACAGGAAGAGTGACCTTAGGGTCTTTCTACTTTGTCATGTTAACCACACCCACCTCTGCCCACGGTTTTACTCACATTTTTTTTTTCTTTTGAGTTGATTTAGTTTATATATATTAGATATTAACCTCTTATCAGTATATGGTTTGCAAATGTTTTCTTTCATTTAGTAGGTTGCCTTTCCATTTTGTTGATGGATTAGTTTGCTGTGCAGAAGCTTTTATGATGTAGTCTCATTTACTTATTTTTGCTTTTGTTGCCTTTGCCTTTGATACCAAATCTAAAATAATTATCACCAAGACCTAACCACCTATGGATCTAACCATCCTAACCATCAAGGATCTAACCACCCATGTTTTGTTCTAGGAGTTTTATGATTTCAGGTCTAATGTTAAAGTCTTTAACTCTCCTTTTGTGTTTAACACTTCTCCAAGAGGTAAGCTGGGGAAGGGAAAAAATAAAATATTTGCATCTGTTTTATTACCTGTACACATTGTATATTTGGGAATGAGAGAAGGGTCAGGAAAAGCAGTTTATTTGCTATTTAAATCATTTTATATTTTCATAAGTGATAGTACACTTTGATTATTTATGATCTATGGTTATTCATGTATTTGTTCTCCTAATATTATACATAGTGATTAATTCACTGGTTTGTCCAGTGTTCCATCAGAATCAGGGAAGACTTGGATTGGCTGCTATAATGATTTGACTTTGAGACACAGTGTTTACTATTATTATTGTTGCTGCCAAGCATATGCTTTTATTTAAAAAACTAATAGACTTGCTTAGAGCAGTTTCAGGTTATGGAAGAGTTGAACAGAAAGTACAGAGAGGTCTTATATATCCCCATCTCTCCCCACGACCACTGCTTCCCCTCTTATTAACATCTTGCAATTATACGGTGCCTTTGTTACAACTAATGAACCAAAATTAATACATTATGGTCAACTAAAGTCCAGTGTTTACATCAGGATTTACTCTTTGTGTTACATAGTTTTTGAATTTTGTTAATTGCATAATGCCATGCATCTAGTTTTACTGTGTTACACAGAATAATTTTACTGTCCTAGAAATATTCTGTGCTTACCTAATTATTTTTCTAACTACCACCCTCCCCACTTAGAGCACCTGTAAACTTCTGATCTTTTTACCATCTCTGTAGTTTTTCCTTTTCCTAGAATGTGCTATGGTTGGAATCATACACTGAATAACCTTGTCAGACTGGGTTCTTTCATGCAGCCATTTCCTTTTAAATTCCCTACATGTCCTTTTGTGGCTTAACAGCTCCTCTCCTTTTTATTGTAGATGATACTCCATTGTAAACTTACCACAGTTTATTCATCTACCTGTTGAAGGACATCTTGCTTCCGACTTTGGGCTAGTCTGTCTTTTGAGGTTAACACCCTGACTCTCTTTCTACCTGTAGTAGGCTAAAAAATAGCCTTCCAAAGATATTGAGGTGATCCTAACCCCTGGATCCTGGGAATGTTACTTTATGGCAAAAAAGGACTCGTAGCTGGGTCTAGATTAAGGTAATAATCTACCATCTTTAGATGGTAGATTTTTCTGGATTATCCCAAGGGGCAGAGGGAGGTTTTATGAGAAGAAGGTGATGTGACCACAGAGGCAGAGATTGAAGTTTTGTGATTATAAGCCAAAGGATGCCAGCAGCCATCAGAGGCTGGTAGAGGCAGGAACCGATTCTTCTCAGTGGCTCAGGACTCTTCTTAGACCGTTATTTCAGCCCAGTGTAAACTGATGCACCACTTCTGGCCTCCAGAATTATGATAGAATAGATTTATGCTGTTTTAGGCCACCAAGATTGTGTGATTTGTTATATCAGTTGCTAAAAATGAATATACTGCCTGTGCCCCTTTGAAGTTAGCCTGGTGAATTGTACTTGAGGCACTCAGCTGGAGCAGGATATTCCCTGTGACCCATTGCCTACCTAGAACATGAATTATGCTCAGAGGAAACAAGGTCTGAGGATGCCTGGATTTTACTCACCTTAACAGGTCACCTGCTTTTGTAGGTGACAGTCCTGCTGCTGCAACTCTCTCAAGCTGCCTAGTTCCTCTTCCTTTCTGACACCGGTTCTTCAACCTTTTCCTCAATCCCATGGGTATATTGTTATCTTTCTAATAAATAATGTGTGCAGAGTTATCTTCTGGATTTTATACCAAAAGAATTATCACCTAGAAATATTACTCTTTATTTCCTTGTTTTCACAAGTTACAATCATCATTACAAAATGAATGTGCAAGGGCTTCTAGAATATGTGAATGTTTTGGTGAAATAACTTTTTGTTTATTATATAAAAATATCAGTAGAATTTTTCTCTTTAGCATTAATAAAGATTTTATTGAAAAGCAGAGAGTTGGGATTGGGAAAAGATGGAAGAATAATTGTAAATGTATATAACTATAGAATTGTAATTATGCAATTATAGAATTCATTTTTATTTGTCAATTTTAGTTTAGACTGTAAGAATATCTCTGTAGAAAGATAATAATGACATACAGAACTAAGCCTGAATTATTTTTTCTAAAGCTTATTTTAATAAATTTCAGGCTATGTCAGTTTTCTCATCATTGATGGATTAGAGACTTAGGACATGCCCTTAGAAGAGAACATGATATACAGCAGATGCTTAGTTATTATCAGTTGAATGAATGATTAAATGAATAAACATGAATCTATTGAGCAGGTACAAGGGTTGAGATTCACTTATTGAGAAGGAGGTCATTCCTAAGAAATCACGTGATACAAATTGTAGGAAAGTTGTGAGACATAATCATTCTATTTTATTGATCTGAAAAGTGGCAGAAAAGATCAAGGGGAGAAAATAAGTAGAAAATGATTTCCAGCCTGATATCATAAAATGCAAAATAGTGAGAGGAAATCTTTCCTCTTTGTTGTATCATAAAGCAATGATGACCTGCTTATATAATCTACAAAGGAAATGTTTATGTATATATCCCTTAGCTATGCTTTTAATGCTTAGAATAGTAAAGAAAAAATATTGTTCATTATTGAAAAAAAACTCACTAATAAGTAATCAGGCACATCCAGGAGAAGCAGGGAGTTGTGCAAGACTCTTCTTGGTTTCTTTCCTTCAATCCCTCAGCCACTTCCAACATGCCAACCATGAGCAGGAGTCGCCCTCTTTCTTCTGCCTTTGACACCAACTCTGCTTGTTTTCATCCACCAGTCCCATGCCTGCCTCTGTCCCTTCATACACAGATGCTCATGGAGATCTGCTTCTTCATCTTTCAGGCTTTTATTTGAGCTGTCAGTTTTTCAGTTCACTTCAGTATTTCCCTGGAAGCACCTGGAATGAGGGTGCTTCAGATGTGGCAGGTAGAAGAAAAGAATAAAGAAGAAATCAGCTTCCTGGTCCAACTTCAGGGAGATATACAAGGGAACAAGCTGCCCCTGCTAAGACAGACTGTCTCTGTGTACATCCTGGTGCTTATTGTGTTGATTGAGTTTTTGTGCTCCTTTTGTGCACATATATATGTGTTGATTGATCAAGTCCTGCTAATATTGCTCAATATTTAGCATAATGTATCATAATATTAAAAAATTCTGTCAGTGTTACATCCTTGAGGTATTATGCTAAAAAGACTGTTGCTTTCCTCTGCCTCCCATCTGTTTATCATTCTAGCAAGACAAGCTTTTATAGAAGAGAGTAGCCAGCTACTGACATAGTGTGATTTGGGACCTGGCTTAGGACCCACGTATTCACAATATTTTTTAAATTATATACTTCACGTTATTTTTCTATTTGTCTTTTCTCTGACATATTTTAAAGGAGACATGAATTTAGGCTATCAAGAATTGATTTACAGTGCGTAAAGTAGTTTCCTGTGCAGTACAGTATGTTTCCATCTGTGTGTTTTACACATAGTATCCATAGTGTATATCCTAACTTCTCATACAACACTTCTTGTTCTTTACATCTGTGTCTCTATTTCTGCTTGGCAAGTAAGATCATCTATACCATTTTTCTAGAGTCCGCATATATGTGTTAATATACAATATTTGTTTTCCTGACTTCCTTTACACTGTATGACACTCTCTAGGTCCATGGACTTCTCTACAAATGAGCTAATTTCATTCTTTTTATGGCTGAGTATTACTCCATTCTATATATATGTACCACATCTTTATCCATTCCTCTGTTGTTGGACATTTAGGTTGTGTCCAGGTTCTGGCTATTGTAAATAGTGCTGCTATCAATATTGGGATGCATGTTGTCTATTTGAACTATGGTTTTCTCTGGGATTTCTGGGCCATATGGATATATGTATATGTATTGTTGATTCATTTTGCTGTGCAGTGGAAGCTAACAACATTGTAAAGCAACTATAGTCTAGAAAAAAATTAACTTAAAAAACCCAGAATAAAAAGAACCGATTTACATTAGTCTGCTGTGAGAGAGGAGAGTCTTCCGGGTTTGAAATGCACAGGCGCTGGTTTTAATAGGGGAGGGTAATAATGTGGAGAGAAAGTTCAGGAGCCCTGAGTGCAGTACCCAGGAAAGTTCTGTCCAGGTGGAATGACAGTTAATTCTGTGATAACCAGGGGACCACCTGAAGCAGGGACAGAAGGCAAGGAAAGCCAGCTTTGCCTGTAATTACAAGAACTCAATAAGTTCCAGGGGGTTGGGAATTCCTTGCAAATAATGCTCTTCTTGACTAAAGTTGTCTATTATTTTTAACTCTGCATTTGGAAATAATTTCAAATGTACAAATCAATAGCATTTTAAGAAAGCATGTATTTTGGTAAAATTAGTGAAGTCCTCAGGGAACAGGAAATCAAGGAGACGTTACGATGAATTCTTGTCTCATATTGTGGGTGGGTGGGTGCTGAGCAGGAAGAAGGCTCAGGAGTTACGGGGAACTTAACCCATGTTCCCTTGTGCTTCTCAGTTTCCCCAGTCTGCTCTTTGCTTCCTGTAATTCTCTCCCCATCTCGCCTTTCCTGCCTTCTCTCATCTTCTACTGCCTGTCCTCACCTTCATTCCTTTCGTTTTTCTATCCTTCCCTTCCATTTTCATATCATAATGAAATTTGCTTAATCATATGGGCCTCAGTTTCCTGAACCATAAAATGAGAATAAAATGTTCTCCTTACACTGTTTAACAAGGGTTAATATATGTAATAAGGGATTCCTGGGTGCCTCAGTGGTAAAGAATTTGCCTGCCAGTGTGGGAGACATGGGTTCAATTCCTGGGTTGGGAGATCCCCTGGAGGAGGAAATGCCAACCCACTCCAGCATTCTTGCTGGAGGATCCCATGGTCAGAGGAGACTAGCAGGCTACAGTCCGTGGGGTCACAAAGAGTCTGACGCAGCTGAGCGACTGAGCACCCATTCACACACAATATAAGTAAAGTGAGATAATGTGTAGAGTTCCTAATTCAATGCCTAGAACAGAAGAGCTCAATAATCATTATTTGCCTTTCTTTTCTAGTTTTCATTATTTTTATTCATAAAATGCTGATTAATAGTAACTGTTTCTTTTGTTCTGATTATATACCTCATGGAAATATTCCAAATTATTACAAGTAAAAAGTGCAGCATAACACTAGCAATGAACATTTAGAATTGAAAATAACATTCACTTACAATAGCAACAGAAACATATAGGGTATCCAGGAGTAAATCTAACAAAACGTGCATGACAACTATAGAGAAAAGTGTAAGCCTTTATTGACAGTCAGTAAATAAGAGCCCAGGAGACTCAAAAAATGGAGAGATGTACACTCAATATTTCAGAATTTCAAAGTTTGAAATAGCATTAAATAATCTTTTTTAAAGTATATATTAAAAAGCATTAAAGTTTTTTCACTAAAAATATTCAACTGTAGTACAAACAAAACAAAAAGCCTCTCACTATCTCAGAGTTACATGAATGATTAGTTCTGGGTTATACAAAGTTTCTGGAGTATCCTACAGAGATGCCAAGAAAATGTATCTTAAATAACCCAGAAACTAAAAAACATGAACCTGGTAATATACATGGAAACTGTTTCCAGATGACTTGAAAATGTCCTCATGATGATCAAAACAGTGATAGCAAGAGCAAATAAATTTGAAAATCAAATTGATTTTTAAAGTCAATGCAATTTTAATCTTAATCACAATAGGAATCCTAAAATTTACATGGAATAACAAAGGTCTAAGAATAGCAGGTTAAGCCTCTTGATGAGGGTGGAAGATGAGAGTGAAAAAAAACTGGCTTAAAACTCAACATTCAAAAAAAAACAAAGATCATGGCATCCGATCCCATAACTTCTTGGAAAATAGAGGAAAAAGTGGAAGCAGTGACTGATTTTATTTTCTTGGGCTACAAAATCTCTGCAGACAGTGACTGCAGCCATAAAATTAAAAGATACCTGGTCTTTGGAAGAAAAACTATGGCAAACCTAGACAGCATATTAAAAAGCAGAGAGATCACTTTGTTGACAAATGTGTAATTTGTCAAAGTTATGTTTCCCGTTGGCTTAAACAGTAAAGTATCTGCTTGCAGTGTGAAAGACCTGGGCTTGATCCCTGGGTGACGAAGGTCCCCTGGAAAAGAAAATGGCAACCCACTCTAGTATTCTTACCTGAAAAGCCTATGGACAGAGGAGCCTGGTGGGCTACAGTCCATGGGGTTTCAAAAGAGTTAGACAAGAGTGAATAGCTAACACACATGGTTTTTCCAGTAGTCATGTACAGATGTGAGAGTTGGACCATAAAGAAAGCTGAGCACCAAAGAATTGAAGCTTTTGAATTGTGGTTCTGGGGAAGACTCTTGAGAGTCCATTGGACAGCAAGGAGATCAAGTCAGTCAATCCTAAAGGAAATCAACCCTAAATAATCACTGGAAAGACTGATAACTGAAGCTGAAGCTCCAATACTTCAGCCACCTGATGCAAAGAGCTGACTCACTGGAAAGAACCCTGATGTTTGGAAAGATTGATGGCAAGGGGAGAAGAAGACAATAGAGGATGAGATGGACATGCATTTGAGCAAACTCTGAGAGCTAGTAAAGGATGGGCAAGCCTGGAGTGCTGCAGTCCATGGAGTCACAGTCAGACATGACTTAGCCTCTAAACAACAACAACAACAATAGCAAGACAATCTTTGAAGAACCAAGGCAGGGCTACTTGCTCTAGGTACCATATTTCCTATAAAACTATGGCGATTAGGATGGCGTAGTGTAGACACAAAAGACAGACCAGGGAATGGAGTGGGGGAGGGGAGAGATGGCACAAGAAATAAGCCAGAACAGACCTATGTGTATATAGAAATTTGTTATTTGTAGAACACTGGGAAAATTACCTATAATTTTTGGAAAATTGGTTCTTTCCATGGAAAAGTAATATGCAATAATGACTTCTAGGTGAAGCAAAACTAAAATATGAAATGTAAAATAGTACAGCATTTAAAAGGAAATACAAATTTTATAATTTATTTGGAAGCACAAAAGACCATGAAAAGCACAAGCAATGCTGGGAAAATTAGACAGCTACGTGTAAAAGAATGAAATTAGAACAATATAACAAAAATAAACTCAAAATGGATCAAAGACTTAAATGTAAGATTGGACACTATAAAACTCTTAGAGGAAAGCTTAGGCAGAACAGTCTTTGACATAAATAGTGGCAATATTTTTTTTGATCTGCCACCTAGAGTAATGAAAATAAAAACAAAAGTAAGCAAAGGGGACCTAATTAAACTTAAAACCTTCTTCACAGCAAAGGAAACTGTCAACCAAATGAAAAGACAACCCACAGAATGGGTGAAAATATTTGCAAATTATGCAACTAACAAGGGATTAATCTCCAAAATATACAAACAGCTCATGAAGCTCTATGTCAAAAAAACAGACAACCCAATCAAAAAATGAGCAGAAGATCTGAATAGACATTTCCCCAAAGAAGACATAAAAATGGGCAAAAAGCTCATGAAAATATGTTCATCATCACTAATTATAAGAGAAATGAAAAAGCTACAATGAGGTATCATCTCACATTGGTTAGAAAGGCCATCATCAAAAAGTCTGTAAACAATAAAATCTGGAGAGGGTATGGAGGAAAGGGAATCCTCTAACATCGCTGGTGGGAATGTAAATTGGTACAACCACTGTGGAGAGCAGTATGGAGAGTTTTTCAACTTAAAATAGAACTATCATGTGATCCAGCAGTATCACTCCTGAGTATGTATTTGGAGAAAGCCATAATGTGAAAGGATATTTGCTTCCCAGTGCTCATTGCAACACTATTTAAAATAGCTGAAACATGGAAGCAACCTAAGTGTCCATCGACAGATGAGTGGATAAAGAAGCCGTGGTACATATATACAATGGAAGATTACTCAGCCATAAAAGGGAGCACATCTGTGTCAGTTCTGATGAAGTGGGTGAACCTAGAGCCTATTATACAAAGTGAAGTAAGTCACAGAAAAACAGATATTGTGTATTAGTGCATATATATGAAATCTAGAAAGATGGTACTGATGAACCTATTTACAGGGCAGGAATAGAGACACAGACGTAGAGAGCAGACTTGTGCACACAGTGAGGGAAGGAGGTGGGGGAAGGGTTGAGAGAATAGCATGCAAACATATACATTACCATGTGCAAGATGGTAATGGATAGCCAGTGAGAATTTGCTGTATGATACAGAGAACTCAAACTGGTGCTCTGTGACAACCTAGAGGGGTGGGAGGTTGGAAGGAAGTTCAAGAGGGAAGGGACATAGGAATGTCTATGGCTGATTCATGTTAATGTATGGCAAAAACCAGCACAACATTGTATAGCAATTACCCTCCAATTATAAATAAATTTTAAAAAGAAACCCTAAAAAAAGAGGTAGTATGTATATACAATATTACTCAAACTTGAAAAATAATAAGATAATGACATTTTCAGCAACATGGATAAACCTAGAAATCATCACACTGAGTGAGGTAAGTCAGAAAAAGACAAATATGATACCACTCATATGTGGAATGTAATTTTAGAAAGATACAAATGAACTTATTTATAAAACAGACTTAGAGAAATTGAAAACAAACTTATGGTGACCAAAGAGGAAATGTGGGTCGGGGGAATAAATTAGGAGTTCAGGATGAAGACACACACACACTTCCATATACAAGATAAATAACCAACAAGGACCTACTGTATAGCACAGAGAACTCTAACCGATATTCTGTGATAACCTATATGAGAAAAAAAATCTAAAAAAGTAGATACATATGCATATGTATAACTGAGTCACCTGGCTAACTAACACCTGAAATTAGCACCTCATTGTAAATCAACTATAGCCCAATAAAATCAAAATATTAAAAAAAAAAAAACAAATAAAACTCCAATCAGACAAAAAAAGAAAAATAAGAATATCTTTAGGACTTCAGGATAAGGAGAAATTTCTCAAAGCATACAGAAGTTCCTACTATCAAGGAAACAATATAAATTTAGCTATGTTAAATTTAGAAAGCTCTTCCCAGGTGGCAGAGCAGTAAAGAATCTGCCTGCAGTGCAGGAGATGCAGGTTCGCTCCCTAGGTCAGGAGGATGATCTGGAGGAGGAGATGGCCACTACTCTAGCATTCTTGCTTAGAAGGTCCATAGACAGGGGAGCCTGGCATGCTACAGTCCATGGGAGCATAGAGTCAGGCATGACTGAACACATACAGAAATTTATAGACATGATACCATATATATACCATGAACAGGATAAAAAACAATTCATAAAATGGGAAAAGATATGTACACCACATTAAGCCATCAGTAAGAATTCACAATATATGTTTGCAAAAATATCAAAGATTTAGATATTTCACAGAGGACAAAACACAAATGAGTAATAATTGTATGAAAAGATGTTTAGTTTTTTCAGGCCCTCTGTCTGTTTTTTAATTGATTTGTTTGGGATTTTGTTTGATGTTGACTTCAACAAGTTATTTGTACACTTTGAATATTAACCCCTTATCAGATTCCTCATTTGCAAAAAGTCTTCTCCTATGCAATAGGTTGCCTTTTCATTTTTTTTTTTTTGATGGTTTCCTTCGTTGTGCAAAAGCTTATATGTTTGATTAAGTCTTATTTGTTTATTTTGCTTTTGTTTTCATTGCCTGTGGAGACAAATTTTTAAAAAATTACTAAAACCAATGTCAAAGAGCTTATTGCCTGTCTTTTCTTCTAGGAATGTTATGGTTTCAGGTCTTACATTTAGATCTTTAACCCATCTGAGTTTATTTTTATATTTGGTGTGTGGAAGTGTTTAACTTTGATGCTTTTACATGTGCTGCCCAGTTTTTCCAATACTGCTTATTGAGGAGACTGCCTCCTTTGTCATAGATTAATTAACCACGTGTGTGGGTTTATTTCTGGGCTGTCTTTCTGTTCCATTGATCTATGTGTCTGTTTTTGTACCACTAACATTCTACTTTGATTACTCTAGCTTTACAGTATAGTCTGGAGTTAGGGAGCAAAATTTCCCCAGTTTTGTTTTTCTTTCTCTAGGTTGTTTTGGTTATTCAGGGGCTTTTGTGTTTAAAACAAGCTTCAGAATTATTTGTTCTAGTTCTGTGACAAAATCATGGGTATTTTGATAGGAATTGCGTTAAATCTGTCAATTGTTTTGGGTAGTGTGGAAATTTTAACAGTTCTTCCAATTCATCAATGCTTTCCATTATTTATATTATCTTCATTTTTCTTAATCAATGTCTTTAGTTTTCAGAGAACATGTGTTTCATCTCCTGGTTAATTTATTCCTGGGCATTTATTTTTTTTATTGAATTGTAAATGAGGTTGTTTTTTGATTTCCCTTTCTGTTCATTATTCATGTATAGAAATGCCATAGATATCTGTATAGTAATATCTCTATAGTAATATTACTAATAGTTATACCAGTAATCCTGTAACTGAACTTATTGATGAATTCTAAGATTTTTTTTGGTGGAGTCTTCAGCATTTTCTATACATAAATAGTATCCGGTTATTTGCAAGTAAACTGAGTTACAGTGTTACTCCTTTACTTCCAATTTGGATGCCTTTTATTTCCTTTTCTTGTCTGGTTGCTGTGGATATGACTTCCAATAGAATATTTAGTACAGTGGTGAGAGTTGACATACTTATCTTATTCCTGACCTTAGAGCAAAAGCCTTGACATTCATTCACTGAGTAAGATGTTATTGTGGGCTTGTCTTAAATAACCTTTATTATGTTGAGATATGTTCCCATCTTATGCAGTTTCTGCCCAGTGGCTTTGATGAGGGAACTGGACTTGAAGACAGTGTGGACTGAATCTTCTGGTGGTCACTTGTTGCTGACACACTGGTGGGGAGTAATGCTAGCCCTGGAGGGGCTAGAACCAAAGCCCAGGGTCAGCCCAGGCTTCTCTCGTGAAATGGTGGTTTCTGCCACGTTGGGGTCTGAGGGGCTGGAGCCATAGACCCAAGGAGGCTTGGCTTCTCCCTTGCGTGATGGTGGTCACTGCTCAGGCCAAGGGTGGGGCCAGATTCTGAGGGCTGGAGTCACAGTCCTGAGGGAACTCAGCTTCTCCTTGGCAGGACTGTGGTTGCCACATTGTCCAGGGGTAGGATCAGGGCCTGAAGGGTTGCAACTGCAGTCCTGGGAGAGCTCACGTTCTTCCTGGGGTGGTGGCAGTCATCCTCTAGACTGAGGAGCCTTGTATGAACCTTGGCTTCTCCTTGTGCATGATAATGGCTGCTGCCTGGTCAGGGAACAGGGCTGGAGCAGAAGGTGCAGGAGCCGGAGCCCTGGTACAGCCTGCAGCTTTGGCTGGGGTGGCTCTAGTCGGCTGCCCAGGGCATACCAGGCAGTTTTCAGTCTGCCACCTCTGTGCTGGAAGTGGGAGAAAGCATGCCTTGCATGCACTCTCCAAGAGAAAAGTCTTGGTTTCTTACAGCCATCTAGGAAACCCCACTGACCTCTAAACCAGCCAAAGGTACACATATGAATGCTGCACTCCGGGACTGGGGTATCTATGTGGGGCTCAAAACCCTGAGGACCCTCTAGCCTGTGATATCTCTTTCTTCTTCTGGGTCATCTGCCAGGAGTATGGGTCATAACTAGGTTTCTTCACCCCCTCTTCTATTAGAATCCATGTAGTTCTTTCTTTGGAGAAGGCAATGGCAACCCACTCCAGTACTGTTGCCCGGAAAATCCCATGGGTGGAGGAGCCTGGTGGGCTGCAGTCCATGGGGTCGTGAAGAGTCGGACATGACTGAGTGACTTCACTTTCAATTTTCACTTTCATGCATTGGATAAGGAAATGGCAACCCACTGCAGTGTTCTTGCTTGGAGGATCCGAGGGACGGGGGAGCCTGGTGGGCTGCCGTCTATGGGGTCGCACAGAGTCGGACACGACTGAAGCGATTTAGCAGCAGCAGTTCTTTCTTTATAACCCTTTTCATAGCAGAGGTATTCTTCTAGTTTTCAGATTATACTTAGAGAAAGTTGCTCCATATGTAGTTGTAATTTGGATGTGTTTGTTGTGGGAGGTGAGCTCAGACTTTTCCCTACTCTGTGGTCTCAATTCTGCCTCCACCTATTTCATTATTAATAGAAACTTTTAACAGTTAAATAATTAAATACCAAACATTCAATTTTATCTTAAAGACTAGAAACACTTTCAAGTTCACCATACCATTTACAGTGTTATATCAAAGCTACATTTAATACATTTGAAAAGTTACAGTGGTAGAAAAAGAAACAAATAGGTGAAATATATTTTTAGCATACTGTTTGTCTTCAAAGAAGTGAAGTAGGCATGCCAGGTGACTGAACTTCCTAGAAAATCATGTAAAATGAGAAAATTCCGGTACTCAGACCTGTTTATTTAAAGTTTAAGTCTGCTGTTGTATGAGTGCTGATACTTCATAAAAACTGTTTTTCTGACTTTAACATAGAGCTTTTGAAACTTTGAAGCCATTCTCTGTCTTGGGAGCTTTCTGATTACTCCTTCAAACTCCTTATTTGTTATTGGTCTGCCCAGGCTTTCTATTTCTTCTTCACTCAGTCTCAGTAGGTTATATGTTTTGCTAAGCATCTTTGTGCTTCTTACCAAAGAATGCCTTGTTTCTTTCTCTCTAAGGTGAAAACAGTCATTTGTGTTTCTTCTGAAAACTTTGTTTTGTTTTTTAAAATTACTTCATTCAGAATTGATTATTGTGTGTGTGTGTGTGTAGGGAATTCAATTTTATCTTTTTCCACATGGGTAATCAGTTGTCCAAAAACTGTTTATTGAATATTCATCCTCTTCTAATGATTTACAATGGCAACTCTGTCATAGCTTGAGTTTCCATGTTTATGTAGATTTGTTTCTAGACTTTCTATTCTATTTGATTGGTTTCTATCTCTTTCCTCAATATCAGCCTCAGTTCAGTTCAGTTCAGTCACTCAGTCATGTCTGACTCTTTGCGACCCCATGAATCGCAGCACGCCAGGCCTCCCTGTCCATCACCATCTCCCGGAGTTCACTCAGACTCACATCCATCAAGTCCGTGATGCCATCCAGCCACCTCATCCTCTGTCGTCCCCTTCTCCTGCCCCCAATCCCTCCCAGCATCAGAGTCTTTTCCAATGAGTCAACTCTTCACATGAGGTGGCCAAAGTACTGGAGCTTCAGCTTTAGCATCATTCCTTCCAATACACTATTTTAATTTCTAAAACTTTAAAATAAATCTTGATATTAGATAGAATAAATTGCTGCCACACTTAATTTATTCTTTGAGTGTTTTATCTAGTCCTGACATTTTGTATCTCAGTATAAACTTTATAATCCATTTTTTATGCTCCATGAAAAACTCATGTGCAACATTGATTAAAATTTTAATTTATGTCAATTTGGGGAGAATTAACATTTTTACAATACTGTCTCCTATCAATGAACATGATATCTCTTTACAATTATTAGGTCTTCTTTAATGCCTTTCAATAAAGATTTATAATATCTTATATAATTTTGTATATATTTTAAAATACAGCCTATCACTATCCTAAATGGCATTTCTTTGTAAATTACATGGCCTATCTTCTTGTTATTGGTGTACAGAAATGCAGTTGATTTTTTAAATTGATATCATTGTCAAGCTCTTTCACTATTCTAATAACTTATCTGCATATTTTAAAAGCCCAGGTGGTAGAATTAATCACATTCTTCAATCTGTGACACTTCATTCTTTTCTTGCCTTATTATTTGCTTATTACTTTTTAATCTTTATTGCCGAGTGTGAAGTTTGTCATACATGTTTGTTAGATATACTTCTCAAGTTGCAGAACTTGTCTTAC